>NC_058060.1:23220311-23541382 GCF_020085105.1 Siniperca chuatsi
AGATGGGATGATACACGTTCAGTGGAAGAAAAACAGACATAAATCGTGTTTTTCTGAAAAAAAACCTTTGTCTTTGCATTTCTCTCTCAAAAGTGGGGGGGTCCTCTTTAGTCAACAAAAGGGAGTTTCACTGTACATCATTTATCCATAAAACTTTACTCCAAAACTGCCGAACTATCTCTGATCACATTGAAATCAAACAGAACTTGGAAAAAAAAAAAAAAGGTTTTAAATGCTAAGCTCTAAACAAATGGGCCGAGTTACAAAACATTTTGAAACTTTAATCTCAAGATTTTAAAACATAACATTGAATTTAATTGTGTTTTCTTAATGTGTAACCACTGTTCTGTGTTTGTTGTGAATTTCTGTGCGCGTTGTCCACGCTCATACTGTGTGGGAAAGAAAATGCGACTTAACAGCTAAAAGGGTTAATACTGTAACAGGCAATCAAAAAGTACTTACAGCTTACTGTAGATCTTCCTGAATGCTTGTCGTATGAAAAGAAAGTGTGTGTGTGTGTTGACGGGGAACAGATACTGGTACCATTTTTCCTTGAGCTGTCTAGATGGCACAGCCTGTATGTGTAACTAGTCATGTTGGAAGACTTTGGTTTAGAGTTATGTGACAGCAGAGCAGGAAATTTCATGTTTCTCTTGGGATGGGAAATTCCTGAGCGACAGAAACAACTCTTTGAGAAACTGCTTTAACATTTTGCTTTAAGATCCTCGATCCGTGTACACAATAAAAGTAATCACAAGATACGTCGATTTAGACAGAATTTCTCTACAATATCCGTTTAAATAAAGGATTCTTGATAAGTAAGCTTTATGAAAAGGTTCACATATGTTGTTGTTTTTCTTTCTCTTTAATGTTTAAGATAAAGAACTTGACATCTTGTTTGTTTTTGTTTTTTTCCTCCCCTCACAGAAACTGATGGAGGTCCCTCTGGGAGAAAAAGTTCCTCGAAACAAATAAAAGGTTCCTCAACAGAACATCACGAGCCTCGAGAAATCATCCTAAATCTGTCTGGAAAGGATTCATGGAGAATAATAATTGAAGCCAGCACTTATACAATAAGACATTTTGAAATTGACGCCATATTTGTTTTGCAGCTCTGACTGTGTTTGCTGTTTGGTCTCCACCCTTTCAACGCTCCTGACTCTGCCAGTTGTGTGGCAGCTGCGTCTGCACAAACTCTCTCTGTAGTTCTCACAGTTCAAAGCTGATCTTTTATTTCCTTGTTGGTGGTAACTACTGTACACTGTTGGAACTTTGTCTTCAGGGCACACAAACTTTTAAAAGAAACTTATTTGTGGTATGGAGTTGGATCTTGTACGAATATGACAGTTCGATGATTCTTTTTGGAAATGTATGTTAAAGATTTCTATCTCAGAACAACGAAGCAATATTGGGCAAAACTACACAGAAATGCACTATTTTGTTAGACTATTCAGATTTTCTGCCATCTGGGTTTTTTCTGTTTTGCTTTATATATGATGAATGACTCAAATAAATAAAGATTATTCTGAAATGTGGATTTGTTGATGTACTTTAGTCAATAATAAATGTGACAGACTAATGTCAGAGTATTAGTGTTACTAATGTCACACTTAACACAGCTTATTAAGGCTTGTTAAATACTTGTTGGCGTACACTTGCCGCAGTGGTTGAATTTATCTATAAGTACATTAACACGTACTCTACTTTGTGAGGTACTTGAGTATTTCCATTTTCTGCTACTTTATACTTTAACTCTAATACAATTTTGAGTGAAATGTACTACGTTTGTGTGGCCGTTACCATTACTGTTACTTTGCGGAATAGATTTTGCCTACAAAACTGTTAAAACTAGCTCCAACTTCCTCCCTGAAATACTGGAGCTTTCATGAAGAAATTCCTGAGGAGGAAACTCATTTTAATTTAGTTTAATTTTATCTAACCGAACCCTTAAAACTATTTTCAAGAGTGTCGTGGCCACAGCAACAAGGTTAACAAGGAGTTACAGACTAACGTCCTAAAATATTAACACACAATATATGTAACAAGATCACATTTCATCAGTATACGTCACAGGAAAACCCTGTGAGCAAAACCTTTATGGGAATATTAGAGGGATCCTGGCTACTGATATTAAAGCAGAAAAAAGTATTTAAAGGACCTTTAATTATTAAAAACAATTATTTAATAAACTAAATGTAATGGTTTGCATAAATCTGCATATTTTCACATTAATAACCCTGAAATAAGGCACAAAAGGCGTTTTAAATCCCTTAAATATTAGGTCTTACAGGAATAAATCTCTCAAAAAACATATTTATTTTATTACATCTATTCAGAAAGGCCTCATTGAGATTAAAAATCTTATTTTAGCAATGTCCTGGACAAGTTACAGCCCTATAACAGAATTTAATTCTATGAAATTGTAAAATTATGAGTTGATACTAACCCTTCCTATTCAAGCTATGGCATTATTTAATTAAGAATTAAATGAGGAAAATAAAGACATGTATATCATGAAATAAGAGGCTAAAACAAGGTGTTTTGGTTCTGTAGATATTGTGTGTGTGTGCGCATGTCCGTTGTCGCCCCCTGGCGGCCGCTACACAGCCTGTTTCTCTAAAGTCACGTGACTTCTGGGAAAAGGAGCGTCTGCAGAGCCTCGGCAGAGTCCGGACCACAGAGCCGGAGAGCAGACACTCAGTCCGCAGGCACCGCGGAGGAAACGCAACCGAGGTAAACGAAACTCAGATCTACTTCCTTAATTCGACACCTTAGCGTCTGTATTTGATGTATCTATAAATATCACTATATTTGCTGAGCGCAGACGGTGCTCGTGATTTCTGTTCCAACACCAGACTGCCTTTAAAAAATTGTTGATTCTTAGATGGGAGTTTTTGTGTGAGCTCTGTTTAATGTCTCACGGCTTTCAGATAAAACTGCACACGCGAACTCTTAAACCGGCATTTGCACTAAAACAAGTCGACGTTTAAATCTTTTACACGTAATTTTTATCCAGTTATCGTTGGTTTTTCCAAATACTTATTTATGAAGAAAGTGTTATTAAAATGGCAGGGGCGGGGCATGCTGTGACATCAGATAGTGGTTGTTTATTGTTGTTCGTCTCTCTGTTGTGTTTTTAGGAGTCATGGCCGCAGGGAGAATGCGCTCCACTCGCAGATTGCGCTCCTGGATCGTCGAGCAGGTGTGTGTGTGTGTGTGTGTGTGAGGAAGGGGGTGAGGGAGGGGGGAGAAGGAAAGGGAAAGAGGGGGGGGTGACATTAAACAAATCATTGTACATCAGTGGTGGAAGAAGTACTAATACCACACTGTGAAAATACTCCACTACAAGCATTGGAAATGTTACTTCAGTAAAAGTATGTGAGTATAATCAGGAAAATGTACTTAAAGTATTAAAAGTACAGTAAAAGCAGGATTTTACAGTTGTAGCTGGTTGAGAGTGGAGCTCATTTTGAATACAACTAATGATTATTTTCATTATGTATTAACCTGCTGGTTATTTTCTCCTTTAAATCGATTGATTGTTTGGTTTGTGAAACTTCTGAAAATAGTGAGAAACGCCAAAGTGACGCCTTCACAATGACCAACAGTCCAAACCTCAACATTAAATTAAAATTATTAAAAAGGAAAAGAAATCGATTAGTCGACTAATCGTTTCAGTTGTACTTGAACATTTTCATGTCTTAAATTTGTAAAGTAACTAAATGAAGTGAAGCAAATCTCCTTCTGAGATGTAGCGGAGTAGAAGTAGAAAGTAAACACTCAAATAAAGTAAATGTATTTAGCTACACTCCACCACTGCTGTACATGTTTGTAGGATTACACATTACACATACCAGCAGTTTTAATTTGGCTGTAAATGGTCTCGGAGAGAAGTAAAGAGGGGGTTGGATTATAAACAATCAGGCAAAGCGGGAAAAGGGGGTTGATAAATTACAAATTTGTTGTGAAAATCAACTGAAATTGCATTATTACACACATGACTTGCAGGTAACTTGTGCCAAAATGTACATGCCTGAACCTTACCAAAAATAGTTAAAATCATAATTGAAAAGTAGTTTTATTGATAGAAACCTGTAGGGCTGCAACTAATGATTACTTTCATTATCAATTAATCTCGATTGGTCTATAAAATGTCAATTAATAGTAAAAAGAAAATAATAAAATAGAGCCAATACAGTCAAAAACTGAAAGATATTCTGTTTAAAAAGCTATAAAACAGAGAAGCAAATATAATGCAAATCCACACTTTGAAGAAACTTGAACCACCAAATTTGTTGGCAATTAATTTTCTGACAATCTACAAGTAGATTGATCAGCTAATTATTTCCACACCAGAGACCTGATACTTATTGATAATGTTGTATTTGCATCTTTTCTGCCTTTTCTTTAACTGACGTTTTAACCTTAGCGTCGTTTAGGAGAGTATCGTAATTATAAATTACGATATATCTAAATGTAAATTAAATGTTTTTTAATGAGGAGGTCTGACTAGTTCTGTCAGCCCTGAATAGTGTCTTGCAGGTATTCTGCTCATGAAGCTTATTGCTGTGAGCACATGGAAATAACTGAAGATGCACTTTTATCACCTCAGAGCTTCTCTCGTGTGGATTATGGCGGCCGGACACGGTTTAGAGAAACTTACATACATACATTAAACTCCGTTGTTGTGTGTTTTTGGCTGTTGCAGGTCAGCAGTGGGAAATACCCGGGGCTGATGTGGGACGACGACGCTAAAACCATGTTCCGCATCCCGTGGAAACACGCGGGGAAACAGGACTTTCGTAAAGACGAGGACGCCGCCATCTTCAAGGTCAAGATGCGTTTCTTGGCTCTAAACTAGATCACATAGTTCCCAAAAGACTACACATCCAAATCACTAAGAACCTCTGAAATGGCACAAAACTGAGGTGGAGGTTGACCTTCGTGACTTCTGACAAAACATCTTTGTCCTCTGCAGGCGTGGGCAGAGTTCAAAGGTAAGCTGACGGATGGGGGTCAAGACAACCCGGCCTCGTGGAAGACCCGTCTGCGCTGTGCCCTTAACAAGAGCCCGGAGTTTAAGGAGGTGATGGAGCGAGCCCAGCTGGACATCTCCGAGCCCTACAAGGTCTACCGCCTCGTCCCCATCAGCGAGCAGGGTGAGACTCTTACACATCTACTCCACACACTCTGGATGTCTGACTTTCTGCCACACAGCGATGGAAATTAAGCTTTCAGACGAGCAAAAAAAAAAAAAGAGAGAGCACTGGTCTATTTGGCCATGTAAATCCATGTAAATCCAAGTGTTTGCCAAAACATGAGGTCACAGCTTGTTGGCTCACTAAGCTCACTATCAATGATAAACTCATAACATCGCCACCTACGAAACGTGCAAATGTTCAGCAGCAAAAACACTGAATTTTGAAGCAGTGAAAAAACAAAAAAGCGACCGATTCTTTAGCCAGAAGTAAAATATCGTGCTGCGTTTAAGAGCCGACAGACATCCAACATCTGGGACTTCCGAACTCTGGAACAGCATTGTACAACAATATTAGAGGTTGACGTGCATGAAGCTCGTATCCGAACTCAGCTTGTATCTGCATATTAATTTTAATCCCAAACCAGACCCGACTTTTCATTATATTTTATAATTATTTATAATGTTTGGGTGTCTCACTAATTAAAAAGTGTCTCCTGTGGAAATGGTCGCAGTAATGATTGGGCCTACACAGAATAAGGCATGGCGGCTCACCAGCACGTTCTGGTTTTGTTATGTAACTCAGTCAACTATTTTGATAATTGTTAAAGTTATTTATGAAGCAAAAATGCTAAACACTCCCTGGTTTCCGCTTCTCAAATGTGCTTTTTTGTTGTTGTATCGAACTTTATATTGAATATATTTGGGCTTTGAACTGTTGGTCGGACAAAAAAAATCCAATTTGTACACGTCACCATAGGTCTGAGAAATATTAACATGCATTTTTTCACTATTATTTTGACATTTCATACATTTAATGGTTAATTGATTAATCCAAAAAGATATTAGGCAGATTAATCAATGATGAAAATAATTAATAGTTGCCGCGCTACTAGCAGCACATTTGTGCCGAAACACTTGGTTGATGAACTTATTTGTCCGTTGACGGAAAATTAATCGCCTATTTTGATAATCGATTATTTCATTTATCAAGCAAAAATAGCAAACATTCTCAGTTTCCAATGTGAGGATTTGCCGCTTTTCTCTGTTTTCCATCACTGTAAAATGAATATTGTGGAGGTCTTCAACTGTTGGTTGAACAAAACAAGACGTTTGAAGACGTCACCTTTGGCTCCGAGAAACTGTGATGGGCAGTTTAATCACTTATGAAAATAAATGTCAGTAGCAACCCTATAGCACATGACACAGTAGCATCGCATAATGTCAATGGATAACAGCTAGTCTTATACCATCTGGGAGGGAGGAAGAAAAATAATTAAGGGCAACTCAGTCGCAAATCGTTATTATCAAGAGAGTTTGGAAACTCTCCAAGGTCCATCTTATCTCTAACAGCAGACATGCTGCCACCTTCTAACATAAAACTAATCCAAAGTGCACTGACGTTACTACAAGTCAAACTCAATATTAGAAGAAGTTCTTCTTACCCATACATTTCTTTCACACTTCCTCTCGGCACGTCCAGATGAACACGGCTGATAAACTCTTTCCCAGCTGAACTCGACATCTCAGTCCTGATCCAGAGCAGAGCTGCATGCTGTATAACGACACAATCAAATGGTCATAAAACAAAGTCAGACTGTTTCCACCATGAAGAAACTAAGCTTTCCTTTATATTGTTTTTGCTTTAATGCAAGCTAATACGTTAGGACCACTGGGCGTCATGTGTCTTACAGTATATCCAAAGTACTGTATGACAAACACCCTCCAGAGAGAGCTCTTAAAAAACATTTCAAAATAACCAAACTCGACCACAAACCTGGCAAGTTTGTATTCAGTGCAGTCACTATGGGAGAGGGAGTGTTGTTAACACACATTACACAGTGTTAACCTAAAAACCCATAGTGTTTACACTGCAGTTTCCTGATGAGTTGTTGTGTTCGACGCATTGGTGGGCGGTGAATGTTTACAGGTGATAAAAAGTAGTCCTCCAGCGGTGCCAAAATACTCAGCTTGTAATATTCATTTGCTCTGGATATTAGAGTTTTATCCTGCGACCATCCCTGGTTATACAGTTAACGTTCAGTATGTCAACATCTCACTGCCTAAAACACAAGTTGTGACCCAGTTTTCTTACTGCGATCATCATTTATTTCCTCTGTGTTCGGGATGGATGACGAGGGGCAGCTGCATCTTTTTAATACCACCACAGAGTTTATCAGCAGCAACAGGGAGGCTTAAAATGTAACATGTACGCAATAAACAGCCTTGATGCTGCATTTATTAAAACATATTCAGCTGGTTGTAAAACGTAGTGGTGTAGTTTCTTGTCCTACATAAAAAACTTCAGGTTATCCTTAAATACAACAATATTTAGGTTGTGAGGTTTTAATATAGTGAAATCAATAGAATATTAATTAGATTTTTTTTTCCAATGTCAAAATATATCATAATATAGCAAATATATGCAACGTTTTAACTGCATGTCATAAGACAAACCTCAAAAACGTTTTTAATTACAGCTTGCTTGGATTCATTAATTTGGACATAGAAATTATGTAAAATGATAACATGTCTCCTCAAACACGTAAAAGACACATTTTCTTAGTTTATCATTAAAACTTGCAGAGAATTATTCATTTAAACAGAATCAGAGCTGAAACGATTAGTCGATTAATCGATTGACAGAAAAATAATCTGCAACGTTTCTTTGTCATGTATGATAGTACGCCGAATATCTTTGGGTTTTTGAAGACGTCAGCTTCTGCTCTGTGAAGCTGTGACGGACACATTTTCACAATTTGTCGATGTTTCGTAGACAATGAATCGATTAACTGAATAAATAATCGGCAGATGAATCGTTAGTTGCAGCCCTAAACCAAGTTTAGTAAAACAATAAGATCTTATTCTCACGACACGCTTCCACAAGTCACTAAATGACAACATTAAATTATATTATATATTATATATTGAAGTGCATGACCTGTTATGGGTCCTAGTCCCTCACAGAATTTATATTTTTACATTAACAATAATTCAGAATTGATTTACAGTAATCAATTATCCAGCAGGCAGAAGTGCTTCAAGTAGCCTTTTGGTCACATGACGACTTTATGTTTTTGTAAAGATATTAGTTTATAGTTTTTTATTCTACAAGTGTAAATCAGCAACTACTTCCTCAGAGGGCAAAGTTTCGTGATTGATATTTGCGGGCAGCGGTTACGTTGTACTTATTATTTTACCACAGAGACTCACACCCTCACTGTTTGGTGGAAAACATCAGTACAAAACACTGATTAAAATGTTACACAATGCGACTATAGAAACCTCTCCTGCTGATGTTGCAATGAACTTTCCACCCTGTCACTCCCCATCTATTATTGCACGTTTAAGAAATCACCTCGTCACCTTTTTGACACTGTATCACATCCAGTCTCTTTATCTTGTGCTTTAGCGTTTGTGTTTTGCCTGCACGTCTCTATGACGTGATCTGTCTACAGTTTCGTGAATAAAACCAGGGTGACTCTTGACCTCCTCACCTGGTGGTTCCTTGTGTTTCCAGTGCTTTTTTGCTCATTTTAAAGTCCTAAGAAACATCAACTAAATACCTGAAATGTTAAATATCCGCCGACCTGTAGTCTACCTGAGAGATATCAGCTGAAAGGTATTTCCAAGCTTTGCTGTTTGCTCTCTGCTTCCATTATTTTGCTTCTGCTTCCTGGATACTTGTGAATCACCATAACTAAATTTATTGACACGATTGAGTACATTCTCTACTGCACTTTAATTTCCCTCTGTTAAATGTGATCATTTTTATTACGGAACTTTAACTCCTCTCTGTTGTGCTTTTAAACGCTGTTTTAATGCATGTCCAGTACTTACATAAGACCCTTTTTAAACAAGTTTAAAAACAAAACTCCAGCACAGCTATTTTCAATTCAAAATAAGTCAAATGTTTTTGGAGAATGTTGTTGCATGGAGTTACGCTGTCTTAACAAAAGTGAGGAGATTCTACTTTCCGCACAGGAAACGAGTGACACGATTAATTAAAACCACAGGATGAAAGGCAATAACAGAGCAAGTGAGTTGCTGTTTTGCTGAGTCAGCAGGGCAGTGAGCCGATAGTGAGTCCAGCCACCGTCAACCCAGTAACTGGGACAAGTACATTTACTGGCAGAAATGAGTGATGAAGCAGCTCTGTAGCTCTTCTTTACTGTAACAGCTTAAAATGAACGAAGACTACTTTCTTTGTTCAGTCTTATGTATCCTGAACCCACAGGTATTGGTTATTTACGGTTTGATTGATCAGAAGTGCTGTATTTTCAGAACTTGAATGAGCTGTGTCTGTTTAGGTGTGCTGGTTCCTGAAAAGAAATGCAAAGTAAAAGCCACCAAGAGGCCGAAAAGGAGGAGGAGTGAATCGGAGAGCGACGATGCCTCTCAGGTCAAGCAGATAAAGGCGGAAGAGGTGACCTCACAGCTGGTGAGTTCACCCGCGCGGGATGGGAGGGGTGAGGTATTCAAAATAATTGGGCTTTTTGTTTGTTTTTTTTAAACCATGAAGCCTAAACAGAGAAATCTGAGCCGAGCTGAGCCCGATTTGTCCTAAAATGGCAACTGTACATGGGTGTTGATAGCAACATGGCCTCTCCTCTGGTGCCACCTTCAGTCCAAACTTTACATTTTTGCCCCACTAGGGGTAACGATACTTGAGCTGAGTCCCAAATCCATACTATATACTAATTCTATACTACATACTAACCACCATAATATACTGTTTCAGCAGTTAGTTTACAAAAAAAGTCAACATACTTTACCAATTTATACCAACAAGAAACGATACAATATGTGTGACATCAATCAAACTGCAGCTTTGGAAAGCTACTGCCAATTCAACTTTAGAGACGTTTAAATTCTTAATTTGTGAGCAGCTCCTTCATTTCCTTTGTGCATTGCATTGTGGGAGAATAGTGTCCATCATACACTACATACTCATAACCTGCTTTGAATCAATGTGTTGTATGGATATGGAACACGGCGAAGGTTTTTGCCTTTTAGCTATACCATACTATATTAGCATTAATCTAAAAAAAAAAAAAAAAAAGTCTGAAAATGTGAATCTGAAAGTGGAAAGTTTGACCTGCTGGAGGCACAAGATGAAAAGTCAGATGATCATCAAAGTCATTAGGATTCATCCTGTGAGGAACATGAATTTAGCGGCAACACATCCAATAATCTTTGAAGTATTTACTGGAGTATAAAATTAGCTGTATTTTGCAGCCATAGAGCCACGCTGCTAGCGAGGCTAAAAAGCCTTTGTTTCTTGACTTTAAATGAATCTTGACTTTAAATCAGGCAGCCTGAGCCGAAGGTTTCATCCATCTGCTGTTCACATGTCTCAGTGAGATCAAAACCTGTCTCTTCAGCTGCAAACTTTCTGATTCTCAGTGTGTTGAAGAGACTCTGCTGCTGGGTGACACCACCCCCCAGACAGAAGAACCCGCTCAGTACACCACCACCATACAAAGAGACGGTGAGTTGAACTGCGTTGTTCTACAGCAGTCACAGCTGATTATCTGGTCGATCAATACCACTTAAGAGTCTGATTTGTTTACCTTGCCTAGACATGAACTTCCTGACCTAAAGTGATTTCTGTACAGGATAAATTACTGGCATTTTCAGTAAGCCTTATCTCATTTGAACTACCTTTTTTAGAAGAGCATTAACTAACCAGCCTTCTAACTATATTATGACGCTGGGTCCACTGAATTCTGCACCAGCATACAGTAATTTGTCGTACCTGCTGGCAGAATAACGACTGACTAAGAGAAAACATGTTGCTTTAAAGCTTTTCATCATCCATTTTCAGATGCAAAGCAGCTCACTAAAATTACAAACTCGCTTCCCTGCAAGGGGGAGCTGTTTGGTTTTGTCAGACAAGTTCTAGGAGAAGGAAAGTTATAGCAGCATTTCAGATGTTTGGGTGCTTTGCATCAATCGTAATTGGGGCACGGGATTAGAGAAACCTGATTTCACCATCTAGATTTCTCCTGGAGAACGCCAGTTTCTCAGTCATGAATGCACACAACTGGGTTTCTAATCAGCTTTTTGTGTGAGCATGTGTATTACAGGATTTTCAGACAGGGGAGGTACCACTGTGATAGGAGAGCAGGAGAGATCATGATATGTAACAATGCTTCCTCGTATTCAAAATGATTTCATCCAAAGTCTGAAGCACCATCAGCCCTTCGACAAATCAGGAAAGCTTACTGCATCCCCACTACAATTAAAATGAGTTAGGCTTCCAAAATAAGGGGAGAAATCTAATTACTGACCTGCTGCATGTGCCAGGATTTACAGTAACCACGTTACTACAGTGCACGTAAACCAGTAATCTGGTTTCTTGAGTGCATGATATTGTGTCAGTGATTAAATTCTGTATCTGCCAACAAAACAAACTTTGGGTTTGAGGTTGCTATGCAGAGAGAGCTGACTCTGGCCACTAACACCTAATTCAACCAGTGACATTATTCCAAAACAACCAGCTGATCAATCACTTTTTATTTCTCCCCTTCTCTCTCTCTCTCTCTCTCTCTGCAGTGGTTGATGAGATCCAATTGGACGTTCGGATCGAGGAGAGCGTCTCTGCGCCGGCAGAAGGTAATAAACTAAAAAAAAAAAAAACAGGTACAGCTGAGCAGGTTGTTTATGTGCAGCTGTACAATAGGTCATCATTTGTTAGATTTCTTAACTACATTTAGTCTGTATCCGTTTTAGTTTTTCGGTTGACTACTATGATTTAAAAGTTAACTAAAATTTGATACAAATTTGGTCTGTAAGTATTTTCACTTCTATTTTGAAAGTGTTTTTGGCTAAACTCGACTACTCACGCGTTAATCCTCCGTCCTCTCTGTTTCTGTCTCCAGTCCAGGACTCCTTCAGTGTGGCGGTTCATTATTTAGGGCAGGAGGTTCACACACGTCAAATCCAGGGCACTGATGTCAGGATAATGTACATGCCTCGCTCTCTCGTTCCCCCGATACCGGCCGCCCTGAAAAGCAGGTTTCCACGCATTCCGCTGCCGGAGCCGCCCTCCACGCTTCCGGCCGGCCCAGAGCTGCAGGCCCTGTTCACTCTGCTGCCCTTCATGGAGAAAGGGGTGGTGCTCACCTCCACGCCGCAAGGAGTTTACGGCAAACGGTTCTGCCAAGGGCGGGTCTTCTGGACGGGACCGCACACGACCACCCCGGGGATGCACAAGATGGAGAGAAACATGGAGCCGGTGATGCTCTTCAGTAAAGACACCTTCAAGCAACGTGAGTCCACATAAAGATAGTTGATGTCTGGCTCCACCTCCAACTCCTCACTGAGACACTGAACCTTAACATGCACAATTTATGTGACTAGATGTGTGAGATTTTAGTCTTAACATGGTTAGATTAGTTTAAAGAATATTCCTGAACGATCCTTTAGTGATGATGTATGAAAAGGTCAGACAGCTACCTGCACACTTTGAATAGTTGAGGTTTTTGTCTAAGATGTGAATCAGGCATTGTAAATAGACTTGGCTGAGATATTTCAACCCAAAACCAGGTTGTTTGATTAATTACATTTGGTTAAGTGTATTTAAAGATGCCTTGATCTTTTTTAAAGCCATTAGTTCATGTTAAGGAGGCAGTTTGAAATAGATTACAAAGAATAGTACATATTTCAACCACAACTAAAACGATTAGTTGATTGACGGAAAATTAATTGGCAATGATTTTTGATAAGTGATTCATCATTACAGTCATTTTTCAAGCAAAAATGTCAAACATGCTCTGGTTCCAGCTTCTCAGTTGAGGGGATTTTTCTGTTTTTGTTTGTCATATATGATCACAAACTAAATATATATTAGGGGTTTTAGACTGATGGTCAAAACAAGGAATTTGACGACCCCACCTCGGACTCTGGGAAATGACAATGGGCAATTTTCACTGTTTTCTGGCATTACATAGATAGAACAATTGAGAAATTAATCAAAGAATTTTCAGTTGCAACCACAAATAGCTTGCCCATACCGAGTCCAACCTCAAACCAGTTTTGTATTTGTATGAAAATGTGTAGAGAAACTAATTTGACTCGTTTTCTGTTCTGTTATAGGCTTGAGCCCATAACAAACTACATCTAGTCAAATCTCAATACAGTCAAACTAAAGTACAAAATGATTATTTAACTCACTTTTCTTTCCCTCATAATCAGAACTGGAACACTTCCGTTCAAACGGCGGCGAGCCTCCTCAGTTCAGCTTCACTCTCTGTTTTGGAGAAGAGCTGAGTAACACTGAAGACCCATCCAGAAAACTCATTATTGTTCAGGTGAGTGTGCTGCCACATCTATGACATCATCTTAGGTTAGTTACCAGTTTATTGACTGATTGCTATAATTACATTAAAATTCTACTAATAGTGGCTTCACATTGCTGTCAAATACAGCAACTAAGTACATTTACTCAAGTACTGTACATAAGTACACATTTGAGGTAATTTTACTTTACTTGAGTATTTCCATTTAATGCCGTTTTTACTCCACTACATTTGTCTGACAGCTTTAGTTACTTTACAGATTACAGTTTTTCATCCCCTTCCTGTCCAGTGAAAACCACGTATCTCGAAATTTGGTGATGTTTGAATGTTTGTGATGAACTGAAGGATGAAGAGTTTCCTTTATGTGCTGAGAAAACTCTCCTCCTTCTGAAGCTGAATAAACTCTTTAACCCGCCCTCGGATCAGCTGGAAAACGCATCGTCACAGAGCTGAAAACAGGCTGTTTCTCTCATGAAAAGTCGACTTTTTAGAGATGCGTGGTTCTCACAGGACAGCGACGTTACAAACATGTGATGATCTTATAGACCATGATGCATTGCTGCAGATGAAACTACCCAACAGTATATAAAGCAGTTAAAATGAGCTCAACCTTAAACATCTGCAGCAGTAAAATGCAACACACACATTAATGCAGCAGGAATATTAATCCAGAAACATCAGATATAATAAAACACTGACAGGAGCGTTTTACTGCACAGGGAGGACTTTTACTTTGATACTGTACGTACATTTTGCTGATAATACTTACATACTTATGTAACATTTTGAATGCAGGACTTTTCCTTGTAGTGGTATTTGTATTTTCACAGTGTGGTGAACTTGAGTAACTTACTTGAGTAAAGGATCTGAATACTTCTTCCACCACTGTAAAAAAAAAAACCAAAAAAAAACATATTTGAGAGAAAACTTCTTGCATTGCAGTCAATTTTTCTTTATATTAACAGAAAAGTAACACAGAAACTAAACTTTTACGCCAAACTGAGTGAGTGAGAAGTTAAGAATCCTCAACACAAATGATTCACATAAAAGAATAATAATACCATTACCTACTCTTCTCTTTTCTCCCCTCTGCAGATCACTTTACCGTGGGCGGAGCAGCAGGTCCAGAACGCTCAGTCCATCTTCGAGTCCATCAGCATCCTCCAGTCTCTGGCCAGTCAGTCCCCACTGGGAGAAATAACTCTAAACCTGGTCACCGTGCCGTCACAGTTGTCGGAGACCATCACCTGTGGGTCCATCTGAGCACTTTGTTCATTCCAAAATAAGAGGCATCCCCACTTTAAACCTATTCTTACAAAATAAGAGTTAAAAAGGGCTGAGCGTTTATCACTTATCTGTAAATGCATCATCTAGAGTGAGTTTTGTGACCAAATTAAAATCACTGATTAATTACAGAGTCTGAATTCCAGATTGTATAACTGATATCAAAATAAAAGCCTCCCAATTTGTGTGGTAATTAAATGTTTTCATATCGCTCAGCCCTAACAGGTAGCACAAAACAAATCTTATAGCACTTATGACAAAAATCTAGACCAAATAGCAAACTTAAATATTGGATTTTATTTTTACCCTGAAAATGGATACTGAGCTTTTTGGGATGGACTTTGGCCCCTCATGTCCTCGTAGAGGTTAGTTGGTGTACTGGAAGCACTACATGTAAATCAGCGCTGAGAAGTCGTCTTCAGAGCTGCAACGCTTTAATCCATCGACAGAATTAAATCGGCAACTATTTTGATAATCCTCTAGTCATACATTTGTTCTCTGCTTGTGTGTGACGATTTTTCTTCGTCGTATATGACAGTAAATTTAATATCTTAAGGTTTTGGACTTTTAGTCAGAAAAAACAAGAAAATTGAAGAATTAATAACGCCTTTTATTCCACTGTTTTGAACATTTCATACACATAATGATTAATTGATTCTGAAAATAATTGTTAGTTGCAGCTCTAGTCGTCTTTCTTCCTTGAGTATCTGGAAATGTGATGTTAACTCAGTTCTCTGATCATAGCTGCACGTCTGTTTTCCTCTTAAGCCAGTGGTTCCCAACCTGTGGGTGGAGGCCCAGAAAGGGTCCCGTGTTAGATCCGAGGGGGTCAAGAGAAGATTAACAGGACAGGGGAGCAGAAAATTATATGTCTGCTTCCCGATATGAACTAATCTTTGCTTTTTTTCCTTGTCAATTATTGGATCATTTTAGTGGTTTTAGGTGTTTTATGAAGTTTTCAAATGAAAAAAATATTTCAAATCACAATTTGTACACATGCGGCCAGTAACAGGGGTCACAGATGCTATAGACATTGCTTTGTTTTACGGGGTCACAAGCTAAAAAGGTTGGGAACTACTGCTCTTAGCAACTGATGACTATTGTGTTTATACTACAGCACTATATAAAAGGCTGCAATAAAAACCCAAAATAGTTCAGTAGAGTAGCCGCAGTGAGCAAAGATGTATCTTGCAATAATTTGTCACTTTTTTTTTTTTTAATGTAACACCTGTTAATCTACTCAAATCCAACTCCAGGTAGTCATGTTTCATGTTAGAACACAGATACATTTACAAATATGTGTTGATGGTTGTGTTTTGATAGATAAAAAGTTTCACACTCTCGAGGAGACTTGAGGTTTGAAGCAGTGACTATACTCCTCCACTATTAGAAATCATCTGTCTGTGACATCCAGTGTATTTTTAGTTACCATTTGATAAACTTATCTAATTTACAAGAGTGTACACAGTTAACTTCGACCTTTTAAGAGAGAATGGGTGTAGACTTGGGATTAGTGTTTTGAGAGTTATGCCAAATTCTGACTGCTTTAGACATTTTAAAAAGTTGTTTTGGGTGCGTAAGGGGGAAACAAAAGTACAAAAACATCCTACATTTCAGTACAAACGTTTTGCAGTAAATACAGTCTGTTGAAGCTCAGACTATTTGGTTTTTGTTGAGGCTTTATATAACTTGGTGGTCATTTTTTTTAAAAAGGTGGTAGTTTGGCATGTTGTCAAGCAAATATCCTGCTAGATGTCGTGCAGGTTCGTGCATGGAAACAATGTTCCTCTTTCCTAAAGCAGTTGACTGTTTTTGACAACATGATTTACAAGACATTTCCTCTTGACAGATTACATAATTTTGTAGAAGTTGCCACAGATGCACCAGCAGTTCATGCAGGAACAACTGTACTGTAAATCACAAAAGGCAGCTACACAAGAAAGTTAAGTTAAAACAAAGAAGCAGCGCGTGTTTCAGCTTTAAAAGCAATCTGATGATTTCAAAGAAACATGAGGCAAGACGCAGAGCTACAAAGTGGCACGTAGTTGCTGCCTGAATATTTGGTGCATCTGTCGCAAATGCTGCAAAACAGACACTTGACAGGACATATTGGTGCTTTTAAGTGGGATCCTGATTACCACTGTAACACTTTACTTTAACCCACTATTTAGCATTAATATGCACTATATAAACATTTAATAAATGTAGTTATATTCTAAATGTTTATTAATGTATTAATTTATACAGCACCCTCCACTTATGGGTGCCCACAGGAGTTATAGTTGTTGACAAATATATAAACACTTAAGTCTGCTTACATTAGTGGATTATAAAAAATGTATTAAATGTTTATTAGGGGAAGGGGACGGAAAAAACGATACAGCATAGTATTGTGATATTTTATGTGGCAATATTATATCAATACATAGACGCCAAGCATCAATCGTACATTATATAAATTATTAATACTGCAACCACAAAAATTTTTACTTTTTACTAGAATAATAAAATCAATTGGTTTTTCAGTCCACTAGATGGTGCTGAGTTTTTTTCTAGTGAGGACAGCAGGATTGGTAGGAAGTTGGTCAAAACAGTGAGCTGAAGACTTAAAACTTTATCTTATTAGATAGAACAGATGTTGACAAAGTTTTCCTTCTTTTTCCATAATTTGCAGTTGAAAAAAGGTAATAAATCGCAATATATATTATCGCACATATAACATTTTGAGCTACAACAAATATGTATTAACTGAAGGACTTTTGTATTGTAAGGTGTTTCTGTTATTTTGTCCACCCTCTTGGAGCTTGTTATGTACAGAGGAAGACTGCAGAGATCTACTAAGCTGTAAATATTTTGTTATTTTCGCATGTTCTATGTTATCTCTGTTCAGTCGAGAAAATGCATTAAAAATGAACATAATCCTAAACTCTGTGTGGTTGTGTCGGGTTATAAAAATCACGATGGCGTTGGGTCAGAACATAAATAAATCTGGGCTCTAGTACAAACTGATGCTACTTCTCAGTCTACATGCTCCCGTTGGCCGGCGAGGCGAGCTCTGCTATCTTGGTGTTAAGTTTCTGATTGGTCCAGTCCTTTGTTATGTCGTCCAAGTGGCTGTCAAAATCCACCAATAGTGTGTGATCGCCCGACTCCAGCATCTGACTGGCTATCGCCTGAGTCTCCTCCCACTGTCTCAGCATTATCCTGAACAGAGCGGAAAAAGCGACAGGTCAGCGTTAATGTTGGGGCAGGGTTTGTGACGACTCATTTATTCTATATCATGATACACTCATAAAAATGTTTAAATCAATCTTACACGTAAAAAATAATAATTTAATTACACAGGAAACAAACCTGCTGTCCAACAACTTTTTGGGGATTTTATACTCCTCGTAAATGAAAGATCTAGTAGCTCTACTTAATGGCATTTCATTACTGCTTCCCAACCACATTACAGTATTTTTTAATAAATGAATTTGTCTCCTCTGATCCACATGTACCTTGTGGTGTTTTTATGAATCCACTATGGTGAAATTGAGTGGGGATTACAGGCAGAAAGACGTTGCGGTTATGACATACCTACTCTATTTTTTGGGGTTCATTTCTAGCATTTCCATTCTGGGATTTTTCTTTGCGTATGGCACAAATTGAAAATACACTCATAAAAACAGGCGGATGGAAACACACCTAATGTCCTAACAGTGCTTTCACTCTTCATCTGTAATGTATTTTTGTGCCTGTAAACCACGTGTGAAGTTCTAAAGAAGGATAATATGACTCAAACTAACCGCATTAGTGTAGCGTGAGGATCAGTGATGGGCGGATGAAGCCTTATGAAGCTTTGGGGCTGTTATACATTCCATTATACATGAAGCATTGTGGTGCTACAGAGATGCCCTGGCCTACAAATAATATTCTCCAGATGTAAAGGGAACTTGCTTGTTTGGTAACGACCCCAGCAAAAATCACATTTTTATAATTTTTTCAGTGAAAATTTAATGTAAAAATTACCATTCCCACTAAAATAGTGACTCATATTGCAATATCTGTCAAATGTGATTTTTTTTTGCATATCTGGTGGTTTGCAAAACGTACAGCAGCACTTTAAGAAACAAGACAAACACCTCCCTGATTTTAATAGATTGTGTCATTTGTGAGCAATAGAAGTCAAAGAAGCATGCGTGTTATTATTAAATCTCTAACACTTTTGTTCAGAAGTGCTTCATTAAATGTAGATGTTATTGTGCAACATGTTACAGTAAAATAATCAATAAATGCATTGTCCAAAAAGCCTAGATATAAAATATTTTTGCTGACACACAATATTAAATGTACTTTTTTGTTGTAGTTTAGTTCGAGTAACATTTCTTATGAGTCTTAATGTCATTGGAGATTAATGTGATTGGAGAGTGATATTCATTACATTTATTACAGCTTATTATTTTTATTACATTACTACTTGGTATCAGGAGGAAATGTTCTCATACATATCTAGTGAACATCGCCATTTTTCTCAATTATTCTCCTCTCTTCTTATGTGTGCCGATCACACTGTTTAGCTGTGAAACTTCAAAACTGTCAAACTGAATGAAGCTGCTCTCTGAAGAACCAGTGACTTGTGAAACCTCGGACGTCATCAGTCTGGTGTTATTCTGCATTTGACACAAGCTCTGACACAATGTAGTGAAACGGTGACTTCACGGGAGTGAAACAAGCTTCGGTATCATCCGCCCATCTCTACCAATAATGTGTTTTCACCAGCTCAACAGAAAAAATGCTACAGCGTTTGGTTAGGTCTGTCTGTGTGTATAATCATATAGGTGAACACAAATCTATACAAGACTCATTTGTATTGTAACTGCTCTAAACAAACAGATTCAGACCATTCAGACTATAGACGGTGATGGTTAGGGAGAAACTGGGATTTGGTCTTTCAGACATAGATAGGAAGGTAGATTCTGTTTACAGCCCGAGAGGCTCAACTCACGACCAAAATGGCCCACCGGCTGTCACTCACGTGTGTTTGTCTTTGAGCATCCATCTTGAATCTTTGCGTTCGTACATCACGATGGGAGGAACCCGAAAGTCTGGAGACATCTTACTGCCATCAAGCTGTGAAGCAAAACAGAGAATTTATTGAAAGATATTCAATAAATTCATTAAACTCATAGCATAAGTAATCTGTTTTCATTTATAAAATATCAAAAGTAACGAAATGTCAAACAAGATTTCTTAAAACTGCTTAACAACTAAAAAACGTAATTAGTTTTGAGTGACAGAAATGCAAGAGTATCTTACAATTACTAAACTGACTGATCACCATATTGTTTCACCACTAGCTTATTTCTCATCTCTACAAGCCAACAGGAAAGGGGATGGTGTTAAAACAAATTGCTTTAGTTATTCTTACCATTAACATAACTGCGTTGTCAAACTGCTCAGCAATCTTATCGGCTATCTTCAGTGCACACGGTGTCGGGCTGTCGAGTTCAAAAGATGAAAACAGATTAAACAAAAAATTAGAAACATTTTACTAAAATTAGCACTGTGTTGTGTATTATACTGAATTTACCACCAGACTGTAACATTTTAGCAAACATCTTCAACATCTCATAAAAGGTAAAGTATAGCTGAAATGAAAAGGGGGTTTGAAGAGGCATCAGGGGCAGGAAACTCACCTACTATCTGATACGCAGGCGTTGGATTGATAGTATCCCACTATCCTCTGCTGAGTCTGTGAACACCACACATCCACCTGGAACAAGAGAACAGACTTGAAAACTTTACAACATCACTTACCTCACAAGCAAAACTAGAATCTCTTCCAGCAAGAGTAAAGATTTTCTCTGCTAAAAGAGGAGACAAATCACTCTACTCATCCCAGGAAAGCTTCCTCTGTAGCTGGCACAAGGCTAAAGTCAATTTTTTTTTTTGCAAGCAGTCTGAAATATTAGTGAACTAGTCTGTCTCAATTTAGGCTGATATTTGTGCAGATTTAGGTTTGTTTCCTGGGCTTTTTAATGCAGAAAAACAAACAGTGGGGCTTTTCAGGCAAAATGCTCTATTTTCATAAATTAAGGACCAAGTACAATATTTAAAATCTTCCAGGTTGGTTTCCTTCATTGCGCCTGTCAACTGACAACTGATGACAACACTGAGTAAAGTCACCATTTCCATCTTTATCTTCATAACCACCAAACTCTCTCAGCCCCTGTGTCTTAAGTGTTTTTAATTGGTAGCTTCTGACCGTTTCATAAATCACCTGTTTTTACAGTAAATTCAGCTGTAAACTGCAGAACACAAACCTGTTGTAAAACAGTTTATGACGGAGCCAGGCGTGTTACAGGAAATGTTAAATATTAATGGTTCATTTCCCTGTTTTCAAAAGGAATCTACAGGCTTTATTGTCTTTCATTATATTAAATGTATAGCCAAGAGAAAAAGTGCAATATATACTTTGACCTTGGTTCCACATTAAAGATGAGAAAAAACACAAGTCAGCTGTTGACTCATTGACTTTTCTGTCTCTCTGTTGGGACATATTTTGTATCCCAATTTCCTTTTTCACTGATTTCCTCACTGTTGAAATGTTGTCTAAACTACATGACACAAAGTATGTGGACATGCAAACGTTACACTCATATGTGATATGAATCATTTCTGGGAAGGCTTTCCACCAGATTTTGGAAACTGGCTGCAGAGTTTTTTTTCTCTACAAAAAGGACACATGTAATTTCCAGGTACCTGGATGGAAAACACAGTCACAACTTGGGAAAGGGGTTAAAATCTTTATCTAGGAGTCTTTCGGGGGAAATACCTTCAAAACAGCTGTACATGCTGGAAAACAACCTCAAAGGGTTTTTATTTTTTAGAAAAATAGATGCTTTGCTTCATGACTCAAATCTGATGGTATGAAATGGGGCTTACACAAACCAGCAGCTAGTTACAGCTACAAATTTAGGACTTGGACTATGTTTCAAGAAACTGTAAGGATACCTAACGTTGCACTACACCTGTCGGCAGGTGTCCTACCTGTGTGAGGGCCAGCTGAGTGATGGGAGCTAGGGACAGGTGGGAGTGAAGCAGCGGTACACAGTCTGTCACACACACAGCGCCGCCTGCCGAAGTGGACGACAACAGCAGCCCGTTGATGCTGCACCGCGGAAACAGGCAGGAGTGCAGGTACATCTTCACATAAGCGCGACAGGACAGCTCCACCTCGCCCATGATGACAACTGAGAGGACACAGAAAGACAAAGGCACTGAAAACTTGTTTCAAAAGACCCCAGCAGAGACGAAATGTACTTAAGAAACACATGTAAAGGACGGCGACTATCTTCCCAAACATAAGAACCAGCAGTCCTTTCGCGTAGCACAACATTTTTACCAATAATCGTCCACCGTGGTTGTTCTTTTAAACTGGATGTTACTAGCTCAATAAACCAGCTAGCCGGTTGCTGCAATGTGTATTAGCATTAGCATACTAGCAAACCAAGCAGAGCTGAATGAAGACTTACCAGAAGAGGAATATAATGCGACTTAAACGTAGCCTCAACAAACAAATGCGTATTTTCCGATTGTCAAATATATCGGTTTATCTAGGTTTCTAAATGGTTTCAAGACAGCTAACTGTTTCACTTGACAGTTCATGAAAAGCGTCTGAACGGCTACTTCTGGTCCCGCCCAGTAGAGTCAAATATAATTATCTGATTGGACGAGACGTCGATCTTATGTAATCCAATTGGAGCAACAAGGTGCCAATCAAAGCAACAAAGGCGCCTTCTTCAGCTGCTGCGCAATGCTTGCGTTCCACAGCAGTGCTGCCTCTAGTGGAGAGGATGGAGTCTGTAATAAGTGTGTTTGCGGGGTGTAAGGGATACAAATGGGAATTATAGACATAAATCAAGAACAAACCATGCTACCCAGACTTTTCTCAATGTGAAAAAGCCCTAAAAACCTTTTATGCACACCTAATAAAAATCTAATAGAAAGCACAAAAAAGTGTCTGCCACCTTTCTGGAAGACTGTGAAACATCTGATTTTTGGCCGATTCTCTTTATTTTTAATGTGTTTTATTTTTTTCTTTAATACTGTCCCTGCTTTATGTTCCAATTATGTTTATTCCCCTGTGCTGCAGTGTTTTGCTGTTTTAAAGAAAAGAAAAATAAAGCTGTAAAAGAGTAAATGGAATTTAAAGCAAAGCCTTTTACATATACACATTCTGCAGATGTTGCTGTAAACCCAATACCTTTGTCCCAACAAATATGTCAGGTTGTAAGCAATAATAAAAAATAAAAAAGTTATTCAGTGTGAAGTGGGCTGCTGTGTTTTAGTGAAGTTGCAGAACTTCTTTTGCCCACAATATCAGAAATACTTTGATCCCTGAGGGGAAACTCTTGTTACAGCTGCTCACTATCACCTCAGTGCACACAGGAATAGAAGTTCTAAGCAATTAAAATATAATACAGGCAAGAAGAATACCAAGTGGATATAAGTATAAAATCAAAATAAGTACAAAGTGGATTTACCGGTTAATGATAAGTATGTATAATACAATGTAATATAGTGCATTAACTGTCAAGTGTAGCTTATTATGACTGAGAGTGGATATTGCACAGCAATAATAGAAGTATAAATAGGGAATTATAAACAGTATATTGTACAGTAGTATTAAACAGAATATTGCACAGTTATGTTAATGATCCAATGTCCAGTTTAATGACTTAAGGTTGCTAGAATCATGCTAGCAACCTTGGGTCAAAGATGGTTGACATTTGATAGAGGGTATTTTGGCAGACTTTTCCAAATCACTTCATGTATGTCTGGTTTTAAAATGGACCAATAGTAACACTATATCACAAAAGGAAATCAGGTGTTGACAGGGTGTGTGGCTGTATATTTATGTACAGGACTAAAACAAAGTCCAAAACCCAGCCCGTGGGGCAAACCAAGGCTATGTTTCCCCCCCAGTCACTGCATGTTAGCGATTTAAATAAAATAAAAGTTAACACAATAACCGAAACTTTACACATCAGGATCAGTTGTGTTCAGGTAAATCTTGTAGTAGGGCTGAGTGTGACCATTGGAACACATTGATATCCTGAATGCTTTGTGTTTTTCCACTTGCTATGTGCCCCAGAAGCCTAGCTCTGTTCTTAAACAATGAAAAAAGTAAGTGTTTAATTAAACCCTGACAGCAGGTATGAAACCACCATTAGTGTATAACCTGGTTTATCTGAAAATTATGACATCAACTCATCTCTGGTTAGAAAAGTCCATAAGTGTATTATGGCAGGTGAGGTTTAAAGTCTGAATGACAGTGTTAAGGAAGACCAGAAATCCCTTTGAACTGGCGCGCAATGATTTAAAAAAAAAAAAAAAAAAAAAGTTCTTGTCAAAGAAACAGACTGTCAAGAAATTACAGAATAGGTACAAGGTTAGTTTATTTTAATTAGTCAATACAATGGCTCAGTTGAAAGCAGTCCTTGAGGCATCTTCAGTGTTGTGTACCTAAAAAACAAATAAGGCAAGTCAGTATTTGAAAACCTCAAATCATCCGATTGCTGAGTTTAAGTAGCTACGTACCCTGCCCATCGCTCCTCTAGATTTGACCGAAGTCCATAGCCATTCCCAATGTTGTTACCAGAAACTCCAGTGGTGCTGTGCCTGGAAGAAATTCAAGTTGGCCAGATAACTCAGTGATTATGTCGACCTTGCTAATGAAAATGCGGCACGATCACAGCTTACCACTTCGTGTCCATTTGGGGAGCGACTCCTTGGCCAAAATGTGGATAATCATTGTAGCGCGCCTGCTCAGACACCTGGAACTGCTGGGGTGAGTAACTGATCTATTAAGCCCGTTGGGGCTGGTATCTGGGCCACTGAAGCACCTGCGCTCTCTGCGCCCACTGGGGATGATAGCCAGGCTGCTTGGGCTGCTGTGGTGGGTAGCTAGGCTGCTGGGGAGAGTAACTAGGCTTCTGGGGCACCTGGAGCGCTCTCTGCAGCCACTGTGGCTGGGAGCTATATTGCTGGGGCGGATAGCTAGGCTGCTTTTGAGGCACCTGCTGCTGCTGGGGCGGATAGCTAGGCTGCTTCTGGGGCACCTGCTGCTGCAGATAGCTAGGCTGCTGCGGGGGCAGATAGCTAGGCTGCTTCTGGGGCACCTGCTGCTTCTGGGGCAGATTGCTAGGCTTCTGGGGCAGATTGCTAGGCTTCTGGGGCACCTGCTTCTGCTGGGGCGGATAGCTAGGCTGCTTCTGGGGCACCTGCTGCTGCTGGGGCGGATAGCTAGGCTGCTTCTGGGGCACCTGCTGCTGCTGGGGCGGATAGCTAGGCTGCTTCTGGGGCACCTGCTGCTGCTGGGGCGGATAGCTAGGCTGCTTCTGGGGCACCTGCTGCTGCTGGGGCGGATAGCTAGGCTGCTTCTGGGGAACCTGCTGGGCACCTGCTGCTGCTGGGGCGGATAGCTAGGCTGCTTCTGGGGCACCTGCTGCTGCTGGGGCGGATAGCTAGGCTGCTTCTGGGGCACCTGCTGCTGCTGGGGCGGATAGCTAGGCTGCTTCTGGGGCACCTGCTGCTGCTGGGGCGGATAGCTAGGCTGCTTCTGGGGCACCTGCTGCTGCTGGGGCGGATAGCTAGGCTGCTTCTGGGGCACCTGCTGCTGCTGGGGCGGATAGCTAGGCTGCTTCTGGGGCACCTGCTGCTGCTGGGGCAGATAGCTAGGCTGCTTCTGGGGCACCTGCTGCTGCTGGGGCAGATAGCTAGGCTGCTTCTGGGGCACCTGCTGCTGCTGGGGCAGATAGCTAGGCTGCTTCTGGGGCAGATTGCTAGGCTTCTGGGGCAGATTGCTAGGGCTTCTGGGGCACCTGCTGCTGCGGATAGCTAGGCTGCTTCTGGGGAACCTGCTGCAGATAGCTAGGCTGCCATGGGGCAGATAGCTAGGCTGCTTCTGGGGCAGATTGCTAGGCTTCTGGGGCAGATTGCTAGGCTTCTGGGGCAGATTGCTAGGCTTCTGGGGCAGATTGCTAGGCTTCTGGGGCAGATTGCTAGGCTTCTGGGGCAGATTGCTAGGCTTCTGGGGCAGATTGCTAGGCTTCTGGGGCAGATTGCTAGGCTTCTGGGGCACCTGCTGCTGCGGATAGCTAGGCTGCTTCTGGGGCACCTGCTGCTGCTGCGGCGGATAGCTAGGCTGCTTCTGGGGCACCTGCTGCTGCTGCGGCGGATAGCTAGGCTGCTTCTGGGGCACCTGCTGCTGCTGCGGCGGATAGCTAGGCTGCTTCTGGGGCACCTGCTGCTGCGGCGGATAGCTAGGCTGCTTCTGGGGCACCTGCTGCTGCTGCGGCGGATAGCTAGGCTGCTTCTGGGGCACCTGCTGCTGCTGCGGCGGATAGCTAGGCTGCTTCTGGGGCACCTGCTGCTGCTGCGGCGGATAGCTAGGCTGCTTCTGGGGCACCTGCTGCTGGGGCGGATAGCTAGGCTGCTTCTGGGGCACCTGCTGCTGCTGCTGGGGCGGATAGCTAGGCTGCTTCTGGGGCACCTGCTGCTGCTGGGGCGGATAGCTAGGCTGCTTCTGGGGCACCTGCTGCTGCTGCTGGGGCGGATAGCTAGGCTGCTTCTGGGGCACCTGCTGCAGATAGCTAGGCTGCTGCGGGGGCAGATAGCTAGGCTGCTTCTGGGGCACCTGCTGCAGATAGCTAGGCTGCTGCGGGGGCAGATAGCTAGGCTGCTTCTGGGGCACCTGCTGCAGATAGCTAGGCTGCTGCGGGGGCAGATAGCTAGGCTGCTTCTGGGGCACCTGCTGCAGATAGCTAGGCTGCTGCGGGGGCAGATAGCTAGGCTGCTTCTGGGGCACCTGCTGCAGATAGCTAGGCTGCTTCTGGGGCACCTGCTGCAGATAGCTAGGCTGCTTCTGGGGCACCTGCTGCAGATAGCTAGGCTGCTTCTGGGGCACCTGCTGCAGATAGCTAGGCTGCTTCTGGGGCACCTGCTGCTGCTGGGGCGGATAGCTAGGCTGCTTCTGGGGCACCTGCTGCAGATAGCTAGGCTGCTGCTGCGGCGGATAGCTAGGCTGCTTCTGGGGCACCTGCTGCAGATAGCTAGGCTGCTTCTGGGGCACCTGCTGCAGATAGCTAGGCTGCTTCTGGGGCAGATTGCTAGGCTTCTGGGGCACCTGCTGCTGGGGCGGATAGCTAGGCTGCTTCTGGGGCACCTGCTGCTGCGGCGGATAGCTAGGCTGCTTCTGGGGCACCTGCTGCTGCGGCGGATAGCTAGGCTGCTTCTGGGGCACCTGCTGCTGCGGCGGATAGCTAGGCTGCTTCTGGGGCACCTGCTGCTGCGGCGGATAGCTAGGCTGCTTCTGGGGCACCTGCTGCTGCGGCGGATAGCTAGGCTGCTTCTGGGGCACCTGCTGCTGCGGCGGATAGCTAGGCTGCTTCTGGGGCACCTGCTGCTGCGGCGGATAGCTAGGCTGCTTCTGGGGCACCTGCTGCTGCGGCGGATAGCTAGGCTGCTTCTGGGGCACCTGCTGCTGCGGCGGATAGCTAGGCTGCTTCTGGGGCACCTGCTGCTGCGGCGGATAGCTAGGCTGCTTCTGGGGCACCTGCTGCTGGGGCGGATAGCTAGGCTGCTTCTGGGGCACCTGCTGCTGCGCGGATAGCTAGGCTGCTTCTGGGGCACCTAGGCAGCTTCTGGGGATAGCTGCTGCTGGGACGGATAGCTAGGCTGCTGCTGCGGCGGATAGCTAGGCTGCTTCTGGGGCACATAGCTAGGCTGCTTCTGGGGAACCTGCTGCTGCTGCTGGGACGGATAGCTAGGCTGCTTCTGGGGCACATAGCTAGGCTTCTGGGGCACCTGCTGCTGCGGCGGATAGCTAGGCAGCTTCTGGGGAACCTGCTGCTGGGACGGATAGCTAGGCTGCTGCTGCGGCGGATAGCTAGGCTGCTTCTGCGGATAGCTAGGCTGCTTCTGGGGAACCTGCTGCTGCGGCGGATAGCTAGGCTGCTTCTGGGGAACCTGCTGCTGCGGCGGATAGCTAGGCTGCTTCTGGGGAACCTGCTGCTGCGGCGGATAGCTAGGCTGCTTCTGGGGAACCTGCTGCTGCTGCTGCGGCGGATAGCTAGGCTGCTTCTGGGAACCTGCTGCTGCTGCTGCGGCGGATAGCTAGGCTGCTTCTGGGGAACCTGCTGCTGCTGCTGCGGCGGATAGCTAGGCTGCTTCTGGGGAACCTGCTGCTGCTGCTGCGGCGGATAGCTAGGCTGCTTCTGGGGAACCTGCTGCTGCTGCTGCGGCGGATAGCTAGGCTGCTTCTGGGGAACCTGCTGCTGCTGCTGCGGCGGATAGCTAGGCTGCTTCTGGGGAACCTGCTGCTGCTGCTGGGGCGGATAGCTAGGCTGCTTCTGGGGAACCTGCTGCTGCTGCTGGGGCGGATAGCTAGGCTGCTTCTGGGGAACCTGCTGCTGCTGCTGGGGCGGATAGCTAGGCTGCTTCTGGGGCACCTGCTGCTGCTGCTGGGGCAGATAGCTAGGCTGCTTCTGGGGCACCTGCTGCTGCTGCTGGGGCAGATAGCTAGGCTGCTTCTGGGGCACCTGCTGCAGATAGCTAGGCTGCTGCGGGGGCAGATAGCTAGGCTGCTTCTGGGGCACCTGCTGCAGATAGCTAGGCTGCTGCGGGGGCAGATAGCTAGGCTGCTTCTGGGGCACCTGCTGCAGATAGCTAGGCTGCTGCGGGGGCAGATAGCTAGGCTGCTTCTGGGGCACCTGCTGCAGATAGCTAGGCTGCTGCGGGGCAGATAGCTAGGCTGCTTCTGGGGCACCTGCTGCAGATAGCTAGGCTGCTGCGGGGCAGATAGCTAGGCTGCTTCTGGGGCACCTGCTGCAGATAGCTAGGCTGCTGCGGGGGCAGATAGCTAGGCTGCTTCTGGGGCACCTGCTGCAGATAGCTAGGCTGCTGCGGGGGCAGATAGCTAGGCTGCTTCTGGGGCACCTGCTGCAGATAGCTAGGCTGCTTCTGGGGCACCTGCTGCTTCTGGGGCAGATTGCTAGGCTTCTGGGGCAGATAGCTAGGCTGCTTCTGGGGCACCTGCTGCTGCGGCGGATAGCTAGGCTGCTTCTGGGGCACCTGCTGCTGCGGCGGATAGCTAGGCTGCTTCTGGGGCACCTGCTGCTGCGGCGGATAGCTAGGCTGCTTCTGGGGCACCTGCTGCTGCGGCGGATAGCTAGGCTGCTTCTGGGGCACCTGCTGCTGCGGCGGATAGCTAGGCTGCTTCTGGGGCACCTGCTGCTGCGGCGGATAGCTAGGCTGCTTCTGGGGCACCTGCTGCTGCGGCGGATAGCTAGGCTGCTTCTGGGGCACCTGCTGCTGCGGCGGATAGCTAGGCTGCTTCTGGGGCACCTGCTGCTGCAGATAGCTAGTCAGTTGAGGCTGCTGGGGCTGATAACCAACCCCCACTACTACTGGCAGTTTAGGGTATGTGAATAAATACTCTATTTCTGGCACAGATTGGTAGTTTGGTTCCTGTGATTCAGTTTCAGGCGTGTATCTGGCAATTAGCGGTGTGTTGTAGCTATTTGCCTCATTTGCATTGGAGATTAAACCACCATCAAGTGGTCTTTTGTACCATGAAGATTTGTCTCCAGTGTTAAAAGTACTTGAATCTGATTGATAGCCTGGAACTGGCACGTCACTATCTCCATACTTCTCAGCAGATCCAATACTGTAAGCTGTTCAGAAAATATTTTAGTCTATAATTTTAGTCCATACATACAACCAATTAAATAGTTTCACAACATAACTAAACTTACCATTTGCTTGATGTCTTCCAACAGCTAGCAAAGACAACAACAGCCAGCTAGACAAGACATTCCCATGTTAGTATACACCTTAATAATGAGTTGAACAAACAATTAAAAACAACTTTAAAACTTACTTTAAGAGAAACCCCATGCCTTCAGCCACAGTTGTAGGCCAGTGATACAGCAAACTTCAAACCACACAACTGAACCAATCTGAAAACAATAAGTCATTGCAGTAACACTGGAGCTCTTTATGAGCTGTCCCCGCTTACCGTGCTGATTAACTGGACACAGGTGTGAGTAGATAAAGGCAGGTGTGGCTAGTTCTTTGACAGGAGAGGTCCACTGCAGAACTAGAAAATGCTAGTTGAGAGGCTTTCAGAAGCTAGTGAAGTGTGTCCTTGACACTGCCTTGACAGTCCAGCAGCCCAACTAAGTAGTTATTTGATAAAAGTAGGAAAAACTACAAGAAGGCCTATCCGGTCAGCTTCATCATGATGTGTTATTTCAGCCACTTCACAGAACATGATCAATTTTGACTGTGATGTCATGATTTTTACCATAACTTAAAATATTTGGTTCGGTAAATATCTAGAAGGGGCGGAATAAACTCAGATCATCAAACTGTATCAACAGTAAACTTATGCTTGACTGAGTGCAGGGAAATTGAACTTCCTGCTTGACTAGATTAGTGTTTCATATTTGCTTTATTTGTCACTGTTAAACACACACACGTAATAAATCAGACGGAAACATATTTGTTGTCTGGCTGTTAAACATTTAATTTAAAACTGGATTCACAAACACTTCAGTTTCATGGTTATATTTGATAGACAATAAAACGGAGGAAGGATGAACATGACAAATTATAATTTAAGAAAAGCATTTTTTTCATTTAAAATGCTGTATTTAAAATTAAGAAAAGCCTTTATTCATCCCCAGAGGGGAAAATGCAGGTATTGCAGCAGCACAGGACAGAAATAAGAGAAAGCAAAAAATAAATTAGATGTAGCCTATATAAAATAATAGAAATAAAAATAGAAACTAAACAAGAGCAATTAAAGTCAAAAATCACAAGGCAGGAGTGATAGAGATGTGATTAGTAGTAGTGAAGTCAGTAAGTCTATATAATAATAATAATAAAACTTTATTTATAGAGCACTTATCTAAACAAAGTACAAAGTGCTTCACAACAAGAGAAATAAAATACCACATTGAATGACAACATATTAAGAAATAAAATACACAAAAGCAATAAAATAAACAATAAAATAAACAGCCAGTTCAGGTAAAATCAGGATATGCTTTCAGATAAAAATGTGTTTTGAGAATAGACTTAAACGAAGACACTGACTCAGAAAACCTAATGTCTTCGGGCAAGTTGTTCCAGAGCCTCAAAGTTTTTTGATTAAGACAAGTGAACAGGCTGTTACAATAATCAAGGTGTGAGAAGATAAAGCATGTACAACAGTTTCTGCATCACTAAGATTGAGAATAGATCAGATTTTTGCAATGTTTTAGGTGATAAAAACCTGAAGCTTAGTGATATGTTGCTCAAAACATAAATTGTTATCAAACAGGACACCAAGATTTCTTGCAGCAGGCTTGATATGTTGTGACAGGTAACCAGTAGATGGCAGTATTTGTTTAGTGATGTGTTGGGGCCCAATAACAAGGATTTCAGTTTTATTTGAGTTGAGCTGAAGAAAATTCTGCAGAGAACTCAGCGTACTAAGGTCAGTGGGCTTGACAGGGAGGTACAACTGTGTGTCATCTGCATAACAATGAAAATAAATACCATGTCTGCAGATTACATCACCCAAAGGAAGCATGTATGAGGAGAACAGTATTGGTCCCAGAATTGAACCTTGAGGCACACCGTTCTTGATATGGGAAAAGGATGACATGAAGTTATTAATACTGACACAGAATTTCCTATTGGACAGATAAGATGAGAACCAGTCTAGTGCAGTGCCAGATATGTCCACCCAGTGCCTCAGTCTATCTAAAAAAATGTTATGATCAATTGTGTCAAAGGCAGCACTTAAGTCCAACAGGACAAGAATTGAACACATGCCTGCGTCTGCATTCATTAAAAGGTCATTGGTGACTTTGAGAAGGGCTGTCTCAATGCTGTGGTGTTGGCGAAAGCCAGATTGGAACTTTTCAAAGGTATTATTGTTTTCCACAGCGGCAAGAAGCTGCTTGGATAAGTTTTTCGAGAATCTTTGAAATTAAAGGCAATTTGGAGATTGGGCGATAGTTTTCCAGGAGGGTGGGATCAAGCCCAGGTTGTTTTACAGTTTTTTCCAGTTGCTAACAAGCATTGTTCAATACTGAAACCACATTTTCAAAACGCTTCACACAGTCTGCATTACCAGCATGAATGTTGGCCAAACAGTTAATCTCACCTACAAAACTCACTCAGACCAACATAACACTCGCAACAATGTTTTCTTGTTCAGAAAACACACATTTCATTCACAACACACTGACCTAAAAAACACTAACAACGGGAAGCATTACATAATTCATGAACTTTTCTTTTTGTAAAGTTTCAATGATTTCCACATAAATAATGTAACACAATTTCACTTTATTGAAAGCATTTGTAACACGAATGAATCAGAAATTAATCAAAATTAAATTTTTTTTATATGAATATAGTACTTGAAAATTATAACCAAAAGGTGAAAAAAGAGGGAAAAAACTCCAGGGCTGCAATGATAATGAAAAAAGAATACATAAAATACATTACTACACATTACTGTACCATGTGTAGTTCATTATAGTAAATTACAGTGATGGTTCTAGTCTGCTCTCTCTCACATTTGGCCACAAGTTTTCATCAACATCACATCTGATGTCGTCTCTGACAATCCATCTTGGAAAGTACCTCCTGGAATGTCTAATCCATCCCTGGCAGTCTTCAGGAGAAATGTCTCCACAACCTGCAGTCATTGCCTCCAGTATTTTAAAATAATTACTGCATAAATGCTTGGAATTTGCCATCACTGTTTTGAATGTGTTTTTAATCATTTTGCATGCAGTGTGTTAGCATTAGAAAAATGTGCTGAAAATACATAGTATTTTGCATGTTGTGGAGTACAAATGGGAAAAGAGTTCCTGAATTTTGAAAAGTGTGGTCACTGAATGCATTTTATCCGAAAGCAATGAAAAATGGTTCAGTTGCATTGACTTCTGTTTCGCTGACTGCTGACTTTGCTGAGTTTTGAAAATGGGGTTTCAGTATTGAACAATGCTTGTTAGCAACTGGAAAAAACTGTAGGACTGGCTGGACACAAGCTGTTTTAAAGTAATCAGGGACACAGCCAGTAGACAGCGGCTGTTAAAAAATTGTAAAAAGGGGCGCAATACAATCCATAACTTGCAATAAAAACCTAGTTGGGATTTTGTCCAGAGGGCTGGAGGACACTCATAAGTGACATGATGTCTGCGAGTTCAGGCAGTGTAACAGGAGAAAAGTTGCTCAGAATCCCTGAGTGGGTGATCCACATCTAAAAAGGAAGGATTGGGGGGTGATGTCAGATATTAACTCCACCTTTCCAGCAAAGTGCAAAAGAAACTTTTCACAATCAGCAGGGGCACAAGGAGAGGCAGGGTTAACTGATCCATAGTTTTAAATAGGAATCTGGGGTTGTGCTGATTGACAGAAATAAGTGCAGAGAAATGCCGTGTTCCTGCATCCTTCACCATCCTATTATAAAAAGGTGTAATAACTCTTCTAGTATATTACAAACAGGGTTCACCAGAATTATACTTGATCAATATAAAAATAGTATGTAAAAAAGTATAACAATGTACTATAAGGAGAAATTTAGTATAGCATGATAGAATCAAATACAATATATTTGATTTTGTATGCTAAATATTCCTAAAAAAAAAATCTTTACATTCAAGACTTTCAGAACAAAACTCAGATATAAGTTAGTCAGCATTTTTATTTGTATACAACTTGTTTGGTTTATTTATTTTACTTCTACTATCAGAGGAACTACATTTCCTGTCAGCAGCAACATCACGTCTCATTTCAGGTATTTAACCTGCATGTTTAAACCAATCATGGTCTGCTGCCAAACTTGATAAACACGTCCTTACCAAACAAGGAGATTGTCAAGAAACTACAGAATAGATACAAGGTTAGTTTATTTTAATTTGACAAGTCAATACAATGGCTCAGTTGAAAGCAGTCCTTGAGGCATCTTCAGTGTTGTGTACCTAAAAAACAAATAAGGCAAGTCAGTATTTGAAAACCTCAAATCATCCGATTGCTGAGTTTAAGTAGCTACGTACCCTGCCCATCGCTCCTCTAGATTTGACCGAAGTCCATAGCCATTCCCAATGTTGTTACCAGAAACTCCAGTGGTGCTGTGCCTGGAAGAAATTCAAGTTGGCCAGATAACTCAGTGATTATGTCGACCTTGCTAATGAAAATGCGGCACGATCACAGCTTACCACTTCGTGTCCATTTGGGGAGCGACTCCTTGGCCAAAATGTGGATAATCATTGTAGCGCGCCTGCTCAGACACCTGGAACTGCTGGGGTGAGTAACTGATCTATTAAGCCCGTTGGGGCTGGTATCTGGGCCACTGAAGCACCTGCGCTCTCTGCGCCCACTGGGGCAGATAGCCAGGCTGGATGGGCCAGTGTGGCTGGTAACTAGGCTTCTGGGGCACCTGCAGCTGTGGATAGCTATGCTTCAGAGGAACCTGCGTTCTCTGCAGCCACTGAAGATAGTAGCCAGGCTTTTTGGGTGGTTGGGGCTGGTAGCTAGGCTTCTGGGGCACCTGCTGCTGCTGGGGCGGATAGCTAGGCTTCTGGGGCACCTGCTGCTGCTGCTGCTGCTGCTGGGGCGGATAGCTAGGCTTCTGGGGCACCTGCTGCTGCTGCTGCTGCTGGGGCGGATAGCTAGGCTTCTGGGGCACCTGCTGCTGCTGCTGCTGCTGCTGCTGCTGCTGCGGATAGCTAGGCTTCTGGGGCACCTGCTGCTGCTGCTGGGGGGGATAGCTAGGCTTCTGGGGCACCTGCTGCTGCTGCTGCTGATAGCTAGGCTTCTGGGGCACCTGCTGCTGCTGCTGCTGGGGCGGATAGCTAGGCTTCTGGGGCACCTGCTGCTGCTGCTGCTGGGGCGGATAGCTAGGCTTCTGGGGCACCTGCTGCTGCTGGGGCGGATAGCTAGGCTTCTGGGGCACCTGCTGCTGGGGCGGATAGCTAGGCTTCTGGGGCACCTGCTGCTGCTGCTGGGGCGGATAGCTAGGCTTCTGGGGCACCTGCTGCTGGGGCGGATAGCTAGGCTTCTGGGGCACCTGCTGCTGCTGCTGGGGCGGATAGCTAGGCTTCTGGGGCACCTGCTGCTGCTGCTGGGGCGGATAGCTAGGCTTCTGGGGCACCTGCTGCTGCTGCTGGGGCGGATAGCTAGGCTTCTGGGGCACCTGCTGCTGCTGCTGGGGCGGATAGCTAGGCTTCTGGGGCACCTGCTGCTGCTGCTGGGGCGGATAGCTAGGCTTCTGGGGCACCTGCTGCTGCTGCTGGGGCGGATAGCTAGGCTTCTGGGGCACCTGCTGCTGCTGCTGGGGCGGATAGCTAGGCTTCTGGGGCACCTGCTGCTGCTGCTGGGGCGGATAGCTAGGCTTCTGGGGCACCTGCTGCTGCTGCTGGGGCGGATAGCTAGGCTTCTGGGGCACCTGCTGCTGCTGCTGGGGCGGATAGCTAGGCTTCTGGGGCACCTGCTGCTGCTGCTGGGGCGGATAGCTAGGCTTCTGGGGCACCTGCTGCTGCTGCTGGGGCGGATAGCTAGGCTTCTGGGGCACCTGCTGCTGCTGCTGGGGCGGATAGCTAGGCTTCTGGGGCACCTGCTGCTGCTGCTGGGCGGATAGCTAGGCTTCTGGGGCACCTGCTGCTGCTGCTGGGGCGGATAGCTAGGCTTCTGGGGCACCTGCTGCTGCTGCTGGGGCGGATAGCTAGGCTTCTGGGGCACCTGCTGCTGCTGCTGCTGCTGGGGCGGATAGCTAGGCTTCTGGGGCACCTGCTGCTGCTGCTGCTGGGGCGCATAGATAGGCTTCTGGGGCACCTGCTGCTGCTGCTGCTGGGGCGGATAGCTAGGCTGCTGGGGCACCTGCTGCTGCTGCTGCTGCTGGGGCGGATAGCTAGGCTGCTGGGGCACCTGCTGCTGCTGCTGGGGCGGATAGCTAGGCTGCTGGGGCACCTGCTGCTGCTGCTGGGGCGGATAGCTAGGCTGCTGCTGGGGCACCTGCTGCAGATAGCTAGGCTGCTGCTGGGGCACCTGCTGCAGATAGCCAGGCTGCTGCTGGGGCACCTGCTGCAGATAGCCAGGCTGCTGCTGGGGCACCTGCTGCAGATAGCTAGGCTGCTGCTGGGGCACCTGCTGCAGATAGCTAGGCTGCTGCTGGGGCACCTGCTGCAGATAGCTAGGCTGCTGCTGGGGCACCTGCTGCAGATAGCTAGGCTGCTGCTGGGGCACCTGCTGCAGATAGCTAGGCTGCTGCTGGGGCACCTGCTGGATAGCAGGCTGCTGCTGGGGCACCTGCTGCTGCTGGGGCGGATAGCTAGGCTGCTGCTGGGGCACCTGCTGCTGCTGGGGCGGATAGCAAGGCTGCTGCTGGGGCACCTGCTGCTGCTGGGGCGGATAGCTAGGCTGCTGCTGGGGCACCTGCTGCTGCTGGGGCGGATAGCTAGGCTGCTGCTGGGGCACCTGCTGCTGCTGGGGCGGATAGCTAGGCTGCTGCTGGGGCACCTGCTGCTGCTGGGGCGGATAGCTAGGCTGCTGCTGGGGCACCTGCTGCTGCTGGGGCGGATAGCTAGGCTGCTGCTGGGGCACCTGCTGCTGCTGGGGCGGATAGCTAGGCTGCTGCTGGGGCACCTGCTGCTGCTGGGGCGGATAGCTAGGCTGCTGCTGGGGCACCTGCGTTCTCTGCAACCACTGAAGATAGTAGCCAGGCTTTTTGGGTGGTTGGGGCTGGTAGCTAGGCTGCTTCTGCGGCACCTGCTCCTGGGGCAGATAGCTAGGCTGCTGGGGCACCTGCTCCTGCTGCTGGGGCACCTGCTCCTGCTGCTGGGGCACCTGCTGGGGCGGATAGCTAGGCTTCTGGGGCACCTGCTGGGGCGGATAGCTAGGCTTCTGGGGCACCTGCTGGGGCGGATAGCTAGGCTTCTGGGGCACCTGCTGCTGCTGCTGCTGCTGCTGGGGCGGATAGCTAGGCTGCTGGGGCACCTGCTGCTGCGGCGGATAGCTAGGCTCCTGGGGCACCTGCTGCTGCTGGGGTGGATAGCTAGGCTGCTGCTGGGGCACCTGCGTTCTCTGCAGCCACTGAAGATAGTAGCCAGGCTTTTTGAGTGGTTGGGGCTGGTAGCTAGGCTGCTTCTGGGGCACCTGCTCCTGCTGCTGGGGCACCTGCTCCTGCTGCTGGGGCACCTGCTCCTGCTGCTGGGGCACCTGCTCCTGCTGCTGGGGCACCTGCTCCTGCTGCTGGGGCACCTGCTCCTGCTGCTGGGGCACCTGCTCCTGCTGCTGGGGCACCTGCTCCTGCTGCTGCTGCTGGGGCGGATAGCTAGGCTGCTTCTGGGGAACCTGCTGGGGCGGATAGCTAGGCTTCTGGGGCACCTGCTGCTGCTGGGGTGGATAGCTAGGCTGCTGGGGCACCTGCTGCTGCTGGGGCGGATAGCTAGGCTGCTGGGGCACCTGCTGCTGCTGGGGCGGATAGCTAGGCTGCTGGGGCACCTGCTGCTGCTGGGGCGGATAGCTAGGCTGCTGGGGCACCTGCTGCTGCTGGGGCACCTGCTCCTGGGGCAGATAGCTAGGCTTCTGGGGCACCTGCTCCTGGGGCACCTGCTCCTGGGGCGGATAGCTAGGCTTCTGGGGCACCTGCTCCTGGGGCCGATAGCTAGGCTTCTGGGGCACCTGCTCCTGCTGCTGGGGCGGATAGCTAGGCTTCTGGGGCAGATAGCTAGGCTGCTGGGGCACCTGCTCCTGCTGCTGGGGCGGATAGCTAGGCTTCTGGGGCAGATAGCTAGGCTGCTGGGGCAGATAGCTAGGCTGCTGGGGCAGATAGCTAGGCTGCTGGGGCAGATAGCTAGGCTGCTGGGGCACCTGCTCCTGCTGCGGCGGATAGCTAGGCTTCTGGGGCACCTGCTGCGGCTGCTGCTGCTGCTGGGGCGGATAGCTAGGCTGCTGGGGCACCTGCGTTCTCTGCAGCCACTGAAGATAGTAGCCAGGCTTTTTGGGTGGTTGGGGCTGGTAGCTAGGCTTCTGGGGCACCTGCTGCTGGGGCAAATAGCTAGGCGGCTGCTGGGGCACCTGCTGCTGCTGATCGCTAGGCTTCTGGGGCACCTGCTGCTGCTGCTCGCTAGGCTTCTGGGGCACCTGCTGCTGCTCGCTAGGCTTCTGGGGCACCTGCTGCTGCTCGCTCGCTAGGCTTCTGGGGCACCTGCTGCTGCTCGCTAGGCTTCTGGGGCACCTGCTGCTGCTCGCTAGGCTTCTGGGGCACCTGCTGCTGCTCGCTAGGCTTCTGGGGCACCTGCTGCTGCTCGCTAGGCTTCTGGGGCACCTGCTGCTGCTCGCTAGGCTTCTGGGGCACCTGCTGCTGCTCGCTAGGCTTCTGGGGCACCTGCTGCTGCAGATAGCTAGTCAGTTGAGGCTGCTGGGGCTGATAACCAACCCCCACTACTACTGGCAGTTTAGGGTATGTGAATAAATACTCTATTTCTGGCACAGATTGGTAGTTTGGTTCCTGTGATTCAGTTTCAGGCGTGTATCTGGCAATTAGCGGTGTGTTGTAGCTATTTGCCTCATTTGCATTGGAGATTAAACCACCATCAAGTGGTCTTTTGTACCATGAAGATTTGTCTCCAGTGTTAAAAGTACTTGAATCTGATTGATAGCCTGGAACTGGCACGTCACTATCTCCATACTTCTCAGCAGATCCAATACTGTAAGCTGTTCAGAAAATATTTTAGTCTATAATTTTAGTCCATACATACAACCAATTAAATAGTTTCACAACATAACTAAACTTACCATTTGCTTGATGTCTTCCAACAGCTAGCAAAGACAACAGCAGCCAGCTAGACAAGACATTCCCATGTTAGTATACACCTTAATAATGAGTTGAACAAACAATTAAAAAACAACTTTAAAACTTACTTTAAGAGAAACCCCATGCCTTCAGCCACAGTTGTAGGCCAGTGATACAGCAAACTTCAAACCACACAACTGAACCAATCTGAAAACAATAAGTCATTGCAGTAACACTGGAGCTCTTTATGAGCTGTCCCCGCTTACCGTGCTGATTAACTGGACACAGGTGTGAGTAGATAAAGGCAGGTGTGGCTAGTTCTTTGACAGGAGAGGTCCACTGCAGAACTAGAAAATGCTAGTTGAGAGGCTTTCAGAAGCTAGTGAAGTGTGCCCTTTTGACTGTCCAGCAGCCCAACTAAGTAGTTATTTGATAAAAGTAGGAAAAACTACAAGAAGGCCTATCCGGTCAGCTTCATCATGATGTGTTATTTCAGCCACTTCACAGAACATGATCAATTTTGACTGTGATGTCATGATTTTTACCATAACTTAAAATATTTGGTTCGGTAAATATCCAGAAGGGGCAGAATAAACTCAGATCATCAAACTGTATCAACAGTAAACTTATGCTTGACTGAGTGCAGGGAAATTGAACTTCCTGCTTGACTAGATTAGTGTTTCATATTTGCTTTATTTGTCACTGTTAAACACACACACGTAATAAATCAGACGGAAACATATTTGTTGTCTGGCTGTTAAACATTTAATTTAAAACTGGATTTACAAACACTTCAGTTTCATGGTTATATTTGATAGACAATAAAACGGAGGAAGGATGAACATGACAAATTATAATTTAAGAAAAGCATTTTTTTCCATTTAAAATGTCGCTCCTCTGGATTTGACCGAAGTCCATAGCCATTCCCAATGTTGTTACCAGAAACTCCAGTGGTGCTGTGCCTGGAAGAAATTCAAGTTGGCCAGATTACTCACTAATTATGTCAATCTTGCTAATGAAAATGCGGCACGATCACAGCTTACCCATTCGTGTCCATTTGGGGAGCGACTCCTTGTGTGGATAATCATTGTAGCGCGTCTGCTCAGACACCTGGAACTGCTGGGGTGAGTAACTGATCTACTAAGCCCGTTGCGGCTGGTATCTGGGGCACCTGCACTCTCTGCGGCCACTGGGGATGGTAGCCAGGCTGCTTGGGCACCTGCGGCGTCTGCTGCTGCTGCAGATAGCTACAGTAAGTGTCTGGGGCACCTGCAGCAGCTGCTGCTGCAGATAGCTAAGCGTCTGGGGCATCTGCGGTGGCTGCTGCTGCGGATAGCTAAGCGTCTGGGGCATCTGCGGTGGCTGCTGCTGCAGATAGCTACAGTAAGTGTCTGGGGCATCTGCGGCAGCTGCTGCTGCGGATAGCTAAGTGTCTGGGGCACCTGCGGCGGCTGCTGCTGCAGATAGCTAAGCGTCTGGGGCACCTGCGGTGGCTGCTGCTGCAGATAGCTAAGTGTCTGGGCTGCAGATAGCTAAGTGTCTGGGGCACCTGCGGCAGCTGCTGCTGCAGATAGCTAAGTGTCTGGGGCATCTGCGGCAGCTGCTGCTGCAGATAGCTAAGTGTCTGGGGCATCTGCGGTGGCTGCTGCTGTGGATAACTAGGCTTCTGGGGTACCTGCGGCTGCTGGGGCGGATATTAGAGGTAGCCCCTATAAAACAAAAATAAGAATAGAAGTAAAAATAGAAACTAAACAATAGCAATTAAAGTCAAAATCACAAGGTAAGAGTGATAGTGATGTGATTAGCAGCAGCGAAGTCAGCAAGTCTAGTATATGTAAACAGCGTACAACAGAATAATATGTTATATTATGATAATACTTAGTGTTTGTCTGCATCAATATAGAATTATAATATAATATATAATGTAATAAAATAGTATAACATATTAACATAATATAGCACACTATAATATAGTATGGGATATAAAATATAGTATAAGGGGAAATGTATTTAGTATAGTATAACATAATATATACTATAGTACAGCAATATATAATTTCAAATATAATATAGAATAGTATAATATAGAATAGATAATACATTTGATTTTGTATACTCAAAATATATAAATATTCCTAAATCATCTTCCTAAATAAAAACATTTTAGATTATCTTTACATTAAAGACTTTTTCAGAACCAAAACATAAAAGTCGGACAAAAGTTTTTGTCAGCATTTTTATTTGTATATAAATTGTTTTTTACTTCTACTATCAGAAAAACTACACTTCCCGTCAGCAGCCACATTACGCAATGTAAACACTACTTCCTCGAACAAGATTTCAAAATAAGAGTATTTTCTTATGTTGTTCGCCATCGCCACTATGAGATCGACCGAAAACCTAAAACCCGGCATTTATTTTGAAATCAAGGTCATTCCTCCGTGTTTCGTCGATCCCTGGCGGAGCCACCGATCGCCTGGGACCGGGGAAGGTAATCCCGTATGAACTGTAGGCTTTAAGCAGGTATAGTCCGCCGCGATGAGGCTCCGTTTGGCCGGAGCCGTGCTGATGTCGGCGGCCGCCTACTACGTCTATTTGCCGTTACCGAGCGGTGTGAGCGAGCCGTGGAAGCTGATGCTGCTGGACGCGCTGTTCCGGAGCTTCATGCAGGCGGTGAGAGCTGAAGGATGCGCCGACACGAGAGCAGAGCAGGACAGGTTAACGTGAGAGGAAGCGGAGAGCTGTCAGGGCTGGAAAACAAGAGAAAACACGAGAAAAACAGAGTTTTATTTTGAAATGACAGCAGGGGGTAGTTGCGGCAGAATATAAATAAGTAAAGACAAAATGTGTTACGAATATCTGTAAAATATAGAAAATAATAGCATAAAACAGTCACAGGTGACATGTAGTAGCACACAATAATAGCAATATCAGCATAGCATAGATAGAATAGCATAACTTAGTACAGAGAAGGGATATAGAAGAGAATAGAATTTGATATTACAGATAAGAACAGAATATATTTTGAAATCATTAAATTGAGTACATATAACATAATAACAGATTGCAGTCAAACTTAGTATAACAGATTCAATTAGAATAAAACATCTGAATGCAGAGCCGAGTAGAATAGAGTAAAATACAGAACAGACTGGACTGGAATACAATAAAATATAATACTATATACTGTACCATCCTATATTATGGTAAATTAGAAAAGAACAGAACATAATAGGATAAAATACTATATACTGTGACATACTATCAGAATCAGAAATAGTTTATTGATCCCTGAGGGGAAACTCTTTGTTACAGCTGCTCACTGTACTAATAGAATAGAAATAGACATAATAATAAATAAGTCTGCAAGCAAATCGAAATATGATACACTATAATACACCTAATCAAAATAAGTACAAGTGGGTATGAAGTATAAAGCTAAGTAAGTGTACAGTACAATGTAATAATATAAGTAAGTACTACGAGAGAAGAAAAGAATAGAACAAAATACAATATACTATACTATAATAGAAAAGAACAGACTAGAGCACAACTGGGCTGGGAATTAGAGGATACGGTATAATAAAGATAATAAATATATATTAATATGTCCAGTGAAAACCACGTCTCTCCAAAGGGTTCCTTTATGGGTAAAGAAAATTCTCGGACTTTCAAAGCTAAATAAGCCGTTTAAAAACACATTGGAAAATGCATTATCACAAAGCTGAAAACACGTTTCTTAGGTCATGAAAAGTTGACATTTTGGAGAGACTTGGTTTTACACAGGACAGTGGCAAGATCCCAGAGTTCCCAGTAGACCAAATTCAGGTATGCTAGAGCTGAACCGAACAGAATATACTCGAGGATCTTATGGTCACATGAGCAGGTCAGGTGCTGTAACGGTAACTTGACACCAGGCAAGCAGCATACAGCAGGTACACAACTGAACCCACAGCTGCAAGATGCAACAAGAAAATGACCTTTGACCCTGCTGCTGAACGCCCTTTAACCTGTACCTGTTCGAGACAGCATGTGGCATCGGCCCTGTGCACACGTAACAGAGCTGCAGCTCTGATATAACATGTTAGTTTTAACTTAAGCTGCTCTTACGCTTGCAACGGCAAGCTCACACACCCAAATCTTATAATCTTATGCGTCATTGCAGTGCGACAGCTTTTTACACACTCATCGCACAGGTTTTCACGCCCTGCTCATTCTTTCCCTGCAGCACTGCTGGGTGTATTCCCTTTCCACCTTATTCCAATGTTAATCAGTTTAATCAACATAATGGCAGGAAGAGGCTTCAGAGAGTGATCACCTCTGATTTACAAACAAATAAATATCAAGATATAAGTCCTAAGTTTTAGGGTAAAACCAGTGGTGGAATGTAGCTAACTAGTATTGTACTTAAGTACAATTTTGGGGTACTCTACTCGAGTATTTTTATTTTCTGCTACTTTATACTTCTACTCCACTACATTTCAGAGGCAAATATTGTACTTTATACTCCACTACATTTATGTGATTAACTCAAATCAAAATATATCAACAAATAAATGGCGTTTGCGGAGGGAAGGATGAGTAAGAAGCCGGACACTATCCTGGAGAACCCCTCCCATCCCCTCTATGAGGAGCACGTTCAGCCACAGACTCGTCCCTCCTCGCCACACCACGAAGTCCTTTGTGCCAGTAGCCATCAGGCTCCACAACCAAGGCTTCACCCCCACATGAGAACTTTAAGTCCGTTACTTAATTTGGACCATAAACTACTGAATCCTGCACGTACTCTGGCGCACTTTGCACATGGACTCATACTTTCATTCATTTGTATATTCACTCATGTTCGTATACTATTTATTGACAGACTGCGCATATGTCCACTCATGCGCTCACTCAGAGATCCAGTGCCGATATCTAGGGCCAGCAGCTCAGCGTTTTACCTTATCTTTATTTTTATTTATATTATTTTTATTTTCTTACTCTGTACCTCTCCTGTGTTTCATTCTCATTGCTGTTGCTGCTATGACACCTGAATTTACCTCCAGGGATCAATAAAGTTTTATCTTAAGCTATAATATCACATCATAATTTAAGATAAGATAAGATAAACCTTTATTGATCCCCGAGGTAGTTAAGTTTGTAGTTAAAATTGTCTCCACCTTTACCAGCTTTAATATTAAAGTGATACCTACATTAATGCATCAATAATTATAATCCAATAATATATTATACATATTATTCTGAAATGGGCCAGTCTGCATAATGAGTGCTTTTACTTTAGGTACTTTAAGTATATTTTGATGCTAATACTTATCTACTTATATACTTTTGTACGTTTACTTAAGTAATATTTTGAATGCATGACTTGTAACAGAGTATTTGGTATTGCTACTTTTACTAAAGTACAAGATCTAAGTACTTCTTCCACCTCTTATTAAAACGTTTATACAGCTAGAAGACACTCAAAGAAAACAAACCCCTAGTTCTTAAACATTTCCTCAAGTTGCTTTGACACCTAAAGACTTCTTTTCTATCAAAAAATGTTGCTTTCAGTGTCTTTTGTTCCCCCAGCAGAACTGCAGGAGTTGAAGCTGTGTCCTCTCAGGTATAGAAACCTCTCTCTAAGCATGTTTATATTTCCAGAGTGACGTGGCTCACGCACTGGGTGTGTGCCATCGGGTCCACCTGTTGAACAGGGTGGTGTCCTGGGTGGAGGTGATTGAGGCTCGCTCCTGCCCCGCCGTGCACGTGACGGACTCCACGCTGGGCGGCGTGCCCGTCCGGGTCTTCCAGCCAAAGGGGGGGAAGCAGCTGAAAAGGGGAGTCATATATTTCCACGGTGGAGGATGGGCCCTTGGCAGCGGACGTGAGTGCTGATTTTAAAACTCTGAAAGACTTTATATTTTGTTTTTCCACAGTTGTAGTTGCATTTCATTCTCATCTACAGGTGAGTCTAATAAAAAAGCCTAAAAGGAGAAAACGAAAGTCAACATTTTGGGTTAACATTCATCACTGTGGAATATGATATATAGTACTCACATTATTGTTTACATGATATCAGTATCACTCACCGAGTCCACCTGCTTCACAGGGATGCGATCATACGACCGTCTTTGTCGGAAAATGGCGGAGGACCTGGACTCTGTCGTCATGTCGGTCGAGTAAGTTCTGTCACATTACAGCAAATTAATGAATTTAGAAGAAAGGCATTTTGGAATTAAACAACTAGTTATTGATATTTTGCTGATTATCTCCCAAGATTGATGTCAGTAAATTAAGTAACAGCCAAATAATTCTAAAACACACAAAAGAGTCATTGTTTTCTCTTGTTTTCAGCAAAGCAGAAACTACAATTTCACTGGGGGTTTTTATTCATTCATTACAATCTAATATTCATTTCTGATTTCTAATAAAAAGCCAAAGGTGGCTCATTATTTTCAGTTGTGTTTACAAAACAAGAGAAAAACTGTTGAGCTTGAACGTTCATTCGTGACCTTGAAAATAGCAGCATGACAACCGGATGGAGTTTGTCCAGTTGTCATGGAGATAGGTTAGGTGGACCGATTATATATTTTGTTATATATTATACTATATTTATTATTGAATATATATTATATTACTTATATTTGATATTCTGTGTTATATTGCTTACTATGTCACTACATTCACCTGACACTATATCTTCTATCCCATTCTATATTATGTTAATACTGTTTTATTACATTATACACTATATTATATTTCTATTATAATTCTATATTAATACAGCCAAACAAGTATCATTATATATTAGTCTGCTGTATGCTGTTTACATATAGACTTGCTGACTCTGCTGCTGTTAATCACACCACCGTCAGTTTACTTTGTAATTTTGTCTTTAATTGTATAGTTTCTATTTTTTACTTTTATTCTTATTTTAGTTTTATATACCTACCTTTTGATAAAATGAATTTGTGAAAAAGGAGAAAACCTGAATTTAAAAATGAAAATTTAATTTTATGAATAACTTTAATGGGGTCAAGCTTATTTTGTTTTTGTCTGTTTTTTCACTTTTTATTATATGAAGCATAATCTGAGCTTTACTTGCTCAAAGAATATTGTTTACAGTTAATCGATAGTGAACAGTTTCTACTTACATCAGAATTGAAATTAGATATTTGGGGACATAATGTAAAATCTGGAAGAAAATACATTTAAGCCAACAATAAAACAAATAAAATTAAAAAGCCTTTCTTCTTAGTGGCCCTGTATCACTTAAACAGATAGACTGAAGTGCCAACACTGTCCTGGCTTTTATTCATGTTTCAGAGTATTATGTAATAGAAATAATTTTGTCTTCCTATGATGTCCTGTTGCTATAGTTACCGTCTTGCTCCAGAGGCGGTGTTCCCAGATCAGTACCACGATGCGTTAGCGGCGTCACGGGCTTTCCTGTCCTCTCAGGTTTTAGAACGCTACAGCATTGATCCAGAGAGGGTGTGTGTCTCTGGAGACAGCGCCGGAGGAAACCTGGCCGCCGCCGTGGCACAGGAGGTAGAATAACGAACACACACACACGTCAGATTTTTGCATATTTAGATTTTAACACTTCACTTTTTTTTAAATTAACTGCTCATCTAAAAGCATAACAGAGAGGTATTCAGTGGCAGCTCACCAGATAGCTCATGAGCTGGTAGTAGTGATCCTGTATGCAAAATACAGTGATAGCCAGATGAAAACAAATATTCTGTTTGGTAGAGTCTTGTAGCAGTTCAGCCTGGTTTAATCAGCCAGGCTCTGTTATTAGAGTGCAGACAGGGGAAACTCTCAGGAGAGGCTAGAATCTGTCTGACACCAGCTGGGGTCGAAATGTGGGTTAGTTCAGTCAGAAACTGCTAGCACTCCAAGAATCTTCATTAGTCATTAGTCTGGGTTTCAGCGAGGAGTTTCAGTGAAAAATTATACCTCAGAGGCATTTTACACCCTGACAACAAGACAGCGGATGAAAAGAAGGAAGTTAAAAGGCACTATGTGTAGAATTTTAAACATTTTTTACTTTGCTACCCTCCCTTCATCGATCCAAGGGACACTGAGATGAATTTGCTGAATGCAACACACAGAAGGGCACCGATTTGTCTAACAAACAAAACCAACATAAATCATCAGAATAATTTAAAAGATGTTGTAATCACAAAATGGCTTTAAAGATATTGAATATATTAAATATTGATTAAAAATTATCAGCAGTGAGCTATTTCAGTTAAAACCTAACTATTCAAGCTAATATTGGCTCTGAGAAACCCATATCGGCTGTGTTATAATCTAAAACCTGACTGTGTCCACAGCTCAGCTCAGATCCCAGTCTGACAGTGAAGTTCAAGGCCCAGGCGTTGATCTACCCCGTGCTGCAGGCGCTCGATTTCTACACCCCGTCCTACCAGCAGAACCAGGCCGTGCCCATCCTCTACAGGCCTGTCATGGCTCGTTTCTGGCTGCAGTACCTGGGCGCCGACTCGTCCCTGGAGCCCCTCTTGCTCGCTAACAACCACAGCTCCCTGGACCAGCCGGCCATCAGCGCCGACACCCGCTCCAAGCTGGACTGGACTGCTCTGGTCCCAGCTGAACGCAGGAAGCACTTCCGGCCGGTTGTCAGAGAAACGGGATCACCGGGGGTGATGGGCGAGGTACCGGAGCTCATGGACGTGAGGGCGGCGCCGCTGCTGGCAGAGCAGGGGGTTCTGGGTAGGACGCCTAAAGCATACGTGATGACCTGTGAGTTTGACGTGCTGAGGGATGACGGGTTGATGTACGCCAGGCGCCTGCAGGACGCCGGCGTCACAGTGACCAATGATCACTACGAGGACGGTTTTCACGGCTGCATGGTGTTTGCGTTCTTGCCAATGATGTCTAGTGTTGGACAGAGGAGCATGAACAACTACATCCACTGGCTGGACCAGAATCTGTAGACAGTCAAAGCGCTTCGTTTGTGGCACCAAAGATGTCCTGGAGCAGAAAGTCTGGTACTTCTTGTTGGATCTTCAGAGACATGTCTCCTCATGTCTTTGGTAATCACAAATGTCACAGAAATCAGACCTGTAACCTAGAAGGTCACAGGTTTAATCTACCGTGTCTGTCAGCAGCAAAGTGCCCTGAGCAAGACACCAGCCAAAAGTTAAAACATCAGCTGCTTTGGATCAGAGGATCTGCACAATACGTCAACTTTAAAAACATGGAAACCGAACCAACAAATCAAATTCCAAGGCTCTTGATATACTTGCTTTTTACCAACATGTACGTGTAGATGTAAGTGGCTGCAATGCGATCACATACTCGCCTGCATACTTAGTGTGCACCTGGAGGATTCAAAGATATATCCACTAGGGGGCAAATCAGGGCCGAATCATCCCTGACAAACACCAGAAAATCTTGAGAACTTCTGATTTTGAAACATGACTAAACATTGTGACACCAAAGGAGGTTAGTTTTAATGTTAAGATCACAAAACAGCAGCTCTTTTAGTTTCTCTTCAAAACTTTTCACTGTTGTTGTCACCATTGAGTCTGCTGCTGATCTGACTTCACATTCTGCTCCCACCGTCCATGTCCTTAATTTCATCTTGTGGATGTGTAGTGATTATTTCTCAAACACGTCTTTAAAAGCAAGTACATCAACGCAGTGTAGCTGAAAATCACTGGGCCTGCAGGTCTAGAGTCAAATGTACCACAAAGCGTCCTCACTGAACCCTGAAACCAAAACATTTCCAATCAAATGTAACCAAAGGAAGTATAACGCTTTCACGCTTACGTCAAAGGCCATAAATCCAATGCAGCCTTTTGGAGAATGACTGTATACTTATTTTTAAGAGAAACAAAATCCAGGAGTTTATGTTAGGGCCAACGAGGTGTAGAATAAAACATTATTAAAACACTAGAGACGACATGTCAAACAAAGTACATGTTTATAACTGATATGTAAACCATGGGATGATCTCCAGCAGTACTATTTCTAATAGTATCAGTGATTAAATAAAAGTGAGAGCATCCAGATAAAAACCTTATTCATGTTTAAAACTCCAATTTGCTCAATTTCACTTTTTTGTTGTTGATTTTCCTGAAATGAAATTTCTATACGCCAGAATTCAATACTGAATAGCTAATTGTAGGAAAAGTATTCTTGAGCTCCATTTGTTTTAAAATCCTTACAAATCATGTTTCATCACACATGTATGGAGAAATTCACATGCATCGTAGGTGTCTAGTTACGCTGTTCGTTACAAGAAATGAATAGCAACCAGCCAACAAATCTGAATTGAGAATTTTCAGTGGCCATTTTAGTTTATTTGGAATATAATAAACAGGTAAAATTTAGTATTTAAAATATTAATAATACAAAAGTCTGGGTGAAAATCAGAGTTTGGAAATACCACTCGCAGCTCAACACTGTAATTTCTCCATGTATTGATTATTAATGTGTTTGAGGGATAATTTACAGCTCATTCATGTTTTCTCCCCAGTTTTTTTCTGTCGTCATTCTCTGACTCGTTCTTGAATACTATAAACTGAAGCAGGACAACATCCAAAAACGTTTGGGGAAACATCTGGGGAAATAAGTTCCTCTTCAGATAAAATCAGTTCAAACCAATCTGCTCCAGTATCTTTCTGTAAAAACTGGAAATGATGAGTCTTGAATATTCTGCCTGACGGCCGGGCTTCTAATATTATGACTAGTTTTAGTTTTAGAGGTCAAAGTCACTCAGATGTTCTTCTTCAGCTTTTATTCTTTTAAGATGCACTGAGACACTGAAACAGTCTGCTCACACACGCACACACAAAACAGGCCAGTCAAGGTTACAATGTGTGTGTGGTAGTATGCCAGAGTTCACATCTGTGTATACTCACTGGATTGTGCAATATTGTATGTTTGAAAGTATCCCTCACCCTCTGTAACTTCACTTTCTGATGACCACTGTACTGCAGGGCCAATGCAATGATGATGATGATGATGATGATAGCTGTGAAATGTATGCGAGAATTACTGTATCACCACGAGAGAAGTGATCCCAAATGGACTATCGTGTTTCCCTCCCCCACCACTGCTGGCCCAAAAGTAATATAATGAACCGACGAGAGCGAGCGTCAGACAGACTCGGTTTTGGCTTCCGGCCCAAAGCGCAGCGAGCCAAAGCGCAGCGAGTGTGGTCATTACAGGGCTTCACATTATTCAGGAAGAAAATGGTGAAGTTGTAACACTGGCTGTCAGGAGACTGAGCGATTTTCTTTTCTTAAAGGCAAATGATTCCAGACAGTTTATTCCTAACGTGTGGATTTCTGTGAGCAATTCAAATTCCATACGCACGCGTTTTGTACACTTACTAGTAAAAAGTGACTATGTTTGATATTCACGTATAGTAAAATAAGTCATTTATAAATAAGAAATATGGATTTTAAAATCAGACAAGGCAATGTGGACTGTAGAGAAAGACTTTTGAATGTTTCTAAGTGCTGTAATTTTAATGCTGTATGTGAAATTATGCATTAAACAGTTTAATATTGTATAATTAAGGTTTTAATGCAAGGTGGGTTATGTAACAGGTCGTTTCAGCCAAGCAAATATACAGAACTGTCCCCAGATGTTCTCCTGCAGCGCTAATAAATCGCATAAAGTAGCTGTTTTATTGGCTTCTGTGGCAACTCTAGTGGTATGTAGGGAGCAGGATCACAGTATTTCTTGTTTTCCTTATGTTTTTTTTTTTTGTTTTTTTTAAATAATGTACTGTATTGTGTATTATCATGTGGGTTTTTGGGGGGATTTTTCTGTCAGTGCACATGTGTGTGAAACATTTTTGGACAGTGTTTTACTGTGATTACGAGGACAAGAGGAGCTGCAGGCGATATGCAGCAGCGCCTGTAGAGGGCGAGCTCTGGTAGCCATACTGAAGGTCCTCAGCTTTTAATAGAGCCTTTGCCATTTGATATAAGACTAGAGCTTAAAGCAAGAGTGTTTATTTAGTCACAATAAGCTAAATTAAATATGTAAAGTGCTACTGCGTACTGTATATCTAAACCCATTAAACATCTGTCCAAATGACTGAGAAAGAAAAAAACTCTCAAATCTTATGTATTAATGAAATCTTATGGTAACCTCTGTATGGTGCTGAATATTTGTAAAAAAAAATATACAGTGAAATATTATCCAAACATCTTATTTTTTCTGCAAATGGAACCATGTTTTCTTTTCTTTTTGCCCTTAAAAAATAAGCACATGTAAATTGATGCCAAAAAAAAAAAAGCCCAATATGTGCTGCTCAAATGTGAGAATTGTCTGCTTTTCTCTGTTTTAAGATCATTGTAAACTTAATATCTTTGGGTTGTGGACTTTTGGTCGGACAAAACAAGCACAAGTGATGGACATTTTCACTGTTTTCTGACATTTTATAGACTAAATGATTAATTGAGAAAATAATCAGCAGATTATTCAATAATGAAAATAACTGCTTTGAAAACAATCTCACCATGAGGTTCATTTAGTAGCTGTTCGGGAGCTCATGTCATCATATCACACGATCTTCTTCAGCAGATGGAGTTGTCATGGAATTGTAGACGTTCAAATTTCCATTTTTTTCTTAAGTCTTGAAGGACTTTTCCTCCATGTTGGCTTAAAAGCTATGTTTCAAAGAAAAATGATCATTAGTTGCAGCTCTAATCACCATTTAACATGTGAAAAAGTCACATTATATATATATATATATATATATATATATATATGGAGAGAGAATGAGAGAGAGACACTTGCAGGTAAATAAAATCTGGTAACCTCAAGTAACAACTAAGGAGTAATATAACTGTTAAAATGTCCAAGTATTGATTTTATATTGGGAGGAAATTACGATTAATCATCTGTCCACTAAATTGGACATCATGCAATGCTAGTTATATTCTATATTACTACAATTCATACTATTACTGCAACTTGTTCTTGAAAATGCTTCATCTGCAGTAACTTCTTGGCTGTAAATCAATTGATTTATGTTATTAGAATGTAACTTTGTAACAAAAACAATATTTTGTGCAGATTAATTCCATTATGTGAGTGAAAGTTATATTTATATAAATATATATATAAAAATATGAATATATATCTATATATTCAACGCTTTTGCATTGTATTGAGCAATAAAATATGTGAACACATTAGTTTTCCAGCATTAAAAATATACATTATTTTATAGTTTTTTACATAATATATCATTTTATTCATTGTTTTTTTAAATACAGTTGAAAACTCAAACGCATGCTGTCCACCCGAGTGGACATGTGAAAAACTCCTTGAAAAATGCATGTTTAAACAAAATTAAGTTACTTTTTTCATGCCTAAAGAGTAATAAAAACACTTAAAGGTTGTCATAATTCATGCATGAAAGGGTTTAGTTAGTAGTTATGGTTATTATAGGTATTAAAATATAGTAAGTATAGTTATTAATTATTAAGTTGTAGTTGAAAAGTACATTTCATTTATTAATTATTACAAATACAGCAATTCCATTTAAAAAAACAGCTTATTAAATTATAGTTTATTATGTCGCCATTTATAATTATTAGTTATAGATATTAAAAATATAGTATTTCATAAACATAGTGATTAGTTATTAAATTATTATAGTTTACTAAGTTGTTAATTCCCATTGGTATTTAAAAAATATATAATTTTAAATAAATATAAATATATATAATACATATGCATATTTATAGATTACAGGTGTCATCAAATATTTTCGGGGAGTTTTTATGGGTCAGTATTTCAAAATAAAAGTCTGAGACGGGAGATGGTGCCAAATCCTCCTCCTGGACACCAGCCTCCCAACACTAAATCAGCTGTTGTAAATAAGTGATGATATAATTTATCACATGAATCATGTGTCTTTATTCCTTTCATTCTTGTTTTATCTCAGCTTATGAACATCATAAAACTGGATGGTTTTTCTGTGATGGATTTACACTTCAATGCTTTTTTAATCCCTGGATTCAAAGTTCAAGCTCTTTTTTTTTTTTTTTTTGCATTTATGCCTGTGATCTGGCGTCCTGTGATATTGGAGAGTAATAAAAACACGCCCAGAGCGAAAGATTTGTGCCAGACTTTCTCCATCTTGTGAAAAAGTGGTTTTACTCCCAGCTTGGTTTCCTCACCTCTCTCACTGGATGTCAAAGACACAAGTTGGCTTTCTGTCTCTGTCTTCCCTCGCTTCTTTTCTCTTCCTCTCACAAGCACTTGTTCGTCAAGTCAAAGCCTGCAGAGAAACAGAAACCAAACCCTTCGGATGATTGCGTGACAGAATGCAACATGCCTGTCAGATCATGTGATCAGAAATGGCAGCAGAGAGGTGAGCAGGAACATGCTTCTCCCGACAGACAGGTTTTTGTGTGTTTACGTGCCATTAGCAGCTGAACCTCCATCATCAGACCTGCATCTGGAGCGCCACAGGGCACGCTCACTGTTTGTCTGCTCAGATCTAACACACTTGATTAGTGTGCGATTGCCCATCAGGACTTGATTACCCCAAAAACTGCGTGTGTGTGTTTGTGTGTGTGTGTGGGTGGTGGATCAGTGAAGCAACACTGCAGCCTGCTGCCAAACAGGCTGCACAACTGAGTGCAAGCTCTGTGTGAGTATCCACTCAGCCGTTGTTTTTTCCATAACCACTTAATCCCATTTAGAGTCACAGCAGAGCAGAGAGCTTATCCCAGCATGCAATTTGCTCGCAGATCAGAGGGGGGATTCTTCAAAGTCCACAATTCAAGATGGAATAAATCATAATAGGTCAACAAGTCACATTTTAAAAAGAGTCTGAGAAATGTAGATTTAACCTTTACCGCCCTTGGTATCCCATAATCCACTGGTCAATTCTTAAATGGTGCGTTCAGGGCCTCCTCTTCAACTCACAACTTGTGTCCTAATTCTGTTCTACATCTAAGCACCTGAGATTTTGAGCATGTTAAGTTTTCACACTGAAAAAAGAGAAATAAATACGTATACCCAGATATGGCAGAATGCAGACTAAAAAATGGTTGTTTTTTGAGCGTGCTGTTGTAGCCTGCAATGATGATGAACAAAGGAAATGCTCACAGCTGCAAAAAATTAAAGTAAATTGGTGATGACAGCTACAGAAAGATCCAAGAAAACAAAAAAGTAAGTGTCATTGGTGTTTAGTTTGATTGATCATTTACTGTTAGTATGAAATGTTAAAGGTATGTTGATTTTTCTTTTTGTACACAAATGACAAAGAGTATACTTTGACAAATAATATAGTACATACTAAACGTATGTAGTGTGGAATGGGAACAGTCAGTCAGGAAATATCACGGGACCACAAAACTTTTACGAGGTGTTGGCACTGAGGTGGTCGTCGTTAACTCGATGTCATGAAGTTTAGAATTGAAAAAGTAAATAAAGAAAGCCAGACATATAGTCCCCATCGTGTTTCTTCTTGTTTGCGGTGTGGACGTGTTAATCCCTTCACATTACGGGGTATTACAGGTTGATTTGTGTGCACCGAGTCTACATTTCATCTTTCACATTTTGTACTCAGTAGAGGTGGAAATTGCGAATCACTTTACCGATTTGAATTATTTAGTCCAGTTCGGTTCAAAGATTCGTAGTCACTGACTATGTAGTTTGATCCCTTGTTTTGTAAGCTAAGTGGTCGCATTAACGTTCAAATGTACTTCAGTACGTATGTCAGTAAGTGAACGCATCATCGTTCATACAGCTGCAACATTTGGTGCAGATTGGCGCCGACTGTCTTCAGTTCAGTAGTACGTTCAATCTGTTGCTTGTTGAAGCTGTTACATTCAGTTCAGTACAAAACTACAAGCACTGTTTATCAGCAGCCACTTATTTGCAACAGAGTAATCACATTATGATTGTTTCTGTGGCTTTCTGTGTCTTTTAATGAGGAAGTAACGTACCGTCACGTGTTCTCAGTCACCAGTGAGCTCCACTGCTAACAGCTACCGATTCGTTAAGTAGAGTCAGTTCAGTTTGAAGATTCTGTGTCAAAGATTTGTTCGTCCATAGCTTAACAGCTCTAGTCCTCAGCTGTCCTTTAAATGCCTAAAATGACCTACTATGTTCACATTTTGCTAAAAGCGACTTCTTGTGGTCGTACGTATTCTGACTGACCACCATTTGTTTTCCATTTCTTACAGACGGTCAATATTTGTTTCTTACAACCATGATTTTAACTTTAATCAAGTAGTTTTTCTGCCTAAACCTAACCAAACCATAACCATACATCATTTAATTTGGAGGACTTATTGGTAAATTGATATTTTGACCACTTAGATGTGTAAATTACACAAACAATTAGGGAACTACCTCTGGGTCTCATTTGCAGACATTTCCACTCAGCCCAGAAGGGAATTTAAAAAAAACACGACTTCATGCAGCTTTTCACTGTTCACACGTCAGGTATGACTGTGACACACGTGAGAAGATAAAAACAGTGGTGACACACTCTCAGCCGCAGTGTGAATGTATATTTAGTGTATGTATATCTGTGTGTGTGACCCCGTGAAGGCCTGACTTCCTGCCTACCCCCTGGTGCGTCTCATTAATCACAGTGTGCCCAGATGATCATTTCTTAGGAACACAGAGGCGCCGGGAGCGAAAACAAACCGGTGAGAATGTGAAAGGAAAGCCGGAGCGGCGGGGAATTCATGAGGGAGAATGTTATCGCTGCGACTAAAGGTCATATTGTTCACTTCTTCCTGACAGGCAGAGAGACAGAAGGGAGTGTAAGACAATTTGGAAAGAGGTGGAGTGGAGGGTGGGGGCGAGCGAGGGAGGGTGAGACTGCAAGAAGGGAAAGAGAGAGAGGGAGGGAGGACAGAGAAAGATTGGTAGGGAGAAAGAGAAAACTGCACAAGGACACATTATGTATGTTACACAAAGTCATGGACACAAAACCACACACACTACATGACCAAAAGTATGTGGACACATGTGATTCCTAAACCACGGGCATTAATCTGCTGCTATATATATATATATATATATATACATATATATATATATAGGTTTTCCACCAGATTTTAAAACCAGGGATTTGCTCCCATTCAGCCCCAAGAGCATTAGTGAGGTCCAACACTGATGTTGGGTGATAAGGTCTGGCTCACAGTCCACCTTCCAGTTCATCCCAAAGGTGTTCGATGGGGTTGTGGAGAAGAAGACGAAGAAGATATTTATGAAACGCTCCAGAACCCCGAAGCAGAGTTTTTATGAACTGGATGGCATCTGCAGTACCATCAAAGTTTTATTTACAGCAAAAACAGTCCTGTAAATCCGGTGAGACACATTAAAGGGATCTCAAAGATAACACAACATTGTGTTTCACAGCCAAAACCCGGAGTATATCCACATCTCTCAGTCCAAGATCTAAATAAAACCAAATCCAAGCGATCCTCCTAGGGGGGCCTAGAACCAAACCACGAAAAACCAGTCCAGTCTCCCTAGAAATGATGTCCATATAGGACGATTTACATCCAGTGTCAATGTTCAGTACCAATGCAGGAAGTAGTCCCTATATATGGCAAGGACGAAAGTAAGGGTGTGAAGGTCGTGTAATGAGTCTGACCTTTATGCTGGAGATGCAGGAGTTTGCGTCCCGTCACAGATTGCAATTAACATTCACCTTTTAATTATTTAACTGTGTAACCGTGACCATGAGCTTTCTCTAACTTTTAGGCCACTAAAACCAAGTGTTATAGTGGCCTAACCATAACTGTAGTTGATCTGCAATAACCATAATTTTTTCCCAAACCCTAACCACGCTGTAGTTGCCATGTGCAGATACTGTAGGCAACAAGAATTTTAAAACCTCTGGCATGAGATGTAATCCGGGGTTTCGCAGAATTGTTCAATATCGACGTTCTTGCGATACGGTTGTGAAAAACAGAACCAGACCAAAAGAACTCAGAAGTATGTAAACAGTGGTGTCCACATACTTTTGGCCATGTAGTGTAGATAAAGTCACACACACACATACACACACACATGCACACTTAGACCATGACATACATTTACACACACAAAAAAAAACTTACACACACGCACAGGCACGTAAATGCCTTGGACATGAAAACACACACACACACACACACACACACACACACACACACACACACACACTCTCTCTCTCTCTCTCTCTCTCTTCGATCGCCCGCTTGTCTCTAAAGTCTTGATTTCTAAAATGAAATGAAGCAGTGAGCGAGCAGCCTCAACCTTTGCACTTTTCACACACACACACACACACACACACACACACACACACACACACACACACACGTCAACATAAAAAAAAATCAACATAAAAAAAATCTGACAAAAGCAAGTGGAGCCAAAAAAAGTTAGGAAACTTTGGAAAGTCCCCAAAAGTTTCCTGTTTGCCCATTGGCCGCCTTGGCTGTCCCACCTCTCGCTTCCCGAGGTGTGTGTGTGTGTGTGGGAGTGTGTGTGTTGGGGCCATACATCAGTGATATTGTTCAGCTCTGGGTACTGTGTTCTCTCTAATGGGAGGGATAAATGAATACTGTGTGTGTGTGTGTGTGTGTGTGTGTGTGTGTGTGTGGGAGTGTGTGTGTTGGGGCCATACATCAGTGATATTGTTCAGCTCTGGGTACTGTGTTCTCTCTAATGGGAGGGATAAATGAATACTGTGTGTGTGTGTGTGTGTGTGTGTGTGTGTGTGTGTGTGGGAGTGTGTGTGTGTGTTAGCAGGGTGTTTACCTTGGCAAGCACTCAGAGAGAGAGAGAGACTTAGATTTAGAGCATGTTAGTTTTCACAGTTATTGTTTTAATAGATAATGACTATGTTTATATTAATAATCTTTCCACAAACATTAGAACTATGTAGAGCGTTCACTGCTTACATACCTACCGTAACCTAAACTCACCTAACATAACCAAAAACCAAGTCTTAAACCATAATGGTTCACCTTGTGAGGACCAGCTTTTGGTCTCAAAATCAGGTCCCTATAATGTGACTAAACATGATTAATAGACTGATAAATACACACATTTATCTGTGTTAACCATGATGAAGTTCTTTGCCATCGATTTGGATTTATGGCTTCATAAGGCAATGTTGACATCAGCGTTCATGTCAGTAAAACTGATTTGAGCTGAGGGAGAATTTTGAAGTCTCCTTGACTGCCAGTACTCTACATCATTAAACAAGGTCATAAACTCTGCAAAAGAAAAACAACAACAGAAAGTAAAGAGAAAAATGGCACGTTGCCTTGAGCACAGTACTTGTTCAATGCATCACCTGTCTCTAAAAGCATCCAAATTGTCAGTTAAAAACAATTAAAGTCCACCCTGATGCAGTTCTGCCAACATCTTGTCTTCAACGCTAGAGGTAGTATTTTCTTAACGCTGGATTTGGTCCGAAAATAAACAACTCCAGCGAGATATCTAGGCCTACACCAACCCCAACACCATGGCATCATTCCTCTACAAGTGTACAGCTATTTGTCGGTCTGCGTACACAAAGGACTGCTGACCCACCTGGATGCCCGTTTGTAGCCAAAGCCCCAATGAACAATAATTCTTGCATTCTGAATTATTATACGTATAATAGCCGGGTTTCCATCCAAATGTAGTGCAAATTTTAACAGAATTGTCAGAAAATCTGCAGAAGAAAATGCGAATTTATGCGCATTTGCATCCATTGCTGTTATGCAAATATTAGGATTTGCTTCATCGAGATAAACAGTAGGTGGCGTAAATACTTTAGTCCGGTGCCATTATACCATTGCAGAAGAAGACCGCGCAACAAGACTGCGCCTGTCAAACCTCAAATGGTGGGAAAGAAAAGTAGAAAACATGATGTTTGTTTCATGTATTCATGATTTATTCGCTAAGTCTGTTTCCATTGCACTTTGCTTTTATCAATAAACCGACTTTTCCACCTCAGCCAAGCGTAAAAACTTTTTTTTATCGATATTTTCAGTTTTTTTTGTGGAATTGTCTGCGTTTTTTTATGTGCGAATTGGAAATGTGCACAAAAACAGGTGGATGGAAACGCACCTATTTTCACAACAACAACAACATGCTTTAGCAATACTTTACCTACGTATGGACAATGCAGAAAATTTCAATTTGAGAGGCAGAGAGAAGGAATGGCAGACAAATGGAAAGAGCCTGTGAGAAATGTTATAAGAAAGACAGAAAAACAGACAAAGGAAAACAAAGAAAGAGGCAGACAGACACAAAGAGAGCGAGAGAGAGGAAGAACAAGGGCAGAGGGGAGTGGAAGACAAAGTTTGGAAAGGCGCTTGAGGAGGGAGGGAGTCAACTTTGCGGGGGAGTCGGTCAGTTCTCGTCTTCATATCCCTATCAAAACTTGGCCGCCGTTCAGAAATACACTCAAGAGTGTGTGTTTGAGCCTGTATTAACCACAATGTGGGGACTAAAATCTGTTCACATTATGGGGACTTAAATCCCATTTCTGGGCCAAAAGCTCGTCCTCAGAAGGTAAAGACCTATTTTAGGGTTAAGGAAAAAAAAAAAATTATTATTTATTTAAATGTTTATGTCTCTCTCCAGCTTGTACTGAGGATGCTCTCATTGACCCTCACATATTCTCTGTGCTCTTTACCACACACACAATGCTCACCGGCTCTGTTACCCCCAGCAGACCCTGCAGGCGTAGCGGTGGAGCACAGTGAAACCTAAGCGGAGAGTGTCTCCCGGGGGACGACGGGGCGTAGGAGCCAGATTGAGGCCAGATGTTGCAGATGCAAGAACCAGCACACAGGACCAGGATCCATTTATAGGCTCAGCCCGCCTCACTGCACAGTACATTGCTAATAACATGCTGACTACATGCTGCGCTTAACGTCTGGGGGGGAAAAGACATTACTGCTCACACTAAACTGTCTATTTCAAGCCTTGTTCTTTTTTATGTTTGTGTCTGATCCAACCATCATTCAGCTTGACAATTACTTTGTAAAGCTTTTGGATGTGCTCTAAAAATGCTTGCACGGTCAGTCTAAGAATAAGGCTACTTTTTCAAAGTTGTTAAAAGTTGTGTGAGACACAAGGGGTTCACTGGAGAGCAGCAACAAATTCAGGGTGTGTTTAGAGGTCAAATATATAAATAATTGGACATTTGTGGAGATATAGGGATATGCAAGATGTTAAAAACAGTAGGAAAAATAAGCTTTTGGGCTTTTTAGTGTTAAAAGTCAACATGTTGACTTGGTATGGACATTTGATACGGACGAGGACGTTAATGTGAAAGATTTACTATCTTTTAAATGTTTTCATGCTTTTATTTTTCTTGAAGGTATGGTGTTACTTTATTCTGTGGTACCTATACAGTACATAGAAGATTTAGGATAAAAATTCACATCTTTTTGCTATTTAAAAGGGTCTCAAATGTCCTACTGTCCATCACTGACTGATACAACACCACACAGAGCCAAACTGCTGAATTTACTGTTCCAAACATTAAGTGTCAGAAAGGTCTTTTCCCGGGAAAAACCCTCTGGCAGACAGGAAGTGACGTGTTTTAATTTCTGGTTTGTAATAAACAGAAGAAGAAGAACTAGTAAGTATTAGTAACTGAAGCTACACTGGCTGAATAGACAAAGAGAACAGCACAACTACCCACAGAAACTCAAACTTCATCAACAACAACAAAATCTGAAGAAGAAACAGAATTATTGCTTTTGCTTGGCTCAACACACAACGCGAAAGTCTCTTAGCTGAAAACAGTGTGTTTGGCTTCAACTGATGAAAAGCACTCTAACATAAAAATATGTTTCTCTTTCTCTCTTGAACTAGCAAGTTGTACGATTATTCATTAGCTGCCTCCCCTGCTGATGCTAATATAAATGTGCTGGACAAGTGAATGTAAACACCAAAGGAATGGAACAATTAGGCTGCACCATCCTATTCCACTGTGGCACCGTCACTCCACTTTAAGAGTTTTTAAGTTAAAAGGTTTTAGTTTTTGAGACAAGAGAATTCTGGTGAGACCACTGCAGTGACCATTTAACACCAAAGGTGTTGCCAAAATAAAGAAAGTTAAGAATCTCCATCATAAAAACATCACTTTTGACTCCTTTATGTGGGTAATCTGGATAAAATCTTCTCTCATGATATATGTAATTTTATATCGCAATATCAGCACATACCAATAATAATAACAATACCATGATATGATAAAGTTGCAGGAAAAAATCAATTGAGAGACAGTTTATGGGTAAAAAACCAGATAAGAATGCCTGTTTTCGATAAGTTAAAATAGAGTTAAAGTCAAGTCATTTCATCACATTGATACAAAAATCACATAAATATCCAATATTGCCATAATTCAGTTCTGCTCCCACTTTGTATGTCAACTTCAGTGTAATGATTCACATTGCCTACAAGGCCTAGCGATATTAAAATTTATTATTACTAAATCTTCATCAGTAGACACGATAAATACTGCCTTTGACATATGACCTTATTTTTGATTGGTCCATCTGAACCTCCAGATTTTAAGGCTTTTTAACTATGTGGCATTTATTTTGAAATCATATCAAAAGATAAGGGCCAGAAGAGAACGGTGAAACAGAGGCTGCAGGTCAGCAAGTTCATTTAAGCTTCATTTCCATACATTTGAGTTATGGCGGTGTTTTTCGTACCACTGACTGACACAAAAGTCAAACTTTCCACCTTGTTTTGACGGGTAAAGGTCAACGATGTGAGACAATGTGGAAAATTGGGTAACAAATGTTGTCTTTCATACTGACCTCATCGCACCTCATCATCTAACCTCCAGTTTCTTTCCAAGGTACTTCATCCTTCATCAGGGTGGCAACAATGTTGAGTGAAAAAGAACATTATGTTTTTGTTATGCAGCCTGATGAAGACCACGAGCCCATCAGCTTCCAAGAATCTCCCATCATCCAAGAGGCTTCTTTTCAGATATCTGCCAAAACAGAGAAGTTATATTTACAATAACAAGACAGGATTCACACCTCCAATCAGTGATACGAACACAAACATGATTATATTTTTAGACAAACACTATTTACCCACTTGTGTCCTTAAAAACCTTCTTCTTCACCCACCTCACCTCAAAGAGAAACATGATTTATTCACAGTATAAGATAAGATCAAATGTGGAGAGATCTGGAACTAAAACAGATAAAACAGTAAAAATAAATGCCAAAGCCTTTGAAGAAAAGCTTAATTTATGGTTTTCCCCTGAAAAGACCCCTTAGTTATATAACTTAAAGTATATATATATATATATTCACAACTTGAGATTGACGAGGTACAACACAAATGCTACGGCAAGGGGGAGCCAGGACTACAGGTCAGAGGGGAGCAACCAGCAGCTCCCCAACCAGAGATTGGGTACGAAGCCCCAAGAGAAATCACGCTGAACGAGGCAGCGACTGACCTGAAAGATAAGATCATGGCGAGGATGAATACAAGGCAACCCCGACGCCAACTACAACGGCTAAGTGAAGTACCATCAGAAAGTCTCCTAGAAGATGTGAATGCAGGCTGTGGAAAACCACCCTTGAGGCCAATGGTAAGCCACTTGCACAAGTATCCATCAAATGTGGCATATACCAAGGAGATGCTCTGTCCCCACTGCTGTTCTGCATAGGTCTGAACCCCCTCAGCCAAATAATCAACAAGACTGGCTATGGATACCGACTCAGGAACGGGGCCACCATCAGTCACCTCCTCTACATGGATGACATCAAGCTATACGCTAAGAGCGAGCGGGACATCGACTCACTGATCCACACCACCAGGATCTACAGCTCTGACATTGGGATGTCATTCGGGCTTGAGAAGTGCAGTCGAATGGTGACAAAGAGAGGAAGGTAGTCCACACAGAAGGGGTCTCACTCCCAGAAGGAACAATAGCAGACATTGAGGATGGTTACAAGTACCTTGGAATACCACAGGCAAATGGCAACCTCGAAGAGGCAACAAGGAAGACGGCAACGGCCAAATACCTTCAACGAGTAAGGCAAGTCCTAAGAAGTCAGCTCAATGGCAAGAACAAAGCCCAGGCAATAAACAGCTACGCCCTGCCAGTGATCAGATACCCTGCAGGAATAATAAGATGGCCAAAGGAGGAGATACAGACCACAGACGTTAAGACGCGAAAGCTGATCAACAGATGACGTGCTCAGGGAATGTCTCAGGCAATGGAGAACAGAGGAAGACGTGCTGGAGGAAGGACCATCATGGGAGGACAAACCCCTACATGGGATGTACCACCGGAACATAACTGAAGTGGCTGATATCAAGAAGTCCTACCAATGGCTAGAGCGGGCTGGATTGAAGGACAGCACAGAGGCACTCATCATGGCTGCACAGGAGCAGGCCCTGAGCACCAGAGCAATAGAGGCCCAGATCTACCGCACCAGACAAGACCCAAGGTGTAGGCTGTGCAAAGAGGCCCCTGAGACAATCCAGCACATAACTGCAGGGTGTAAGATGCTGGCAGGAAAAGCATACATGGAGCGCCATAACCAAGTAGCTGGCATAGTGTACAGGAACATCTGCATCTACCGCCAAAGGTGGTAGAGAATGACCGAGCCAAGATCCTGTGGGACTTCCAGATCCAGACTGACAGAATGGTAATGGCGAACCAGCCTGACATCGTGGTGGTTGACAAACAGCAGAGGAAAGCCGTTGTGGTTGATGTGGCGATACCAAGCGATGGCAACATCAGGAAAAAGGAACATGAGAAACTAGAGAAGTACCAAGGGCTAAGAGAAGAGCTGGAGAAGGCCTGGAAGGTGAAGGCAACAGTGGTGCCCGTGGTCATCGGAGCACTCGGGGCAGTGATCCCCAAACTGGAGGAGTGGCTACAGCAGATCCCTGGAAGAACACCAGACATATCGGTCCAGAAGAGTGCAGTACTGGGAACAGCAAAAATACTGCGCAGAACCCTCAAGCTCCCAGGCCTCTGGTAGAAGACCCGAGCTCGAAGGACGAGACCACCCGCGGAGGGTGAAGGACAAAGTTTTTTTTTTATATATATGTGTGTGTGTGTGTGTGTGTGTATGTGTGTGTGTAAGCAAGTATATGAATTTATCTAATAGGGATTTAATATAAGTGATTAAAACTTTAGTTTATGTGAGTTTAAACTCTATAACATCTTAATAAAAGTCATGTACGTGTATGTGCCAAAAATCAGCTGCTGTGGCACTGCTGTGCATGTTTAAAAACATTATATCTGATCATATTCTGAGGTAAAATGTGTTTTTCTCACAGTAAAGCTCAGTACAGAGATCTACAGCAAAGATATGAGCGTTCACAATAAATAAGAAGGATATCTGTGTTTTTCCAGCGCAGAAATGAAACAATAATCTCTCCAGGAGAAATTCATAGAGGGAAAAAGCTCTTGTTCTCCAGGCCGGCCCCGCCTCCTCCTCCTCCTCCTCCTCCTGCTTGCAGGGGACGGGGAGGGTAGAAGTCAAGGAGGCAGCTCTCTGCCATTGTTCTTGTTCTGGAAGTCTGGGAACGGGACGGGACGACGCTGGTCGGGTACCGGACGGCGGGTCGGTCGGTATGACGGGCTCCGGTCCGAAGCTCGGGGTGCTGCTGCTGCTGGCGGTTCTGCTGCAGACTGTGGTCGTCACCATCACCGTGCTGCACTTCACCACGGCTCTCAATTCGGTGAGGAAAAAGTTTAGGTTCGGACTGACGAACCGGAGACGCGCGGAGGCTTTTACGCATCGCCATGCTGTGCGCACCGCGACGTGGGCGCGAAGTTGTTCGGCTTTTGAACGAAGAAAACTAGACTTTTTGTTGACCTTGAACACGTCACTGTGATTTCTATAGACTTAAGTGATTTAATGTATTGTTGACAGTTTTTGGGGAAGCGCTTTGAACCCATTTTTATGCGCTCTGGTTCTGTTGCTGCACAAATAGTCCAAGACACGTCTAATTTCCTTTTCTTTTTTTGCACAGTGCAATGTAGGCCACATATATTGCTTTCACAGTAAAATAGTTAAGTTCTGCACAATTCAGCTTCATGCAATGATGCACATTTTCCTTTTCTCTGAATTTGGAAACACAGAAAAAGAGGACAAGGAAGTAAAGAGCTCTGGCAGCTGCAGAGGTGGACTGCAGCGATTTTTGTGATTAGCTGTGATTATCAGGAAGTTTTTACAGAGCTGCGTGTGTGTGTGTGTGTGTGTGTGTGTGTGCTGTACTCACCCTGCTTGTTTTGGTAAAGCCAGAGTCCTCTGGTTAACTGGATTCAGTCCATTTCAGCTCTCAGTCTGTGTTTACAGGAGTTAATCATTAACCCAGATGAGATGCAGCAGCAATATACTGTATGGAGAAATAAAAGCTAAACAGATGAGAAGCAAAGAAGAGGGACACGTGCCAAGATATTAGGTTGACTCAGGAGAAACTTGGTGGTTTATACCTTATTTTTCTCCCAAAAGAGCAAAAAAATGATGCTACAAATTTATGTCCCAAAGTTTATATCTGGTAAAATTCTGTTTACTTTATAGTTTTAGTTTTTACTGACAAACAAAAGGAACACGTTCCTCAGGCGTGTTTGACGAGAAGTTAAAAGAGACCTCCGTTCTAATGGTTTGATGCTCTTCTTGGCATTTTCACTCTGTGCAGATGAAGGAGACGTTTGCCAGGAGCAGCGTTTCCTGCCTGACGGGCGCTGACCTGCAGAGCATCACGGCTGTACGGGGGGATCCATGCTGGCAGGTCACTCAGCAGCTTCACCTGCTCATTGAGAAGGTGTGGTGAAACAACAATAACCGCAAACACTGACCTCTACACCTCCAAAGTAAAATCTCAAAAATCTCAAGTCTAAACCTGATTGTAATTCTCACTTTCAAGCTGTATCAAGTGTGACTTCACTGCCCTACAGCACAAAATGACCTTTACATATCGGTATTTGTTGATCAGTATTAATGACTCGATGATTATTTGGCCAGCTGCTGAGATTTCTGGCTTTCAGAGCTCAGTCTTTTCTCTGGCCTGCTCTGGATCAGAAACCCCCCACCCACTGGAGTTTGGAGACATTACTAATCCCACCACACTTCAGCTGCAAAGGCCAACAAAGCAAATGAGCAGCTTTATTACTATTATTATTATTCCAGGGACTCTTATGTTATCAACAGGGAGTTTTGCACTGATCTGAGTTGATACATTTGAGTTGAGCCGCAGGTTTCCTCACAGAAACAGGAGTGAAACTAAAAAACAAGGCATGTTGTTGGACGACAATGCTGTTTTGGAGCCAGTTCTTATTTCTTAAAGACTTCTGTCCTGCCAGTATGACAAATATTCAGTCACGAGTAAAGTAGAGCTTTAATCAATTCAGAGCTGAAACTATTAGTTGATTAATCAATTAGTCGATCGACAGGAAATTAATCTGCAACTGTTTTCGATCAATATCATCGATCATTCAACAACGAATGCTCCATTTCCTCCTGTTTATTTGATTAAAAACTACAGTGTTTTAGGAAATTACTGAGCCTTTTTTGAAAATGAAGATTTACATCTTCAGTAGGAACCAATGGGCTTGGAGCTGAGAGCCGCAGACAGGAAGATGAACACATCGTTGGTTTTGAAAAACGCCAGCTTTACTCTTTAAACTAAAAGAAGTGAGGAGCAACAAAACTTGTAAGCACATTGGGTCCTTGTAAGTACGGTATTGTGAAGTTATTATTATTATTTATCATTATTAGGAGCTTCCCCTGCTGCTGATCTCAGCTCTGAACATTAGCAGGAGAAGAAAAATGCTGTAATGATCCAAATCACTGTCTGCAGACGCACAATGAGCCCCTTCATAGCTGGAGATGTGATGTGATCCCGTGTAGTTTAATCAGCACAGGAATGCATTCACCTGCCCTGCTCTCTCTCTCTCTCTCTCTCTCTCTCTCTCTCTCTCTCTCTCTCTCACACACACACACACACACACACCAAAGTTATTCTTTTTCCTTGACTTGCTATTTGTGCGTATTGTTTGTTTTTGTTCCCTTCTCCTGATTCTCCTCTTCTAACTTTGCTATTCTCTTAAATAACACAAGCCGGGTATTTTCTGACTCAGCTACTTGATTAAATTTAGTTCAGAACATAAACACAATGCTGAGATAGTTTAAGCCAGAACATCGGTTTGTGCTTTTAACTCGCAGGACGCAGAGTGAATGCACATTTAAGGGTCCTGTGAAGTTTTGGTATCCTGCGTCCTGCTATTGTTATACTCCAAAAATGTGTAAAAATGCATTTCACACATATTTCATTGAGCTGTTTCCTTCACATTCAGATAAAAAACAGATTCAGTTGCTGCTCAGTTTAACAATTATAAAGCCAAAGGATATGTTTTGTTTTTGTGATCAAATTTTGATTTTGTCAATCCAGGGGGGTAGACTAAATATAAAGCCAAAGGATATATTATAACAGGACTGAGAGTCCACAGCCATAGCGGCTCTGTGAGGCTGCACAGTGGTGCTAACATGTTGATGTTTAGCAGGTATAATGTTTACCATGTTCACCATCTTAGTTTAGCATTTTAGCATGCTAAATAGCTCAAAACACAAAGTACAGCTGAGGCTGATGGGAATGTCATTAGTTTTGGTCATAAACCAAAGTATCGGTTGTACAAATGTCAACCCCATGGTGGCGCTAGAGGAAAAGTCAGGGGATCTCTCAACTTAGTAGGATTCATCTTCTGGAATCCATGAACGTATGCACCACATTTGGATTTTTGTTTTTCTTTTTTAGTTAAGCATCTTGCACTTGGGTGCAGATATATAAATTCCACAGTTTTCCTTTGAATTTCATCCCGAGTTCCCCTCAAAATAAAGTCTCGCTTCAAGTCAAACTTCAAGAGAAAATTACAGTCTGAGAGCCATTACAGGGATCTTTTACCCATAAATTCTGGTTCACGCTGACTGACTGCTGGTAAATTTAGCTCATAAATGGGTTGTTTTCTTTCACCTTCCTCTCAGTTATTGCTAAAGCTGTAAAATATTTTTTAAAGGGGAAATCATTAACCTTTGCAACCTCTACTGGCCCTCAAATGAACTTCACCAACACTGGTGAAACTTTTCTCCTTCTACACAAGTTATTTATCATAATCAACATATAATATTATGAAAAACATCCCTTTATACTTTGTCTTTGTCTCTCTCTTCTCTAATGCTTTCAGAATGGCTCTTTTTCCATCATGTTTTTCCAATTTCTTTAACGTTTCTGGAAACAAACTAAAGTGAAATAAACGCGGCCAGAATCCACTACAGCTTAGAAAATAGTTTTCATCAGTTTGGCATTAGTTGCATTTTTTTGAGCCAATTCATTGGGTAAAGGAACGTAAAACACAAGGAAGGGAGAGAGGGGTCGATTACCAGGGAAGGATATGTACCAACCTGAACATGAAGGCTCCTTTTTATTCACCGGAGCAAACGTCCTGATCTCAGTGTCAGCAGAATTTCACAGTTTAAGTCAAACAAAAGGCTGCTGGGTAGACCTGTGGAATGAGCTGATGGCTCTTCTTAGCTAATAAAATGTTATAAATGTTTTGTTTTATGGTTTTGTTTAGTTTTTTTTTTTGTCTTGAATCATTTTTTGTTTTGTTTTAAGGCTCAAGGCCCCCTTTGAGAACACAATCCTGACTTTAATGTGTCCTTACTAAGGTATCACGAGGCTACTGTTACTGGTAATGCATCAAAAATACCTTCATGCATTCTTTAATAAATGTTTTCCACTGTTTCTCCTGCAGTCTCTGTCTCAGCGTTACCAGAGGCAGATTTCATCGGCAGTCAGAGGTGAGAAAATGCAGAATACACTGACCTATGACCTTCTGTACGATAATGAGATATACATTTTTTTAATTAAACCTGGTACTGTTTAGGAGTGTGACGTAGTTGCAGCATCTTACTGGAACAGATAAAAGACTTAAACTTCCTTCAAAAACTTGTAAAACTTGATTTCCCCGCAGTGGTTAGTTAACTAACGTGTTATTTGCTCGTGGACACATTGTTTATATTATTTCATTCCTTTTTCCGTGTTAGATGAAGTGTCTCGGGTTCTGCCCTCACTCGTGATGGCAGACAGGGCTTCACCTCGCCCCAAAGTCGCAGCCCATGTCACTGGCAGCTTTGTGCCCAAACTGGAGCGAGAGGGAGGAGGTGAGTCCTGCAGAAATTAACTGCACACAATAGTGTCTGAACAAGCAAATCAAGGCTGTGGTTTGCTTTAAAATTAATCTATCAGATTATATATTGATGATTGGTAGGAACTGCTAGCCTATAAACTTAAATTTGCTTATTGTAGTCTGACAAGACTAAGTTTAGGGTATCATCCACAGGCATAGACCAAAATTTTAAATTGAATCAACCTGCACCAGAGTACAATTTAACTTTTGCAATTTTATTTAAGTCTGACTTTTAAGTAATGACGGCCTACAGACTGAAACGTCACATCACAACATTTTCTGTTTTCTTCTCAATTAGCTCAAAATTAACAGTCAGGTGTCAGTACAGCTTTGCAGAAAGAGACACGTTTTATCAAAGAGATGTGTTTTGCAAGGAAAAATACATTCTCTCCAAAATGTTACTACAGATCTATGGGAGCCCATTTCCACCAGGAAAAGAGAAAAACAGATGAAAAGTTAGGAATGATTAAAAAATGTAAATATTGATGGTACAGCAAGTCAAAACTATGAGATACTATATCAAAATATTGCCTTTCTAAGTCAAAATTATGAGATACTAAGTGACATTTTTAACTTCTTAGTATCTCATAATAATAGTGACTTACAAAATCATAATTTAGACTTAATAAATATCACAATTTTGACTCACTATCTCATAATTTTGACCTAAAAAGTCTTTGACTTACCGTAAATATTTTTGGGATTCTTTACATTCATCTATGTTTTTTCCATTTCTTGGAAGAAACTGGCTTTTTATAACAAATCCCCAGCCTCTAGTTTGTGATTTTATTCTGAAAGTGTTGTTTTCCACAGCTCCAGTCTCTGCTGGCCGTCGAGTTCAGGGCCAGAAGATTTCGTGGTGGGAGGGGCAGAAGGGGCTGGCTTTCCTCCAGGACGTCCAGCTGGTGGACGGGGAGCTGGTGGTGCCGCAGCCCGGCCTCTACTACGTCTACGCCCAGACCTACTTCAGACACACACACTCCCTGGAGGACGAGGGCGAGGACAGCGAGGAGGCGGAGGACAGAGGGAGACCCCTGTTGCAGTACGTCTATAAAAAGGTGAGAGTCGCCATCATGTTTTACTCTTCGTCTCTGATTTCAACTGTATCTCTTCCCACGTTGTGTTGTGTGATTTTGATGCTTCACCCTGTTCTGTTGCTGTTTCTCCACTCTCTAATTTTTTAATTATTTGATTCATCAGCAGCCATTTTATGGTGGGTTCTCTGACTCACCTCTGTTGTCACAAGTCATTTAGATCAGTGGTGGAGGAAGTATTCAGATCCTTTGCTGAAGTAAAAGTACTAATAACACACTGTGAAAATGCTCTGTTACAAGTGAAAGTCATTGAAAATGTTACTTTAGTAAAAGTATAATCAGGAAAATGTGCTTAAAGTATTAAAAGTAAAACAGCTCTACAAGCTGTACTATTATATATTATATCATCAGATTATTATTCCTCGTGCATTAAAGTAAAAGCAGGATGTTGCTGCTGCAGCTGGTTGAGCTGGAGCTCATTTTGAATCGGACTGCAACTAATGATTATTTTCATTCTGAATTAATCTGCTGATTATTTTCTCCATCAATCGATTGATTGTTTGGTTTGTAAAAATTCAGAAAATAGTGAGAAACGCCGTCACATTGACCCAGACCCCAAACATTGAAACATTAAAATTATTGAAATAATTATAAGGAAAAGCAGCAAATCTTCATATGTGTGAAGCTGAAACCATGAAATGTTTTTACATGAAAAATTACTTTTTTTAAAATAGCCAATTAATTAGTCAGTCGACTAATCATTTCAGATGTACTTGTATAAACCGTTGGATAGTTTATTTATAACACATTTCATAAGAACTTCATATGTTTTTTGTGCAAAAATCTTAATCTGTAATCAGATAAAAGTAGTGAAGTAAAAACTACAATATTTCCCTCTGAGATGTAGTGGAGTAGAAGTACTTCAAATTTGTACTTAAAGGTCCAGTGTGTAACATTTAGGATTCATTCGTGTGTAATCACCTGAAAATAGGAATCATTGTGTTTTCGTTACCTTAGAATAAGCCGTTTATATCTACAGAGGGAGCGGGTCCCCTTCCACGGAGGTCGCCATGTTGCACCGCCATGTTTCTACAGTAACCCAGACGGGACAAACCAAACACTGGCTCTGGATAGGGCCATTTCACAAGTTTCGTGGCCACCGTAGTTTCTCCTACACGCTTGGAAGGGGAGGGTGAGGCGAGCAGTATTCAAAAGGTTGCAAACTGCAATTTCAGTGCTAGATGCCACTAAATCCTGCACAATGGACCTTGAAGTATAGTACTTAAATAAATGTATTCCACCACTGATTTTAATAAATATTTAAACTGCACTTTCCCTCTGCATTAACGAAAGTGTATTTATGTGTTGAAAATGGCTCTGTTTTAATCAGTTCACCTCTGATTTTCTACCCATTTTTTCAAATCACAGGCTAATTTTGCTAATTCCTTCCTCATTAGACAGTAGAGGGACAGACAGGAAACACGGCTCCAGCTAGAATTGAACCAGGGACGTTGTGTTTACATGATTTGCATCTTGACCACTGGGACACAAGTGAATTTAATTTGAATCTTTTAGTTTTCGTTGCATTGAACGCCTACAGATGATGATTCACATCGCAGAAGAGTATCTGAGGATGGTGGTGTCCTTTGAGTCTGAATAATAAAATCATATGACTAATGTGAATCCAGACAGTAAGTATGTGTTGCATCACAACATGGCAAACATCTAATAACAAGTGCTTTCTGCTTTGTCAGATAAAATGAGTATTTTAGCATGTGTCCCTAAATAAAAGCTGTTGCAACTGCAAATTGAATAATTTATAAATAGCATGATTAACAATTTATGTAAAGTTTCCTAATAATGTAATACACTTCAAATATGAATCCAGTTGATTATAAAGATGAATACTGAAGGATTTTTAATGATTTAAAGGTAGATTCTGTCATTTTTTTACCATAAAAATTAAGGAATTTGATCCGAGATGATTTCAAGTGATAGGTTTGTGTACTAAAGGACATGCAAACCAACTTGGAAGTCATATCAATGTTTCGGATCCTGTGCTTTGAACTTTCTTTACATTATTTGGCTCACAGATGCGTGCCTTCAAGGAATTTACTTTATTCTAAACAAACACCAAATGTGATGTTTTCATAGAGCAAACTTGAGGATCTGTAAAATTGTCCAAATTGTGCAGATGTTGACTGACACTGCTGTCCATCTCAGGCTGAAGTCTTAGATCTTAAGTGACCTCAGATCCGTCATTTCACCTGTATGATGTTTAAACAGAGTTCAAATCTGAAAAGTTAAGTTATGCCCTTCTCACTGGCTTCACCCTGAGCAACTTCTAAGCTTGTCAACATCGCTAAATATCACTGTTGTATGAGAAAAGGGATTTCTACAGACAAATAAAATCTTGCAAATGTTTCCCCCTCATTGTTTCTATATTTTGCCTTTCTTTTCTTTGTGTTTTGCTGCAAGAAGTGAATTCTTGGACTGGAGACTGAGGAAAGCGAAAGCATTTGCTAAGAATGTTTTTATTAACAAAAACCAAACTTCAGAGGATTGAAATCGATTACATATCGTCATAGTTTTGACCGTAAATGATGCCAACTAGTGGTCCAGCAGCGTTACTGACCAGTCAGCTGACTGACAGATCGTAGTTGGTGGAGCGGTTTGTTTACGACCTGACAACGCAGCACGAACGCCTCACTCTATCCACCACACATCACACCTCCGTGCCCTCTCACTCACCTCTTCTTCTCCCGCCAGGTGAGCTCCTACCCGGTTCCCATCCTGCTGATGAAGACGAGCCGAACCTCCTGCTGGTCCCGGGGCTCCCAGTTTTCTCTGCACTCCGCCCACCAGGGGGGGCTGTTCCCTCTCAGCAGCGGCGACCGCCTGTTTGTCACAGTGACCAACGCCTCTGCTGTGGACATGGACGAAAAAAGCAGCTTCTTTGGGGCGTTTCTCATCAGCTAGACGATCAGACGCAGGACTCAGGATCGCAGGTTGATCTGGGGAAATCAACCAGATCTACAGACGCCATCATGTTTTTAATGTTTGTGATGAACGCATCTGTCTGGTAAAACACCAAATTATTGCAGCCTCTAGACTTCTCCTATTAATGAGCCCAGAAAATGAAAAGCTGCAACATAGCGACTCGCGGGGAAGCCTGTCTTTCTTTTTTCAAGATCACAAACCGAAAACATTTGACAACACTGGTTTCGTGGGCGGAGAAGAGACCGATATGGATTTGTGGCTGTGTGTATGTGCGAGAGCTAATCAAACTCAACAAATATTTGTACTTGAGTGTATTAAATTTGGTGTGGCTTGGACTCGACAGAGATTACAGTTTCTGTTGTACAAACAGAAGCACTAAGTTTTTTAAGGTAAATTTAAGTGTGCAGAGCAACAGATTTTCTGAATTAAGTCCAAACTAGTCTTGAACCACTAAGAAGAAACTTTGTATATATATATATTTTTTTTTTTACAAAATATACAAACAAATATAGACCCTACTTGTTCATGAACAAAGCTTTCCATGATGTGGAGTGTAAGCTGTGAGCTGACGTTCTGCACACCAAAGTTGAATTCAGATGTGATTTTCCTGGGTGTATTCTCGCCATGTTCCTCTGACGCCTGATTCTTAACTGGTTTTCACCCATAGTTTACCTATCACTGGGATTTTTTCACAGTAAATCCTTGAAGCAGTTGTTTGCAAAAAAAAAAAAAACACAAAATGACAGACATTGGGTAGATGCTTTAACCTCAAGCCCTAGCACCAACTCTCATGCTATGTTCAAGGTCAATATGGTCAGTGGCTTTCCAAAACTTTTACTTCTTTTGGTGAGTGTCGGGTTTACCTACAGTGTGTAATAAACTGTTAGCTCTGTGCTAATGTAGTGATCATCTACCATAGCTAGGCTACATTTTAAAATTTGTAAAATTAGCTTGTAACTCACAAATTCACAAACTCACCTTTTAACAGCCTACGCACTCTCCACAAGGGAGAGCTGTTTGATCATTATGAGCTCAGATATACACATGCTGAGCTGCGCCACCTATAGGAAAGTTGTAGCAGTTTAGACCTTTGGGTACTTAGCATACACTACACTCTATCCGTGTTATTAAATTTATAGCAAATGCCTGATATGATTCATTATTTACTGAAAAACTGGGGTCTGCCTCTAAGAATTGTTTGTATTAAACTCTTATTGGCTGAACATTAGTGATTATCTGAATCCACCCACATAAATGTTAGGTGAGTCTCTGGATGTGCCTAAAGATGTAAATATTGTGCTATATTTTGTGTTTTTATTGTTCTAATAAGCCTGCAAATTCTGGGTCTGGAGGCTCTCTGTGAAGTCTCTTCGTTTTCCCACGGTGAGATGTCGAACACGAGGGTGGAAGTATGAACTTCTGAGACAATTTACCTGCTACCGTTGCAGGCCTTTCAGACAGTTAGGAGAGTGGTTGCCCAAGGTGTAACATCATCACGAGTACATTTTTAAAAAATATGCTCCTTACAAATCAGACTCTGTGCTGTGTTTTTTGTTGGCGGCAGCACCAGTCTCTCTTTCTGCTGTCAGTCTTCCAGCATGTTGGCTCGTCCATCGTAACTGTTCTCCAAGGGATGCATTAAACTCTCCTAACGGCTGGTATTTTGGGGCATTCATGTCATGTTGGATTAACTGCAGATGTGACCTGCAGACTTGGAAAACAATCATACACATCAGCAAAAATGTGGGATGTTTTTTTTTTTCCTGTAGCTCCTCTGTCTTCCATGTGATTGTAGCGAACACTGCAGCAAATCCACTGATGCTCAAGGACATATAAACCAAAATTATCAGTTACGTTTGACCGAAGGACAGCTGGATGAATCAGTGAATAGAACTGACTGAGCTCGAATGTTTATTCTTGATTTAGGAAATAGCTTGACAAAAAATTATTAACTTAAGGTTTACTTACTAGATTTCTTCTTGTGGCCTTCATCAGCTAATGGAGCTACGATATAAGACCCCCGTATACAACTACCTGTTATCACGTGACCAGAGTTTCATACTTAGGACAAATGAACAATCTCCATGGCAACTGAGCGAACGTCAACGGCTGATGAAGGCCATGACATGTGGCTGAAAGCTCCGGAAGAAATTTCTTAAGGGTCAAACTGCTATTTCCAAGGTCAAGAATGAATCCTGTTATCCGCAGTAATGAGCTCCAATTAAGTTTCAGCAACCGAACGTCAATGTTGCTTTTTACAATATGACATGAATGCAGCACTCGCTGTAGCACTTATGTAAATATCACTCTTCCCTTTTCTCCTTAACTTCTTGTTTTTGCTACCAATGTATAGTTTCTTTAAATGGTTTCATAGTGTTGGTATCCACAAAGATAACTGGGGGAAATTTATACTCCAGAACCAAAACATGATGTAAAATGGATAAAGGTGGTTTAAAGGCCTTATTTGTGCTCCTTGATATGAATGAACTGACATAAATCTGTAGTTTTTAGTTGACTAATTGTGCGGTGGATGTTAACAGAGCTGGCTGCAGAATTGTCTGCGTTTCTCCTTTCACATCTGATCAGCGAAACAGTAACCTGAGACACTGATGTAAATGCAGTCAGTACCTTACGGTCAGCCTCCATGTGGAATAACTGGAAACATCCACCTGCAGTCAGCTGGACCCTGAACACCTGAAAAGCATCAAAAAGTACACAACTTTACGCAAATCAGGTTGTAGACAATTAAACAAAATTTGAATTGTCTTCCAGATAGACCAAAACTAAATGTGAATGTAAATAACTAGGTGATTTTGTCTGTAAATATGTGAAATAAAGACACTGTAAAACGCCACCTTTGATAGTGTTTGGTAACGGCAGTTTCAGTACACAATGCTTTATTCACCAAACATATTGCATTCATCAGGGTATCTGAGGTTGTTTCTGGTTGTCTTTTACGCTGTTCACTGATTAGTCATGCCACTTATGGATCACCATCTATCCGAAACATACTAATCTATTTATTAAATGGATACTAGGTGGAATTTATTGAAAGGTTGGTTGTTTTCTTTAGGTCTGTTTTGTATTTACAGTATGATTATTTATATTTCTCTTGCACAGATCTGTATCCTCTAGGAGTAATACTGTATTTTGTAAAAACTATTTTAAAAGATGATGGTAATGTTTTGTATATTTAGTATCGACGATGACCAATGGACTGTATAAAAAGAAACCAGAGACAACCGCAGACATGCTGATGAAGGCAAGATAACTGGAAAACGGGAGACGAGTTGTGCAATGTATTTTTTAAGTTTTAGAGCGCCGCAGTTTGCTAAAATCAAGAGATTAAAGCAGCGAAAGTCTTGTCTTTAACAACCTGGCCTATTTAAAAGAGTCTTTCATCCGATCTAGATCATTTCATTCTGGGTCTGCAAAGCTTTGACTTTAGATCACAATTTTAGTTTGTTCAAGTAATTACGGATGTACATTGTTGGTTATTTTGGCAGAGTTGAGTCGTTTCATTTCATTAAGTCACTGAAAATAAAAAATGTGTACTTGCAAAAGGCCAAAATGGCAGAAAAACACAAAAGCAACCTGTACAGCTGAAGTAGACCTTTGATTAGTCCTCATAATGGGGTTTGTTGTAGATTACTAGACATTTACAGGGCTGTTGTGCCCCCTGTTGGTGCTTATTAAATAGTGCAAAATGAAGCTCTATGGCCCCTCTAGTGTGTACCTTCAGCAGTGCAGCAACAACCAACAACACTTTGGCTGTGAGTAAGAACTGCAGAAAGCTAAGGCTTCAGAGGGACACGAATAATTACACAACACTTTTGTAAGTTTTTGATTTTCTTTCTTTTTTGTGGAAATATGTTACAGTTATATTACAGGTATTTAAATGCCCCAAGGGAGAACAATAACTGTTTGGAGACACCAGAAACTAACACTAAGAAGGAGACAGCAACTTAACTGAGACAGAAAAAGTCCAGACAGGATCGACAGATTCGACAGGCAGAGCAGGCACAACTGACGCCCAACACGTAACCTATGTTAGGAGACGTGCAATAAATACTGCAAATGTTGTTAACGCAACTTATTAAAAACAAACAACAAAAAAAAAGAACAAAAGACAAGGAAAACAGGTGTGCTCTCCTTTTAGAGTCCTTTGTGGTGTTTAGCAGCATGTGTGTAGCTTCCAGAAACCAAAAACATGTGAATAACAATGTGTGGGGGCCTGCAATCAACCAGAGTTTTTTAACACAAGCAAGTAACAGAAAAAAATCTTTTTTTTTTTTTTTAAAGGTGTGTGGCCAGTGTGAACAAGTGGGCAAAGTGCTTAATACAAGAACACACAAATGATTAAACAGGTTAACGCGCATCCTCAACATATCCAACAGCAAACCAGGGTTTAAGGTTTTGTCTTCCACCAGCCACAATGGTTGGCTCCAAAATTCCCCATTTTACCAGCTTTATATATATATATGTATATTTAGTATACAATAACATCTTAGAATAATGTCTGGGTGTCTGACAGTGGCTCACAGTATAAACATCCAACAGACAAAATTGAAACATACATTTGGCTGGTGGTGTTAAATTCACATCCCAGTTCTTGGAGCAAAAGATAAAGAATTGCATTATTGTAAATGTTTTTAACTTAAAAACAGTTATGTTCAGGTTGTATGGTTTTTCTTCAGGGGTCTTTGATAGTCATCTACTCAGTTCCATGTTTTATTTCTAGTGGTCTAGCAGAGTTTAGAAAATACAATCTACCTTTTACCTGTGAAAATATTCTGGTTGAATGCAGGTCTTCCCCTGCACCGACTTCCACTGTTTTTTTTTTTTAATGTAACTTATAAAATTTATCATAAAATGTCTTCTTAAATGGAAACCAATAAGTCCATGTACAAAAAGTTCTTTCTTTTATATAAATTACACCAGTCTCTGATGTAGAAGATGTCTCCGTTCCTGCTAACAAGGTTCATCTCCAAACCAAACCCTTCCCCTCACACACACATACACACTCACATGCACGCACGCACACACACACACACACACACACTGAGGCGTTTGACCGTGGTCAGCACTCCCAACTTAGCTACACAACATGCTCTACACATTACCCATAGTAGAGAAGAAAACCAAAAAAAAAATTTTTAAAAAAGAAACTATCTCCACTGAAATGAAATCTCTGCACATACAGTAACGCTACATCTCCTCCTTCTCTTCCACACTGTATCTGTATGCAAGACCACAAGCATGGTGCAGTTTCGGGCGATGGACTGAGGGCGACTCCTCATCTTCAGCTGGTGACCCTCACTATCGCCTGTCACTGTAGCTGCCTTGTTCTGGCTCCGCCACCGCAGGTCCCTGGCACACCCAGATGGATAACGTCCAGCTGGCGGGGCGGGGAATGTGCGTAACGACTGACCGGAGGAGGGGCTGGACCTCAGCAGTCAAACCGCATCTCCAGTGAATCGTCAAAGCCCCTGTTGTCGTGTCCCGCTCCCGACAAGAAGGTGGCCGTGACGGGGGCTCCTGTTGCCGTGGTGACGTTGAGAAGGGTGTTGCCAGGGGACGTGGTGGCCGGGCTACGGAGGGCCGCCGCGGTGATACTGGTGAGGTTAATGCCCAGCGTGAGACGAGTCTGTTCCAGAGCTTTCTCTGGCACGGCGAAGGCCTCCAGCTTCTTCTCTCCGTTGGCCATGTAGGAGTTCTGGCAGCCGCGGCAGATACAGTCCAGACACGCCTAAGAAAAACAATCATGATTAACAACATAACAGGTCATCCAAAGACCGTCCCATAACAGAAAGGTTAAATACATCGTTTAATAAAACGCTGTCTCCGAGGTCAAGAATGACTGTCAAGCACACTTAAGCCAAATTGGAACAGAAGCCCCAGAGGTGCTCAGAATAATGTAAAGTTTGCTAACTGCATCTACTGATGAGGACTGTGTGAAATGGTTGAAAGCTTTAAAACAAGCGAGTCAGCGGAAAAAATATTTTAACCATCTGTGTACTCATTTTATTCCCTTGTTTAATATTTAATCGGCAAAACAGCTACGCAATGTAGTCTAGCTGAAATAAGTCAGAAAAAATAGCTTTTTTTTTTAGCTTAATTATTAGAACAGCCCAATACATCTTAAATTTGCTGTTAGTTAAGACATATTACATTAGTTTTATTTGTTTTGTAAGTTTGTTTAAATGAATTCTTAGAATAAATATTCAGGTTGCCATGAAAAGAACATCACTATGAAAGGGTGCTGTGGTTTAAAGAAGTTTGGGAACCACTGCTATAGAGGTCTAACTTCCCTAATAGCAAAAGCTCTTTATGGACTGTGTCAACAATATTTCAACTCCATGCATGACTCCCACAGAAACAAATTAGTCATAAAACTACAGTGCAATCAACAAACAAAAGAAATCAGTTAAATGTAATGAGCCCCCAGGTGGAAATTCACGTTGTTAGTATATATGTCGAGTCATTTAAGTAGATATATTTCCAAACATTAGCAGTTCTGGTGGTGACAGCAGCATCAGCAACAACACTGAGCGACACAGCAGACTGCAGTGGGGTTGGTGTTGTAAGTAAAGAGGTGGGGTGCAGCGCTGGCGTTGTTCTCACCTTGCGGTTGGAGTAGCAGGGGCAGCGCTGCCCCCTACAGGTCAACACAGAGGGGTTCTGGGTGGCTCGGCCGCACTTGCAGCCCTTCTTCTCCACAGGCTTTTTATACAGTGGCTTCGAGGGGCTAGGTGGGTGTGTCAGGTGGTGTGCATGGGGGTGTGGTGGTACTCTGTCACGGGGTTGTGCGCGGGGCTTGGGGGCCCCTTGCCTGGCCTTGGTGTAAGCCTTCTTGGGGCCCACGTGGTGCTCCACAGTCTTTTTCAGCGCCTTGTTGGAGACGAGCACAGTCTTGCCCACCTTGGGGGGACCACCGTTAGGCACCGGGGCCAAGTGTGGGTGGGGCGTGGCTGCAGGGAACTTAGGCTCCTGTTTGGTGGTGGCACCGGGGTTAGGGTGATGGGGGGAGCTGTTGGCACCGAGGGGAGGCTCTCGTAAGAGGATGGAGATGGGGAGGGGCTGCACCTTCTCGCTGTCGCTTTCTGAGCGGGATCGCTTGCGGTGGTACCGAGGGGGGGCGTGGGGGATGACTGTGGAGGGCTGAGAGGGAGGCTGCAGTGAGGGCTGCGGGTGAGGCTGGAGGGGGCGGGGGCTGTTTTCTGTGGGGAGGGAGGGGATGAGGCGGGAGGAGTCAGGACGAGATGGGCAGTGAGGCCCGTTGAGGCCGGACTGAAGTACAGAGGGGGGACAGTCCGGCTTGGGGTTGGGCTCAGGGTCAGTGTCCGTCTCCAGAGTCCTGAGCACCTCCTCAACACTCAACAACAACGGCCCTCCGCCATGTTTCAGATCATCCCCGAAAGTGCTGATGTCACAAAGCCCCGCCTCCCCAGTCCCCGTGACACTCACACACACCGGGATCTCCTCAGAAAAGCTCTCCTGCTTTGCAACACCTCCACCTGTTTCTATGGTGATGGGTTGCAGAATGTCCGAACTGACCAGGCCGTTGCAATCATGCAGCCCGTTTACACTGACGGGGCTCGGCTCCTCCCCCTTGAGCTCCTTCGTGGGTGGAGCTTTATCAGGCTGGAGCAACTCGGAGGTGGAGGCCGTCTGCGACAGGCCAACTGAATCTGAAATGTCCTCCGCCTCTGGCTCGCTCTCGGCCAACGTAAGGCCCTCGTTGAGGATGGCCTGGAGGTCGGGCGAGTCGCTGGCGGCGCTGGCTATGTGCGGGGCGAGCGGCGACTGGGTGATGTAGAGACAGAGCTTCCTGTAACAGTGGACAAGCAAGGAGAGCTGCCTGTTTTCCTCAAAGCGGGAATAGTCCTTACACCAACTACAGGAGGGCTTCAGCTGCATCCTCTGACCTTTACAGCCTCGACAGACGTAATGCTGACATGATGAGTCTGTGGGAGCGATGGGGTCCTGCAGCAGGTTACCTAAAGATAAGAGGAGAAAGAGCAAATATAGAAAACAAATATACCACATAAGCATCCAAGCAAACCCATGATCTGATAAATTGTGGCCCTGGGTTTAAAAACTGTCAGTGTGTTAACAATGTTTAAGATTTACAAACGATTGCTTCCTCATTTGCTTGTGTCTCGATAGCTTCCTAAACTGATATGTATTTGTAAACCTGAGTGGTGCCTGGCAACTTGCCAGAATGGATGACAACCGCTCTTTGAGAGGGGCTTCCTTAGCAACGCTGGTCGCTAGGGAGTGCAGCTGCAGATAGGAAAAAAGGATGAAGGTGCATTCATGAGAAACAACCAACCTTACACACTCTGCACTGCCTGTCTGATAAATCCCCCGTAACTGCAGAAAGTCTATATTTAACGCGATGTATGGACTGCTTTCATATTGATCTATTAATTATACAATGGAGGTGCAGGAACAATCAACATCTAGGAGTGTAATAAATCAGCTCTTTCTTAAAATACTCATGCAATCACAGCAACACAAATATCACCTTTACCTCAGGAGATACCCTCTTCACAGCGAGCGGTATACCCACTCACTTTGTCTAAGGGAGATATACTGCATTATGTATGAGCAGTGAAAACCGTGCATTAAATATACCACCAAAATAAACCAAATATCTGATTTATTTACAACCCAACACAAGCAGACTAACCATAGAAATGCCCCCTTGCTTGAATTATACCCTTGTACAGTTACAGCCACTGATATTTAAAGTTGTGTATAAACACTGCAAAGTACTCCCTCTTTCTCTCCACTTCCTTTATTTTGTCCACATATTTTACTGTGTTATGTATTTGGGGATGATGAGGGTGAGAAAGAGATTAGGTGCATAACATGCAGTATGTGGAAGGGCTGTTATTCAACACGATAAACAGAGAAACGCCCCGATGCTGCCAAATAGCACACAGAGGGGGGTGTGTCATGATGGGTGTAGCTGTGAATTATGGTGCGTTCACTGCGCCTGGGACACTGCAGGTTCGGATTTCATAAACACGACTTGGCATGAATTCAAGTGAATCTTATTAAGATAAATCAAGTCCAAATCTACATTTTCTGAATGTCTAACCTCGGAAACACAGGTATCAACAACAGCGGTTAAGCAACGTTTGCACGTCAAGGACCCTCTCAAAGATTCAATACAAGATAGTCGACATTTGCATTTACAATCGGCTTTCCTCTAGTTTTTATTTTATTTTACTATAAGTCATTGTTGGTCAACAGTGGTGGAAGAAGTATCCAGATCCTTTATTTAAGTAAAGATAGAGAAGTATTAACAGCAATATGTATTTAGTAATCAAAAGTTATTATTATTGATGGCGGTCATAATAATTACCTTGGATATCATTCCTTATATATTAGGCTGTTGGGTCAATTACTCTTTAACAATATATCATATTTTAAATACATTTCTCAAACCCCATGTTAAAACACTTATATTTCATTCTTTGTACTTTTATTTGGCCGATTATATTTAATTGTGCTGACATGTTTTAACCTTTATTTTTCCAAGTAAAGAACTTTTACAAAATCACCAAAAGGTTTTGCATGGTACATATTAATTTATAAAGCAACTAGTAACTATGACTACCATATAAATGCGGTGGAGTAAAATGAGTTGAAGTATAAAGTTGCATAAAATGTAAATATTCAAGTAAAGTACTTAAGTACAGCATTTGAGTAAATGTAGGCTACTTGTTTACTTCCCACCACTGCTGATCACGCGGCTCATTGGTCATTACTAGTGCCGATTGAGATATTTCCCACTGTACTTGAAAGCAGCATTATTTAAAGGTTTGCTCCCACTGCGAGCACAGCTGACAAGGCACGTTACCGCAAACCTCTCCCAAAACACTCATTTACAAAAGGTACATGATCACATTCAAATAAAAAAAATAAAAAATAAATAAAATCCACACACACTTACCGCAGACCAAGCAGGACAGGGACTGGCGGAAAAACGGCAGCAGCTTGCAGAGCTCCGCGAGGGCCCGGGGGTCTCGGGGGTCGCACTGCAGCACCGAACGGCTCGCGGACACGTAAAGAGAGGTCGCATTCACTGGGTTCATCTCAGCTGCCTGTCCCGGGGCTCCAGTCCGGTCCGGTCCGTTAAGATGTATTAATACGTTAAAACACCAAAGTCACACAATAACACAAACAAACTAGGCAGATGTAGACCAGCGACTCCGGTGTTCTGCGAGGTAAAATTACTGTTTTTGTCAAAGGAGTCTGGTGGCTTTGAAGAGAGCATAGATGGATATAACGGCTTCAGTTCCCCGTCGGTAAATCCAACATATATAGCAGTCTGCGCAGGGAGCAATCGAGGTTACTCATCCCAAATCACATCCAATCCATCCTCAATGTGATGTCCCAGCTCTTAAAAGTACTGTTGCTTTTGATCGGGCAGATTATAAGTGCATTCACAACTAGGCCGAGCATGCATATAAACGTCGGTTCATCCAAGTCTGTTTCCATAGAGTCCGTGAGTTATGATTAGACAAAGCATCGTGTGGCGCTCTTTCCTCTGTCAGTGGGCTTTTAACGTTACTTACAGCTGGCTAACTAGCAGCACCAGCTCCGAAATTCAAACAGGGGCTTTCGTGACAAAGTGCTCCGGTTTGCAATGGTTTCCCCCCGATAATTCCATAGTCCACATGCATCCTCGTCCCGGGGTTTCACGTCCATACCAGACCTGGTATCACACAGTGCATTTACAGCTCACAGCGACGCTTCCGTGGCTCCTATTTCGCTGGGCTGTGCAGCCCCCAGCAGGCTCGTTATGGTTGTGTTATTGTTCGCGGAGATTCAAGGCGGCTCGAAAACAAAACAGGCCGCCCCGGCTCGAAAAGGTCCTCTTTAGGGAGAAACGGCGACAGCCGCACGTCGATAGGAAGAGGAATAGGCGATGGGGAGGCTGCGGTTATTAAAACAAAAATAACTTAGAAGCTCCGACGCTTCTGCGGGTGAAAAGAAAAATAAACCAGTGGAAGCAGCGGGCTCTGGTGTCAGTGCTAGCCGCCTGAGCTGCACCGTGAAGCCGGCTACAAAAGCAGGCCGCTTCCCACTTCTCGGGATTAGCGGGACTCCCTTGTTCTCGCAGCTCGCCTTGGTGGGAATGTAGCAGCAAAACCGGCGGGTTTTGCCTAAATTATGTCCTCTTGTAGCTTTTAGTAGACCTCCAGAGTGTCAGTGAAGACCGTAACTTAATTAAAGCCCTATTTGTGTACCTTGCTATCGTTAGCCGCGGAGTATCCCTCACACCTCCCGTCGTTTGGCCACACACAAACAAGGGGGCGCTATTGCTCAGATCTCGCGAGAACACGCGCTGTTTATTTAAAAAAAACAATGGGACGATCTTTACACTTATACCAACAAAGTCTGAGAGATATATTTACATTATTTATGTTTAAAAATGACGCCTAATTTAACCAACAAACCAAGTTTCAAAGAACTATGGTACTAAAATGTCTAAATCCTGTGTATTTAGTGATTAGAGCTGAAAGGATTAGTCAATTAACAATTAGTGACTATTTCAGAATCAGAATCTGGTTTATTGCCAAGTGGGTTTTAACATACAAGGAATTTGCCTTGGTATTTTGGTGCATAACAATAAACATAGTAAGAGAAAAGAAAAAGAAAAAACAAGTACTGCAAAAGTCGAGAATCATAATGTAGAAATTTACAAGAAAAATGTGTAAAATATATCTGTTTTTAAAATGAAAAGAGCTGTAAAGTGTTTAAAACGAATACGATGGAATGTGCAAAATACTGACCAAGGGGTGTGCAAATATTCACAGTATAAAGAATATGTGCTCGTTTATACAACGCATAGAGTCAGATGTGGAGACTTTATGTTAATGTAAAGCGCAGTGTCAATGGTGATTTTGATAAGTGATCAATCGTGTAATTGTTCCCAGTTTTTGCTTCTGAAATGTGAGGATTTTATGCTTTTCTGTGTTTAATGTGGCAGTAAACTGAATATTTTTGGGTTTTGTACCGTTGGTTGAACAAAACAAGCAATTTGGGCTTTAGGAAATATATATATGTAAAAAATAATTAGCAGATTAGCTGATAATGAAAACTATCATTAGTTGCAGCCCCATTTGTGATCCTGGCACAGAAATCACAACAAACACCTTTAAAACAAATGTACATATATATATGGGGAACTTTTTTGGGTTAAAGTTGAAATATTTAATTAAAAAAAGATGCATTTTTTTATGAAAATAAAGATATCAAAAGAAGCCATGTTTTTGTTTATCTAATGCTAAATTGTATATCTATAAATGTAAATGGTCACAAAGAAATCCCTACAGACATCAGGTCACGACTGACATGGAACATTATTTTGAAGCACTACAGGACCAAATATTAATAATAATAAACACATAAATAAATGTATGTGTCCTCGTTCCCTTATATTTTTTGTGCTTTTCTTGGTTTTTGTATAACTTTGCATGAACTGAATAAAGTCATTAAAATAAGAATGCATAAGCCTGGATTTGTTGTTAAATTAATCATTTATCTTATTAAAACTAATGTATGTTACACACGCATAACGTCATTCATAATTTTATAAAAACAGCCCACCTGTTTGTGTTTATAAACATTGAAATATTTATAAGTCACAGTTTAACTTTGACCCTTTTTTTAACTTTTAAACAGTAACTTCCCATTTAGAAATACTAGAGCGCTCCGTTTATGAATGTAATATATGACAAAGTCCTCAGTCACTGTTTTCACTGAACTGATGACTTATTCAACATCAGATTTCATCATGAAGTTAGTTTCACACATCTTTCAAACCAGGCTGGTAAAAAAATAAAATAAAATAAAGCAGTTATTCATTCAGTAAGATTTTGAATTCAAATTTGAATATGAAATAACAAAAAAAGTAAAACAAAAAATAAAACGTAGAAATGATAAAAAGCAACAAAGTAGAATATAAACATCTCTATGGTTAAGGTTTGTTGTGGAAACATTTCCACACATTAAAGATGACACTATGGGGAAAAGGTAACTCACAGTTGTTACTACAGTTGGATGTTGCATACATGTTACTCAGTTATGAAAGTTATGATTTCTTTGGATACTTACAGCTTAACATAGAACTGAATAATAACATATGTATGGGATCAATAAAGCTTCAGCTCATAAATCATTACAGCAGACATTTTGACTTGGCATAGTGTTACTAATAACATTAACAATGGCCCTGTTCTACTCAAGTGTTTCAGTAAGCCAGGATGAAAGTGAGGCAGCTAAATGGTATGCAGCCTCATTTAGTGTATTATTAACACTGGTGCTTTTCCTACTGTGACCATGTCAAAATGTTTGCTTGCACAATTAGTTTCAGTTTTGATTATTCAGTATTGCAGTATGTTTTCAGGACAAGACACCAACCAAACCCTGTAAAATTTTCTTAATCACAATTCACAATATACCTTATATACCATTCCTTTAACTGTTCAATTATATATTCTGTAAATTGTCTCTCTCTACATGATGGTCTAATGGTATGTAATTCTGGTGGAGAATACTGAATTCCTTAAATTTCTTTGTTTTTTGGCTAAAAATAGTCAAATATGGGCAAAAAAAAAATATAATTTTATTTTACAACCCCGTCAAAATTCCAGAAATATGACAGAGGACATGACCTTGGTGCCTTTAGTAGTAGCTTCGGCCCTGTTTATTCCTGTAATTATTGATAATGTAGTGCAGTTCAAACATGGAAATGCTGTGAGGACGAGCACGTTGAACAAAGAAGGGGGTCAAAGGGAAAGAGAGAGAACTCATCATCATGGAAAGCTTTGGCAATTTCTGTTTATCTGTAAAAAAACAAAACACATACTGAGAGGAAAGCTGACACACTAGTATGATGCAAACACACAGATACTATCTATCAATGCACTCACCTTGCCCTTTTCTTCCTCTTTTTTTTTTGGTTCTCTGTCTCATGCAATTACTCTGGTCACACATGGAGGCTTGAGGCTGCTGACTAGCAGGGACTTTCCACTTTGAGGGTTGTGCTGAGGATAGAAATAGCTCACAATTTCAAATTTACATGTTGTTTTTAGCTGCAGCGATTAGTCAAATAATCAATTACTCAATTGGCAGAAATTGAATCAGCAACTATTTTGATGACCGATTAAGTCATTTTTCAAGCAAAAATGTCAAACATTCTATGGTTTTTGCTCATTAAATATGAGGATTTGTTGTTTTTCTTTGTCATATATGACGGTAAATTGAATATCTTTATGATTTGGACTGTCGGTCATCACCGTGGGCTTGAAGAAATTGTAAATGATTAATCATCTAATCAAGAAACTAATCAGCAGATTAATCAATAATGAAAATAATCGTGAGTTGCCGCCCTACATTCAATAAAAATATACATTTTCAAAAGTTCCTAATTTTGTTTAATTTAATCACACTGAAGTTGATTAATTAAACGTTGTATAGCAGTAAAGTCTTTGAAGCTAACCAGTTAAACCAACAGACTCAAATATATGCACGCAACTTCCCCCCCCATGTTCAATTAAAAATGTAATCAAATCATGTATTTTAAGAGTGTTGTCATTTTTGTTCACATTTCTTGCAGCGAACCATTTTAGTTTAGACATAAATGGAATTTGTACTAGAATTTTAAATAAAGTTATGCAAGTTCAAATCATAGACTGTATAAAACGTGGATGTGGTGTCCGCGACGTAACCCATAGGTTTCTGAAGAGCTCAAAGTGGGCGGCTCCGGCTGTCGCCATCTTGGCAGTCCCTGACTCCGGCTAATCCAAAAATGGGCAAAGAGGTGGAGCTGAGGCGGGCCGAATGACGCCTGGTTGCTGAACCACCTAGCGGCTAGCCACCTGATCGGGCACCCACCTGTCACTCAAAGCGGCCACGTACTTGATTATGTATAACTTTAAGCCTTAATATAATTTAAACAGGTGAGTTATAAAAAAATCCCCCCCCCCCACAGTTGCCATGAAGGGGGAATTAGCTATAGAGACCAAAACTGTTTTTTGTACCAGGCTGTAAACATGTTTATTTTTGCTGTAAAGTTGGACATTTTAACATGGGCGTTAATAGGGATTGACTTGCTTTTGGAGTCGGCCTCAAGTGGCCATTCGAGGAACTGTTTTTGGCACTTCCGCGTTGGCTTCATTTTTCAGCTCCGGAGGTTGCTGCTTGGTTCAAATTCTGACTGGTGGTACAAAATGTGTTTGAGGTAATGTGACATCAGGGCTAATAAAGTCAAAGCTTTTGATGATTTTTCTAATCTCATAGCAGCACCAAAAAGCGTACAAATTTTAAAATGTATTCCGTGTTCATTAGAAATGTCAGCAGAGCATGTATTTTAAGACTGCTGTCATTTTTGTCACTTGTCTTACAGCCAACCTTTAAGTTTAGACAAACAGTATTTGATGTCTGAAAACCCTGGGATCTGGACCAGAATTTTAAATAAAGTTATGTGGGTTCAGATAATGAGTGGTTGTACAAAATGTGTTTGAAGTAATATGACATCAGGGCTAATAAAACCAAGGCTTTTGATGACTTTTCTAATCTCACAGCTGCACACAAAAGCATACAAATGTTAAAATGTATTACAGTACAGTGTGTTTTGATCATCACAGAAAAGCATGCACATATTTTAAATCCACTCTAACAGCCAACTCCATTTGCCCATGAAGACCGTGAGATGTGGAAAAGACATATAGTTTGAATATTTTGGATGCAGTTGCATTCCATATATGTGAGTAATTCCTCTTTCAGGGTTCTCAGCAGTGTCTCACACCATTATGACTGTTTTTTTAAGTTATTATGGTAACAGTGTGTGCTAAGAATAGTTGGTTTGTCAGTCTATAATGGTTAGTCTTAGTGTGTCTCTGAGCAGGTCCATGAGAGGGTGATTCCCCTTCTTTTGCTCACATGAAAGATCAAGAAAACTTGAGCTGTTCTAATATCTAATAATGAGTGTAATCAGCTATGGCAATGTGGTGACTAAAGCATTCCTTATAAAAACACTATAGTCTGCATGACTTAGCAGGTTATACTGTAGTAGCTGTGGTATGACGTAGTTTATGAAATTCTATGTACTGATGATGAGGAATTTGCGAGATCTTTTCTGTTTCTCAGTCAGTATTAACTCACTAACACCAACTCATTCAAATTCATCTTTTTCTCATCATCATGCACCCATATACTTTAGATGTTTTATGTTTTTGTGTTGATGCATTCAGGTTTTGTCTTACATTTTTTCTGTTTTATTGAAACATTGTGTAATTTGAACTTTTTGTTGAATTTGTCAAGGTCATTGTTCTACTGTGGCTTGTCCTTGCTGGTGTTCCCTTTTAATTTCCCCTCAACTAGGTAAACCAAAGTCATGTATATATACTCGCGCTTCCACATTAGGCTACATATTTTGGATATAACAGACAACCAAACAGTATTTACTTTTACGCCAGATGTAATGGGACACACACATTCCTTAAAAGTTTTGTCTTGTCAGCCCACAGAGTATTTTCCCAAAAGTCTTGGGGATCATCAGGACTTTTGGGAAAATACTCTGTGGAAAAAAATGTAACTTTTCGGAAGGTGTGTGTCCCATTACATCTGGCGTAAAAGTAACACCGCATTTCAGAAAAAGAACATCATACCAACAGTAAAATATGGTGGTGGTAGTGTGATGGTCTGGGGCTGTTTTGCTGCTTCAGGACCTGGAAGACTTGAACCACGAATTCTGCTGTCTACCAAAAACTCCTGAAGGAGAACGTCCGGCCATCTGTTCGTGACCTCAAGCTGAAGCGAACTTGGGTTCTGCAGCAGGACAATGATCCAAAACACACCAGCAAGTCCAGCTCTGAATGGCTGAAGGAGAACAAAATGAAGACTTTGGAGTGGCCTAGTCAAAGTCCTGACCTGAATCCTATCGAGACGCTGTGGCATGACCTTAAAAAGGCAGTTCATGCTCGAAAACCCTCCAACGTGGCTGAATTACAACAATTCTGCAAAGATGAGTGGGCCAAAATTCCTCCACAGCGCTGTAAAAGACTCATTGCAAGTTATCGCAAACGCTTGTTTGCAGTTGTTGCTGCTAAGGGTGGCCCAACCAGTTATTAGGTTTAGGGGGCAATCACTTTTTCACACAGGGCCATGTAGGTTTGGATTTTGTTTTCCCTTAATAATAACAACCTTCATTTAAAAACTGCATTTTGTGTTTACTTGTGTTATCTTTGACTAATATTTAAATTTGTTTGTGTGTGACAAACATGCAAAAAAAAAAAGAAATCAGGAAAGGGGCAAACACTTTTGACACCACTGTATATACCTCTCCTAAAAGACTTACATATCGATAACCACTTTCGAGGATTTAATAGAGGAAATTAACCTCCGGCCATTTTAGTTATCTCAGTTGCCAGCAGCAGCAGCCAACAGGTTGAACTGGGAAGCTCCCACTGTGTATGATGTTCTGTAGTTGAGAAAAAGGAAGTCATCATCCAATATTTAAAAAAAAAAAAATCAATTTAAATAATTTTCCAGCTCTCTTGAATCTTTTTCTGTTACTGACACCTGAAATATTCATGACTTGACTCATTCGTGACTAATTTGTAAGAGAAAGAAATGCTTGACTTCCCTCTCTGACATTGTAAGGACACAGGAAAATGTGAGTTTGAGTGTCAAGTGTCAAACTGCCTTACATGTGTTGGGTTGAGCCCCAGTGTAGAAGCTCTTTCATTCATTCATTACCTGCGCATTATCGTTTCTACCTACAAGAAATGTTTGAATGACTTAAACTTCCTCTGTGAATATTCGTCACAGAGCTGTGGCTGTCACTCAAATATTTCTTACCACAAGTTGCTTGTAATTTTGTTGTCTAAATATATTATTCTGTTTTTGAAGTCAATGCAGTTGTACTCATTGGAACTAAAGGACCCAAAACATGAAAAACCTCAGACCAAAAGTATGTGGACAAGGTGCAATGGAGGCCATGTAGTGTATATATTTATGTTTTTTAAGTCATTGCAGTTCAGTTTAGATTCGAGCATCGATGAAATGTGAATGTCAGGTAACAGTAAACCACACAAAGGGCAGCATCACGACTGAAGAAGATGAATCCGGCTACAATACCACAACGAACTTGAACATATATGGACATGATGGACAAACTCTACTACCTTCTGGGTGTGTGTCTTTGTCCCGTCATATCATCACTGCAGCATGATTATTTCCATCCTAGCAACATTGCTCATGGCAACGATGCTTCCTCTTTTTGCAAGAAGCTGCAGTATATAAGATCCCACCTCTCTGGTTCACTCATCACTAGACTTTGGTGAGTTAAACAGTGAATAACAAACCTGTTTACAGCCGAGATCCACAGTCATTGCTGGTGCCGTGCAGCGTTTGAAGATGTGGACGACTCTCTCTGCCAGCCGCTGGATTTGTCTGCTCACTCTGACTGTCGCGATGTTCTTCCCTGCAGCACAAGGTAGAAAACTTAATTGAGTTTTGTTTTGATTTTGGACGGAGATACGTAGATCAGAAGGTAAAGATGAACTCATGTTCGAATGTTGTCCTCTGCATTATGTGAAATGTGTGCAGGCACCAGCTTTTGTCTTTTGGAATTTGAATCCCACACAGAAATGGGGGGAAACCATCTGTAACAATGAAAATTGCTTACATGATTAGTTAATTAATCGGTTAGTCAATCGACAGAAAATTAATGGGCAACTATTCTTATTATGGATTAATAATCTCAGCGATTTTTCAGGCAAAAATAACAAGTATTCGCTGGTTCCGGGTTCTTGAATGCGAGAATTTGATGCTTTTCTTTGTCGTATATAATAAACCGAATATCTTTAGGTTCTGGACTGTTGGTCAGACAAAACAAGGACTTTAAATTTTCACTATTTTCTGACTGACAGACTACCTATTATTTAATGCAATTTTAGTGTAGTCTAGTTGGTATGATAGCTAAACCATAATTATGGCCTCTGACCTTCAAAACACAGTCAGATGGTTTTCGTTTAAAGAAAATCCTGTACTAAAACATAAGTCAATTGAAAAACATCCTCAGTTTAAAAAACGATTCAGGGAACTGTAACCATGGCTACAGTGTGTCTTGGAGTAATCATATTTCATGTGTACTTCCCAGTGTGCAACAGGTCACTCTTACTATATTGATGACTAAAGAACTAGTGATATAATGCTGAATAACGACAATATTTTCTCTCTTTGTGTGTGTGTGTCTGGTGTTGCAGTGGATTCCTATGATCCAATTGGTTTACCCTGCTGTCACACCAGCTCCAGGAAGATAGAGAGAATCAAACTGTGTTATGAACAGAAACCACGAGAGGGCTGCAACTACCACGCCTTCCTGTAAGCACGGCATGCTTTAAACATGCTCACACATATATTACATCTGAATGTCTCCTTTCTCATTTCTGTCCAATGTAATTTCCTGTAATCGGCTTAAAAACAGCTGTTTCTCTCTCTGCTCTCTCTACAAGTTAAAATAAATGAAAAATGGCCAAATGACCAAACATTCAGTTATTGAAAATGTCTAATTGTTTTGTGTCTCTGTTTCCAGGATTTTAAACGAGAGGGGAGACTGGATGTGCATCAATCCAACTGCAAAGTGGCTCAATGGCAAGATAAAGACGGTGAGAATCAGCCATTTACCCAATCAGTCACACAAGGCTAAAATTGTATTAAGCTGCTCGTGACTTTGTGATTTTCACTTAAAAACTACTATTAGTTTTATTTGCATCTACGTAATGAGAATTTTAACAAACAAAATCCAAAAACACAACAAAGTTAAACTTTCTCACGAAGGTCTGGACCAAAGAAAGTACAAATACCGACTATTAAACCCAAATTACTTTGGTTACTTGTAACTAAGTACATTTACTCAAATAATAAAAAATAAAGTACAATTCTGAGGTACTTGTACTTTACTTGAGCATTTCCATTTTCTCCAACTTTCTACTTCTAATCCAGTACATTTCAGAGAAAAATCTTGTACTTTTTACTTTGCTGCATTTATGTGACAGCTTTAGTTACTAATTACTTTGCAGATTCAGATTTTACATACAAATCATATGATTTAACAAATAAAATTTGTGTTTTATAGATTAAAATATCCAACAGTATATAAAGTAGTTAAATTAGCTCCAGCTTGACCTACTTTTACTTTAGATTTTTTTTGTTAATTTTGCTGATAATACTTCTATACTATTTCAGTAAAATTTTGAATGCAGGGCTTTTCACACTGTGGTATTACTTTTACTGAAGTAAAGGCTCGCAGTACTTCTTCCACCACTGAACTGTTGTAACAACACCTGATAATAACTCAGGTACAAGCATGATTAGGCCTACATCTGTTGAAAAGTAGTCAGTTAAAAGTGGCTCTTTTGGAGACCGCTCATTAAGCATGATGACTGTAACCCTTTCAGTATAAATCTGCACAACCTGCTCGCTAATGTGAGACAATCTTTTCTTTTAAAGACAAGTCACCTTGAGCGGTAAAAGACGTTCAACTCAATAACTTCTGATTTTCATTGAAGAAGCGTTTTAAATAGAAACCATTTAGAAACCACCGATCATCAAAAATATAGCTGGTGCAAAGTGCTGACCTTCATGTTTGCAGGAGTGAAGCTGGTGGAGACTCGCATCATAGCGGCTCCCACCGGTTGGTCAGGTCCTAGAAGAAGCTATAAACAAACAGATCAAAGAGTCAATTTCTCAGTACTACAGATTAACAAGCATTTCTTGAATTGTTGTGGACTAATTGTACATTTCCTGTTCCCTCTCCTTCTCTGCACTGCAGGGAGAACTGCGCTGTCCTGCTGATCTGTCGTTAAATTGAGCCCTGGAAGTTGACGCCGCACGACAAAAATGTCCCAGCAAAGCAGCTACTCAGAACATTTTCTGCTGATTTACTATTTATTAATTTTACATAAATATCTATTTAAAAAGTTCTTTTTGTATTTAATTTTATACAGTAATAAACACTGAATTGTGTGGCATTATTTTATAAAGTTGTCAATAACAGAGTTGTTCTTTTTGAACCTGGAACCAAAAATAAATCTTATTAAACTGATTTAAAATGTGATTGACTCTTGTTTTTCTACATGTATGATGCCTGGCTTTGGCTGTGGGGATTCACTGCATAAATGGGGATTTCTGTGCTGACTAAGTAAGTGTCACATTTCTTTCAAACCAGACTGTCAGGATTGTAGTAAAGTAACAAGCAGGTAAAAATAAGAAAAAATACACTTAAAGCAAATGCATTCATTCAAACAGATATAGAATTGACACTACAATACAGAATAAAAAACAAAACAGTAGAAATAACAAAAATAAGATCATAAAAACACAACCCTTGGGTTATAAATATCAAAAACAAAGTTGACATGTAGGGAAAGATTAACTTACATATGAGAGATAACTTACAGTTGTATGAACAGTTGTATGTTCTATGTTATATGAACATGTTACTCAGAATCCTAACTAATTTGGCCACTCATAATTTAACAAACAGTACACTGTATGGCCAAAAGTATGGACACTGGAACATTACACCCATATGTGACAGATGAACACGTCATTCAGACACGACGGGCATTATTCTGCTGCTGTAACAGATGTTGGAACCTGGCTGCAGGGATTTGCTCCCATTCAGACACAAGACTGACGTTGGGTGATCAGGTCTGGCTCCCAGTTCGTGTTCCAGTTCATCCCAAAGGTGTTGGATGGGGTTGAGGTCAGGGCTCTGAGCAGGCCAGCAAACCATTTCTTTACGGAGCTGGCTTTGTGCAGGGGGGCATTGTCATTGAAACAGGAAAGGGACAAACACAAACTGGTGACATGAAGTTGGAAGAACACTATTGTCGGAAATATGTATCCGAGATACACAATGAACCTGAGCATATATGGACGTGATCCACAAACTCTGCTATCTTCTGGGTGTGTGAGTCTCTCCAGATACATTGCGCATGACAACGATGGTTCCTGTTTTTGCATGAAGCTGCAGTATATAAGATCCCACCTCTCTAGTTCACTCATCGTTTGTCTTGGCGAGTTGAGCAGTTAGTAACTGAATAACGAAGCCGTTTACAGCTGAGATCCACAGTCAGTTTTGTTGCCGTGCAGCGTTTGAAGATGCGAACGACTCTCTCTGCCAGCCGCTGGATTTTTCTGCTCACCCTGGCAGTCGTGATGCTCTTCTCTGCATCACAAGGTATAGCTCTTCTTGTATGGTGTGTGCATTGTTTTGAATATAGAGTAAGAAAGTAATAATAGCCAGTAGAGTACTGTTCTATATTGTGATTGTGGCTCAGGCCTCAATGCAACAAGTATGAGTAAGTTTTTTTCAACCCAATAAATTGTCCAACACACAAAGTAGACTACATATCATTTAATAGCATTTATAGCAATAGTCTATTTTATCTAGCTGATATAACATCTAAACCTAAGTTCTTGGCTAAAACAAAATGCAGTTATCAAGTAGAAAACATCCTAATTTTGAGACAAGCTTAATGTTTCTGCATGCAGGTCTTGGTTTATTCATTTAAGATATTGTCTAAATATGCTCTTTAAACATCCAGGAAAACTAGGTCTGGCAAGGAGCTACATTTTAAAGCTTTTCAGCAGTGTAAGGTCTTCTGGAAGGAGCCCTCTCCTTGTTTCTTTAGTCTTAACTTTAAGGATACAACACTCATGCCATATATACTGAAAGAGCTACTTGTCTTTGTATTAACTCCTCTTCTCAATAGTGGCCATGACAAAATCTCATCCTACTCCCACTTCAATATAAGAGATGAAAACCAGAGTCCTTGTTCTGAGTAAAACTGTTCAGCTGAAGTTAAAATGAGGCTTCAGCAGTTTGAGTTAAACAAATCAAGAGGGTATCTTCCAAATTTGATGTCTTTAAGTGCTAAATTCCCTCCACTGCAGCTCAGCAAGGAAACACTATCTGGCAAAAGACAAAGAGGATTTTTATGTTTCTTAACACTGCATTGCAACTTTCTTTAAATGTATATATGGGCAAGTGAGCAATGTATCAAGGAAGACTTTGAACCTATCCCTCTTTTAGTTTTGTTGCTTTATTTTTTATTATTTAGTTTTTGTATCTTTTATGGTAACATTATTATTATCTATCATATTTATAATTATTACTCCTGTATGTCTTGGCATGATTTCATTTATTATTATTAATAATAAAAATTAAGAAGTGAAAACAAGAAAGATTGTGAACCCGCTCACAGAGTTTGCATTACTACAACAAAACAAAAGCAGGACTTTGGCGTAGTACTGGAAGAGGAAGACACTACTTAGGGCTGAAAAAGAACTTTTACCATTCTGAATCCATTGAATCTATGCTTTTATTTACAACTAATCTCCTAAAAACGCTGGAAGTGAACATCAATTTAAGATAAGGCAGTAAAGAACAGTACTCTTTATAGTAAAGACTGTAGTAAAGGTATACTACAGTCATTAACAACATTATTTAACATTATTTATTATATCAGGTCTTTGTCAACTACACATGCTTTCTACTAGAGTTAGAGAATTAATAATACAGAGATTTACATAGCAATTGTATTTTGATGGATAGCATGATAACCAATTGGATTTGAATATTTTGGGTGAAGAACCTATAACTTCATTATGTCTCCCCACTTCTGAAATTAAACCTATGCACTGGTCTGGATACCTCTCAGTGTGTAACTGTGTGTCAGGCTTCCTATTTTGGGGAGTAAAAATCAAATAATGTTATTCCTGAATAATGACAGTATCTCTCAATCTCTCTATGTATGTGTGTTGGTCTGTCACAGGGCATACATTTATACATTTTCCCTGCTGTTATGGAGGTATCTTCATGATGAAAAAGCCAATTGAACAGTGCTTTCAACAGGAACCAGGAAGCGGTTGCAATACAGCTGCCTACCTGTAAGCATACTTTAAACATGTTAACATAAATACGAAATCTGAATAAAATGTTTATATGCTCATCTCTCTCCAGGATCATTTAATCTGCGAAAAATTGTTAGAGAAATACCTCATGACACCAGAACACCACTCAATGACAACCTTCTACTTCCTCCACTGTGACCTCCATCCTGAAATTGGAAAAAAACCAAAACTAAAAACGACCAAATAAACTATACTGCTAGATCCTTGAGCTTCACTTGGTTCTAATCTGGTGCAACCAGGGGCATCTCTGAAATGATAAATGTCTGATTCCCAACTCTTGAGATCTTGATAACAACAACAAAGGAAAACTGAGCTGTACTCTAATTCAGAACAGCCACCGTGGGACTAATGTTTAAATAGAGGTGCTCTGGAAAAGAGCATCAGCCAAATGTTCATGTAATGAAAATGTCTAATTGTTTTATTCCTGTTTCCAGGGTTAAACCTTTGTCGGGTCAATGGCAGTGTATCAAAAAAAACTCCAAGTGGCTAAAAATTAAGCTACAGAAGGTGAGAATCAGCCATTAAACAAGTCTACAGCCATACTAGTGTGAGGCTGTACGTAAGATAATGCGAACATCAGTATGCTACCATGCTCACAATAACAATGCTAACATGCTGATGGTTAGCAGGTATAATGATGACCATATAGTATGTTAGCATGCTAACATTTGTTAATTAGCACTTAACATGGCTGATGGGAATGTCATTACTTTTGCCGGTGTTTAGTCATAAACCAAAGTTTTGGACTAATTAAATGCTGACCTGATGATGGCGCTAGAGGAAAAGTCAGCAGATTACCACAGTTATTACAGTTCATCCCGAGGGGAAATTTCATGGCAATCCATCCAAAAGTTGTTGAGATATTTCAGTCTGGACCAGCAGTCACACAGTCTGGGTTAACTCACATTAGTGATGGGAATTACGGCTCTTTGAAGGGAGCCGGATCTTATAGCTCCCAAACGGCTCTTCATTATCACTTCTGCTGGTCACTGCCTAAGTTACAGTCTCATTTCTTCTCTGATTTATAAAACTTTGAACAAAATTCACAAGCAATCTCTTAATTGGTTTGTTTCACTTGCGACGAGGCAGTGTGAATCCATAATACGTCAATGTACTGTTGTAAAAGGACAAATTAGGGAGGAAAATAGGAAATAATCTCTCCAAAAATCTACTTAGGTGAAAGCAGAATTACAGACTTGTAAAAGGTACTTGATAAGGCCATAATTAAACCAGTCAAACTAACATTAAACCAAATTAACAAATATTTTTTGAATTTTATGGACTTTTCTGTCTAACTGCACACTTCTCTCTTTCTTTATACTTTTCCCTTATTCTCTCTCCACCACAGGGAGAATTACACTGCCCTTCAGTGATTTCAAAACGCAGATTTGAAGTCCTGGATAATGATGTGGAATAGCAAAAACGTCAAGGCATGGCAGCTACTGTGAACACTTTCTGCTGATTTACTACTTATCGCTTTTACAATTTTAGTTATTTCTGTAAGTTTATACAGCTTCAAAGGATTTTTGTGGCTTTATTTTGTAAAGTTGTCAATTAATACCAAAAATAAATAATCACCATATCACACATGGGGTCTAAAATGTGATTGACTTTTTGATTGTCTGCATGTGATGATTTACTTTTGATGGCAGTACAGTGGGAATTAACTGCACGAATGGGGATTTCTGTGCTGACGTAGCAAAAACATCCCAGCAATAATCTTTTAAAAAACTTTGTGAATTTATACAGCTTTAAAACCAATTTTTGTGACATTGTTTTGTAAAGCTATGAATTACAGCAATGGCAGAGTTGTTGTTTTTTTGGAGTTGGGCTTGAGAACAAAAATAAATCATATTAAACTGATTAAAAAGTGATTGACATGTTTTTCTACATGTAAGATGTCTGATATTGTCTGGCAGCACAGTGGGGATTCACTGCATGAATGGGGATTTTAGTTGACAATATGTGGAAAGATTAGCTCACATATATGGGATCATTTACAGTTGTTACTATAGCCAGATACTGCATGGAAATATTACTATAATCAAGATTACTTTGGCTACTTAGAGTGCAATATAGAACCACAATACCACAACTGTAAAAAAAAAAAAAAACCATGACCTTGCCATGTTGGTTGGTGAGAAGCTGGTGAGGCATATCAGCCATGTTGCTACACTAGTGACACTTAGAGGTGGAAAGTTCAAGTCATTTTACGGATTCAAATGGTCTCATTCATTTCAAAGAATTGTATTCATTGACTATGTAGTTCATTTACAGTAAGTGAACGCATCACAGTGGAAATGTACTTCAGTATGTACATCAGCTAGAGACGATGTGGAATAGCAAAAACGATGCAGCAAAGCAGCCCCTGAGAACAATTTCTGCTGATTTACTACTTATTGCTTTTACTGAGACATCTATTAACAGTTTTAGTTATTTTTCTAAATGATGTTATAAAGCTTTAAAACGAATATTTTGGCATTATTTTGAAAAGTTTTTCTTTTTTGGAAATTAACCTGCAAACAAAAATAAATCATTTTAAATGACTTTTAAATGTGACTGAATCTTGATTTCCTACATGTTTTAGGTCTTCTTTTAGTGCAGTAGTAGAGTAAAGTACTGGCACTGCATGAATGGGGATTTCTGTGCCGAGTATGTGCAGTAAAAATGGAAAAACTGAATATGAATTATGTGATGAGTCAGTGAGAGTTATTCTTAGCTGTCTGGACCACACTGACCACATACGCTCTGAATGCATCGGTATAAGTACATACAGTACATGTGTTTTATTATTGGTTTCAGTATATGGATTACTAAAGCTTTGGATATTCCCGTCCTGACCCTGAATGATCTTGTAACGCAACTTGAATAAAACAAAGGCCAATAGTTTCAGATTGTTTACAATAATACATTTTACAATGGACTGTCAGGGTAGGGGGGGTCGCTTAATTTGTTCAGTTTGTGCAAAGAGATAAAAACAAATGCTCAGTAACGTGTGCTCCATGCTGACGATCCACAGTATCTGAAATATGACACATTAATAACAACATGTTGACTAAAACGCCACCAAGTAAGTAGCTACTGTATATTAGCATGTACGTCTTAAGCCTCTAAGAGCTAAAAGAGTGAATATTGGACTTACATTCATCAGGTGACCAGAAACACACCTAAAACAAGAATGGTAATGTTGCTCCGTTACTGCTGGATGTGTAAATAAGCTACTGTTTGTGACCAAAAAAATCCGTTATTGCAGGTTTAAATACCCTTGATCATACAGATCATATTGTTTATCCTCCATTGCTGTAATTATCTCCACACAAGTGTCAGATTTAGGTTTAGAAAATGTGATTCTACATCTGTCAGTGTTTTATTCTAAACATGTGCTGGAAATGTTATTTCACCAAAGCAGTTTATAAACCTTAAAATAAGCAAACTGATGTCTATCATGTTTTTTTCCAATTACATGAATTCCATTGCATTTTCTGATGAGCATATGGTTTACTTGTCAGTATGCAGTGATTGCTGGGAAATATGCATACTGTTTCCAATTTCTACCCTTTTCATCATATGGTAATCAGGGATGCACCACTTAATTACAGTTTCTTTGTTGATGTTATTGTAAAATTCAACATTTTTTCCATTTGTTACATTCATTCAGTCACAACAGGCCGCCTCAACTCTGTTTTTAGTGCCACAGATCTCTGGCTTCATGTTATCTTACATAAAAATGATTCCAAGTTTATTGGTATCGATAAAAAAACAAACCCCGATGTGTCCTCAAACGGATAAAACCACTGGTTGAACCATTATTGCTACACAATATGAGCCTTTTTTATGCCAAAGTACGAATACAGGTTGATAACGATAAGTGCCATCGGCAGGTTAACGCCTTTTTAGAGAATCCACAGAACAGCTTGTCATGGTGATGGGACAGACAAAGCAACAGGAAAGAGGAAGAGGTGTTTTTGGCCGAACCCGTGATATTCAAAAAGGTAGTTGCTTCACATTATCAATGGTGGGGTTGCTTATTTTGTTGAAACTGAATTTCGAAAACGTGATTCTACATCTGTCAGTGTTTTCTTCTAAACAAGCACAGCACATAACCTGGTGAGCTCCCCCAACTGATATATGTTACATATATAAATACGCACACACCCATGAACAGAAGTGCTTAATTTGTCCAAGATGCTGAAAATGTTATTTCACCAAAGCAGTTTATAAACCTTAAAATAAGATATGATATTGGATACATACTGTATATACGTATATATATTGTGGTTAAATTTCCAATTACATGCCATTACATAAATGCCATTTCATGCACTGAGGTATCCAAATCAGTATCATGAGAGCAAAAGTTGGATCGGTGCATTCACACCGATCCAACTTTTATATATACACAGATATACAGTATGTATCCAATATCATATCTTATTTTAAGGTTTATAAACTGCTTTGGTGAAATAACATTTTCAGCATATTGGACAAATTAAGCACTTCTGTAATTAGTAAATTAAGCACTTCTGTAATTCTGGTAATTAGTTGAATGCACATACTGGCAAGCAGTGACCGATCATTTATCTGTTCTTTCGGGTTGCCAAACATCTTTAAAACAAAGAAGCCAGTTTGAAGCTGTCTTAAAGCTTCAAAGTTAGAGCTGAAACGATAAACTGATTAATCGACTGGTCGATCGTCAGGAAAGTAATCTGCAACTACCGTGATAATAAATTATTCGTCAAAGTAATTTTTTAAGCAAAAATGTACTGGTTCAAGCTTCTCAATTGTGAATATTTTCTATTTCTTAGTCTTCTATGAGCGTAAACTAAATATGTTTTGGTTCTGGACTGTTGGTCAGACAAAACAAGACATTTTAAGATGTTGCCATGGGCTCTGGTAACTTCCTGGGAGCATCCTAGACCAAAGGATTAATCGATTGATCAAGAAAATAGTAGATCAGTAGATTGATTGATTGGAAATTAACATTTTTGTCCACCTGCCACTGTGGCTGGTGGATTACAAAATCTACGCATGGTTAAGTTGCGGCTCGTTTCGAAGGATATGAATGGAAGGATGTTCTGCTGCCTTTTCATCTCTACTAGTTAGCATTAGCTAGCTACTGAGTGCCGTTCAAAGGCTACCGGCATCTACCGGCAACTTTTCCGGGGGAATGTTTTCTTGCATGTTACTTAATGTATGAGTCGATGCTATTAATCAATCAACACACCTTAAATGTGAAACCCTGCAATAAAACGCCACATTGTTTTTCTGAGTCTCCTCGTTAAAGGTGTCCAAGTGAAACAAGCAGACGCTATTCATGTTTCTCATATCCTATGTTTTCAAGTTACACCATTTGTATACAAAGAATGACGAGGCTCTTTCAGGTTCATTAGAAAAAAATTAATAAATAAATGAAAATATACATGTCATTCCAGTCTGTTTATCTATGTTTATGATCAGGGTGGGACGCCTGTCAGTTGCTATCGATATTTCATAAAAACACAATGTGTCTTCAAATTGTCAGTCTTAACTGAGTATCTGATAAAACCACTGGTTAAACCATTATTGCTAACCCTTTTAATGCCAAAACGCGAATACAGGTTGATAACACTGAGTGTCAGTGGCACATTAACGCCCATAGGAACAGCTTGTCATGGTGACGGGACAGATGAAGCAACAAGAAAGAGGAAGAGGTGTTTTTGGCCGAACCCAAATCATGACATTCAAAAACGTAGTGGCTTCACATTAACGTTTGTTTGTATGAACGTGGTATCAGTCCAGAATTCTAATCTATTATCTGCATTTTACTGAACCTAAGTAAAGACAGACTAAGAAAAAAAAAAGTGTTCGGAGCGTAAGAACTAAAATAAAAAATATGTTGGTATTTTATATTATGTATTATATTAGAGTCCCATTTAGAATCTGAGAAACACATGGATTAAGAAGGCAAGACTTCAACAGTAAACCTATATATACACATTGACATTCATAAAATACTGTTCACCATTTTGTACTTTTCAACTGAATTTTATTTATATAGCGCCAATTCATAACAGAAGTTATCTCATTGCACTTTTCCTATAGAGCAGGTCTAGACCGTACTCTTAATAATATTATTTACAGAGACCCAACAAATCCCTTCAAATACTTTTGTATGTATTCTATGATTTTTTTGGAATTTAAGTTATTGTGCCATGTAGATTGTTTGTAGCTGCTCCTATAATACGCTGAACCTATTAACCTCTTTAAGATAATATATAATGCAATAAATATATATTTTTTTAAATAATCCATCCAGATCTGCACCACTTGCATTTTCTCAATAAATTAAAAATGTATATGTTTTTCCAGTTGTCATAGTATTGTAGATGTTCAAATTTCCATACAAAACAACCCTGTTTTTGACAGACCACTTTCTCTGTTCAGGTGATCAGTATGAGGAACACACAGATCTCAAACTGGATCATGACTGGGATCAGTCAATCCAAGTTAAAACAGTTCATGAAGCGTGATCAGGTGGCTTTCCTTAGGCTCTTACTATATCTAAGTGTTGCAGATTGTCTTAGGCAGTAAATGTTATGATATGTGGCATTAGTCTGTTCAATTAATATCTGTTTCCAAGGAAGAAAGAAAAAAGTATATATCCTGTCAGCCCCAAGTTCCCATTTAATCCAGTGCACACGACAGACTATGCATAGCAGCTTTATTATTTGCCCTAACACTATGCTGACCTAGTACTAACAGGTTGTCTGTGTGTCAGTTTGTTTGTGTTAGTTTGATTAAACACACCTTTAATTAGGAATATGCTACATGGGAGCAGAATATAATATTCAATTAATAAAGGTCTTTCGATTTTGACACTAGGCCCCTCTGCAAGACAGGGCCACACGGAAATACAGCAGAAACTGCCTTATTGTACTTTAGTGGTGCAAATTTCCTAACAAATTTGTAATTCATCAAATTACTAAAACCATTTGATTTGCAGTGAACCTGGGACTTTTGGTGCCCCTGTAATCCAGCCTTGGCTATCCCAGGGACAACCAGTTGGCTTGTAGTAACATTTCCTTTTAAACCTTTTTTTTTTTGGCCAATTTGGCTGCAGATTTTCTTTTCCCCACTTGATGGCACCAAAGTTGTGATAAACACTGACTATGTTGTTTCCACAGACTAGTGGTGTACATGTTAGTGTGCTGCTAACCTTCAAAGACTTTCATCTCTCTAGAATAAATATTTTATAAAATATTTTTTATGTGTAAGACATGTTTTTCTCGTGTTTTTTAGCCCCTTCCACATGACAGACACTGAATAAAGGCCCAGACTAAAAATATTTAACAGGTCTGCCGGCCTTGGTGTGACAGTCACTACCACTGTGGATTTACATTCATGCATTCACAGCATGAGCAAGACGTGGTGCTGTACTATAGATGGAAATAATGCAACAGAAGACACTGAAAGCCCAAGAGCAGCATTTGGTCTAAGATTAGGCTACACATCATATCATATCATACTGTATATAAAACCTCATATCCTCCACCAAGACTGGACAGCAGATGGAGTCAGAGACTCTTTTGTGCTCTGTTGCCTCTGTTAACCTCTTCTGTATCTGTGTCAATCAGATAGAAGAAAGGGAAGCATTTGTTTTTCCTGATTCCAGCATGATTGTTGTGCCTTTATCTTCTGATCCAGAAACTAGTATTCTGGTTATATAGAGGAGATACCTCCTCTGCAGCTATATAGGTCTGTATACAGTCTGTGGTACAGACTGAATGCTGAAGTCAGTGCAGATGAAGTTAGAGACAATAAACAGATAATGTTACTTTTTCTAATGTGTGTCTTGGAGATTACTCTTCCATTAAATAATTAAAGTGACTAAAGAAGACTAAAGTGCTGCAGTCCTGCTGCATCCAACTGAGACATTTAACCAAGATCAGGCCGTTCCTTTCCTCTGCAGATCTAGAAAAAGCGTTTCTCTCCTCCAGACTTCACTATCACAACGCACTTTATTCTGGCATCAGCAGGCAAAACAGCCAAAGACGACAACTTACACAAAACGCTACTGCGGGGCTTTTAACACGTTCTAAGAGAAGTGACCACATCACATCAATTCTTGTTACCTTTCACTGGTTTCCTGTCAGGTTTAGAATTTACTTCTGTTTTCTGAGAAAAAGCTCTAAGGACCCACTGTACACTGCCTGCTCAGCAGCAAACAGCAGACAGACACAGTTAGAGACCAGCTGGTGAACATAGTGGAGCATTTAGCAGCTGAAGAGCCAGATATTTCCCTCAGGAGTTGGTAGAGACCAAAAACAGCTAAAAGAGAGTGAATATTTGACTGACATTCATCAGATGACACAAACGCGACTCCTCATGAATGATAATGTTGCTCTGTAACTGCTGGATGTGTGCATAAGCAACTGTTTGCTAACCTTGCATCTTAAAAGGTGATATGGCAATGTTGTGTTCACAATTTGTTTCTACTGCCCCCAAGGAGCCAGAGAAATCAGTTATTGCAGGTTTAAATTAAATGCTTATGTTATCTATACTCATACACATAGCTGTGGTTGGGCCTAGATGGGCATGTCCAACCTATTTGGAACTCAACCAGCCAATCACAAGGCTTTGCCCCCAAGACTGAAAACTATCCAAACTATGAATGCCACAAAACAAACAAAATAAGATTTTTTTCTCATTCTCGGAAGTTGCTTACAGCGACCGCATCATTACTGAGGAGGCAGCTGTTGTGGTTGAAGTGTTTTCATTTTGATTCATATCAAGTCACTTTTTGTCTTGTCATTACAGTGAGAAAGAGACAACAGCAGCAGGTGTGAACATTACAGCTACTTCAGCTCAAACCCACCATATTATTTATAATGAGATCTTAGAAATTATTTGATTTAATAAGAGTTTATTTGCCTGAGAAAACATGAATTCAGGTCCAAAATGAGATAAAAAGGGAAAATTGACAGAATGACTGCTGTAGCTTTGATTCCTATGGCGCATATTACGAACTGTCTCTAACGTGGGAAAAGTGTCATTTTAGAGGTTGTGTAATCAAGTTGAAGTAGGCTTTTTCTCTAAAGTGTATTGCTGTGTCTCAATTCGGATACTTCTATTAGTACTCTTCCATATAAATGCTGTATTCACTATGTACTTAGGTAGTGCGTGAATTTCGACAGGGTAGTGTTGTCTCAAATCAAACATGGCCGTTGTGCACTTACTGGAAATGACGATCACATCACACACCGCTTCTTCTTTTTAATGGCAAACTGCAAATCATTACAGAGCAACCGCCTACCTTCCTTTATGTAGTCAAGATGGCGACCATTGAGGGTGAGAAATTTAGTTTAGTTTGCCATAATTGTCAGTGTGAACGCACTTATGCACACAAAATAGAAAGTGTAAGTACGGAAGAACGTGAATTGAGACACAGCATATTTGTAATGTGGTTAGGAATAAAATTCTCCATGTTTCTGTACAATTCCTTAATAATTAACTAACAGTATTTCTATCTAAAAGTTAAGCATGAAAGTTCATTCCTGACACTGTGAAGTAGTTTGACAAAAGACGGTGTAGTCCCTCATTCGTCCAGGAGTGTTCTATCGTAGAAAAGGTTTCAGTCGTAGTCATCTGGACACTGTTTTCAGAATCAAGACGTTTCGGCTCCCATCCGGAAGTCATTCTCAATTGTGAAAAAATTGGACGGGAACTGGAAATTTAAACTACTCTGAGTTACATAAGCCCTGCCCTCAGGAAGGAATCTGCCTGAGTATCTGTTAATAGCTAGTTTCACCTGAAACTGACCTAATAGTTTCAAGATGGCCCAGTAATCAGTAATCAGGCCTATTGTTCTCTGGCTGCATCTACTTCAGCACTTAACAGATACTCAGGCAGATTCCTTCCTGAGGGCAGGGCTTATGTAACTCAGAGTAGTTTAAATTTCCAGTTCCCGTCCAATTTTTTCACAATTGAGAATGACTTCCGGATGGGAGCCGAAACGTCTTGATTCTGAAAACAGTGTCCAGATGACTACGACTGAAACCTTTTCTACGATAGTTTGACAAAACAATCCCAACTCAAGGTCCACTTATTAGCTTTTTCCATAGCTTTCAGTAATATCACAAGGTCCTCATCAGTTGCTGAAGTTTGCTCAGTTGTCACATGCGAGCTTGTATGTCAACACATCCATTTCCATTACCACTAAGCTAACTCCATCCGCTGATAAAGACCATGTGATATGGAGCTCTGAAAAAAGCTAGTAAGAGAGTCTTGAGTTGAGATTGTTTTGTCAAACTGTGTTTTGCAACCAGCATCTTGTCCTTCACTGTATTGTATAAAAAAAAAAGCATAAACAGTACAAATCTCTAGAGGCAAATCTCTATAGAAATATATAGATATTGTTTTACATTCTGTGAAAAAGACGTGATTAACCAACAGCACTGTAAAAATGTGAAACATGCTGATGTGTAGTGTTATTTGCTCTGTGGGAAACTTGTTTACTGACCACATCCAGTAGCTATAAGTTTAATCCGCCGCAGACAGTATTTCTTCACAGCTGGTTGTCATAGTGATTTCCTAACATGTTGCTAGAAACCTCCCACATCATCACATCCTGTGAAACAGAGGTATGCTGAGCATGAGACTGCATTTTGTACTGAAATGATGAGTAAGACACTGAATGCTGATATCAACATTAACCTCTGTGAAACGGAGGTATGATTAGTCTGCCACATGACCCAGTCACCTTATTCGGCATTATTACTTCCCTTTCTCTGCATTTCTTTTACAACTTAAAGCAGATATTGGAAGGAGGCCTGAAAGTAATTGAGCGGTTACATGGAAATATTGTCCCTCCTGGTACGTACTGGTCTAATTAAAGCAGCCTCATTTTCAGTTTGAAAAGAGGGCTTATTTTATATAAAAATAAAACCATTTCTTTCCACCTTTGACACCAGATTCAATCAACAGATGAGAAAGAGAGATGCAGATATACTTTAGATACATAAACTTTGAGACTCTAAACCTATAAACCACTCAATGGATAAAAGAACCAAAAAATACTTCTCAGTAGATGAAACTCATATTAACCACTTATATCCATTATATATTTCTTTCAGTCACTATTCAGAGTTCATGACCACGAGTGAGGGATGGTATGTAGATCGACTGCTCTCTCTTCGCCACACCAGTCCGGTACAAAGCCTGCATCATTGTGGAAGCTGCACCAATGCACTTGTTGACCCTAAGATACAAGAACTCCGTCACTTGGAGCAGAAACTTGCTCCCAACCCAATCCACTGTTTTACACAGTATCAAGGCCTCAGACTTGGAGGTGCTGACTTTATCTTAATCACTTCACCCTCAGCAGCAAACCCTCCCGGAGCAAGCTGGATGTCAGAGAGGCCAACAGAAGTAGATCATCACAAAAAGCAGATGTGAAGAAAAGCAGCATATATGTAACAAGACAGGAAGTAATGTCTGCCTGTGTATATACAGTATATGCAACACGCTGCTTCCTCTTTTGTCCACTCCACGCAAACTAATAGTCAATAAATGATGTTTTCATGCCAAGTCAATGCTGCTGCAAACTAATAACAGTGCAGATGATTATGCAGTGTTCCACAGTGTGAGATAATCTGACACATTTGGGAATGACTTCACTGATAATGTGGAATGTTATAACATAGATGAAATACAAATGTAAAATTGATCAAGTTTAGGTTTAAAATGGTGTCTCTAATAATCAGCAGGATAAAAGGTCTTTTGGACTGTTGCACACTTCTAGCCTTGTGATGCTTCTTTCCAAACTCATGTTTCACTCAGAAAGGGCATCTAGGCAAAAAAGCTGGTGTATATATATGGGAATTGTTGGGTCTCTGTAAATAATATGTTATAAATTATAAAGAGTACAGCCTAGAACGGCTCTATAGGACAAGTGCAATGAGATAACTTCTGTTATGAATTGGCGCTATATAAATAAAACTGAATTGAATTGATATCTTCTTCATTGAGACACTGCAGTGAAATGCAAATCTTAAGACAATGAAAAATAATTAGTAAATATTATCCTTTGCTAATTTCAGCCTATAATCTGACTTCTCTTCTAACTCATATTAATTCACCTCTGCATTCCTTTGTGTCCACATGACTGAGTTTTTGAAATTGTGTCTGTCAAAGGCTTCACATTCCTTCCATGCTGCTCATGTCAAATAGGCCAAAGTCGTACCTAATACTGACATAAGCACATACCATTTAAATAGGACACTATTTGAAAAATGCAACTCCTCCTCTGTTATCAGCTCTTTGCTTACACAATATTAAGACCTGAGATAAATCTGTCTTAGACATGGATTGAGCAAAGAAGCTTTTTTTTAGTGGAAAACTGTCTGTAAGAAATAATCTATTCTGCATGTGAAGCCCTGTGAAAAATACCCCATGTGTTGCAACTGAGAATAAGACATAGGGCAAAAGGAAAGTAGGAAGTAAGTTTGGTATATTTTAATCTTCTTACCATCAACACCAACTTGCGTGTTAGTTACTGGGAAATTCTCAAGTCACTTTTCTCAACTAATTTTTCCAACCTGTTTCTCTGTCTGCCTAGCTGCAAATTAAACTGTTAAATCCAAAATACTGTGCATACATGTTGGGAAAATGGCAACTTACTGTATGTTCTGTACTGAAAATGTAAAAAGCATTAACAGCTGTAGCATTTAAATGTATACATTTTCAGAGGTTAAGTACTTGAGACAATCACAACCTTTATACTGTCTGAGTCACATTATTAAAACAGTGGACATCGGATTTTAAAATGAGGATCCTCAAACCAACTACAGGCCTGAATTACATGTTTCCTTCTTGGTTTTGCTTTGGTTTTAGTTTTTCCTTTTTTCTCTTGTTACCTCCAAACTACACACAATCATTTCTTTACATGTATTTAACTTATGTTTACTCTGAGTCTCTGGAAACATAAAAGCTGCTTTCACAAGGCTATTTATCTTTCTTGTGGTAGCATGATGTGTGCAAGCTTGCGAATACATTAGTTTACCACAGTGCTATCAGCTTCAGTAAGTGCAACACCCCCGACACTTATTTCTCAGAAACATCCGTCACCAAAATCACATGTAGTCCTAACACCTTCTACAGAGATTATGATGATGGCCATTTATGAAGGAAAGAAGACAAGAGGTGCAGTTGGCTGCAAATGAATCACTGACTGACCAAAAAAAAGAGTCTGGTCAGCAGGGTGACCAAGAAGGTTTTGGCGCCATAGTGGCTGCACATACCGACTATCTAGTTCCTCTTCTAATGCACCAAATACAACAGAAACATTAAAGCACCTTAAAAGGATATTGGTCAGTCAGTCAGGCAGTCGCTTGGTTCAAATCACTTGGCTCAAATTGGGCTAAACAGCAGCATGACTTCTAGCTGCTAGTGAGGCTTTTAGACTCTTACTATAAGTTTTTATTTTCTAGTAAAACAGTGTGCCCAAAGATACTTTTACTTTTACATTTAGATCTTACGAGAACACAATAAACTGAAAGTATGAGTGAGAGTTGAAGTTTTCTGCTGTTACTCTGATGCAATTCTAGGTCATTTCCTGTCTCCTTCATTTAATCTTTTCATTTTGGTTGAATGAGCTGCATGTTTCCTCGTTCAGCCTCCCATCAGTGCTTTCTCAATGTCACAGTTTTGGTTGCACATGTTTCATACATACGTGAGTGTCGGTCTTGTTTAAAGAGGTGTGCAAGCAGAGGACTGACTGGGTGTTTGCATTCGCTGCTCTGCTTCATAGTTTTACAGCTGCAATTTTTTAAAGGTGCAAACAGTCATACAAATACATGTGTATATTTCTTGTTCCGTTTCGCTATTCTAGCTTTAATCCCACTTTTAATTACACTTATCATATAAAACAGCAAACTACATTGGTCTGGACATGTAGTCTTCTCTAGAGCTGTACTGATTTCCGTTCTTTAGTTTTTTCCTCTCCCTACCACCAACTCCTACCTACCAAGGCATCTGTCAAAGAACCATGTGCAAACTGTTAAGATAAGAGGACAATCTGTTAAATGTCTATTTTTGGATCATCAATGGTCTGTACTTTTTTTTTTTTTTTTTTTTTTTAAATTACCTGGCATTTCCACACTTGAACATTAAAAATGTGTATGGAAACAGGTAGAGAGTAACACCCTTAGTGGTGTATCATAACAGTGCCAACCTGCGCACCATTTCTTTGCAGCTGAGTGTACACTGACAACAATTAATGTGTACATTCTAGCACGAGTTGCGCTCTCCTCCGAGTTTCCAACACTGTAGTGCTAGCAGTGGACAAATCTGCAGCAAGCACACAGGAAGGATGTTCTCGTTTTTTTGTTAAAACTTTTCCAGTGGCTGCATTTCACAATTGTACAATGTGTGTTGTTTTCTACTTGTTTTATCGTTCGTCATTAACAATGAGTTGGTTATCTGATTGTCGGCGTGTTTTGGAAAGAGAGAAGAGGAATTGTTGGGTCGGGGGTCCAAAGGACCAACAACCATCGACAAAGGGGTTGTGTGCAGTTGGCACAGCCACAAACCAGAGGCCATAAGGAGCCTTAAAAGTAAAATCTTAAAATCTATTACTGACAAAAACATACTGGAAACCAGGGTAAAGAGGCTAAAACAGAGTTATGTGATCTCATTTCTTGGTTCTAGTTAAAAGCCTGGCAGCTGAGTTCTGTACAGTCTGGAGTCGATCAATAGATTTTTGTTTCAGGCAAGTAAAAAGGCTGTTGTGGTAATCCAGGCGTGATGAGAGGAAGGCATGTAAAATGGTCTCTGTGTCTTTAAAAGATAGACTGTATTTTTGATATATTTCTCAGATGATAAAAACACGATTGCACAAGCATTGCGGTGTACTGCTCAAAAGTTAAATTATTATCAAACCAGACGACAAGATTCCTTGCAACAGGCTTAACGTGTTGCAACAGGGAACCGGCAGATGTGCTGGGATCCAATGACAAAACTCTGTTTTGTTTGAGTTCAGCTGAAGGAAACCTTGTGACATCCAGTTTTTGACATCACAGAGGCCATCGTTGTGTGAACTTAGCATTCCAGGGTATGTGGATCTAACGGGCAGGTACATCTGTGTATCATCAGCATAAAAATGTTATAAATAATGTGCCCACGAGGAAGCATGTATGGAGAAAATAAAATTGGTCCAAAACCGACCCGAGGCACACCATACTTAACAGAGGAAACATAGTTTAGACATAGTTGTTCACAGCGACCCAGAACCTCCTATTCAACTGGTAGGATGAAAACCATTCTAAAGCTGTACCAGATACACCCACGCAGTGCCTCAGTCTGTCTAACAGGATGCTGTGGTCAATTGTGACAAATGACTTTATCACATAAATGGCATAAAAGTGACTTCTTCAAAATGAGAATAGTTTCAACTTGAAAAAAACGAAACTATTTGTCATTTACTTTTGCAGAGAAAAAAAATTTAGCCATTGTTAGTAGCTTAAATTTTTCATTGTCTTGAAATGAGGCACTTTTAAAATAAACAATGATCAGTTTACATCAAGTTTGCTGATTGATTCCAACCTTTTTTCTTTATTGAAGCTTTAATAAATGTACTGATAAAAGTGGTGGTATGAGGATGAAATTAGGCCTATGAGGGATTCCTAACACCTCTGCGATCAGATACTCAGGAAAAAACATGACTTAATTTTCCAAACGAAACACTATGATGAAAGTGATTTCTGTTGGTAAGTTATGGGTCACTTCATGGAAATCCCCGTAAATCAGCGGGTCATTCATTGAGATGAAGAGAAAGGAAGCAAAAAGACAAAAATAGGAAGATGACTTACCGGAGGGATCACTTCTGCTTTTTCAGGCCTTAAGTGTCTGAAGTCTCCAGACGGCTGTCAGTTCACCGAGCACTCTGGAGAGGAAGGGAGAATAAATACAATCAGAGATTACTTTATTCAGTATTTATCCATTGAATCTCATATTTATCGTCCTTTTTAAAAATGGAAAACTGTGGAAGCCTGTTGAAGAGTGCGCTGGTCGCCATTGTCCTGATGGCTGTGGTTCAGTCTGGATCGGCAGGTAAGATTATGATTCAGATAAACAAGGTGCAAGATCTTACAAGTTGTTTTTATCTCCTGTGAACCATTTAAAATTCTTATTTTGTTTTTTGAATGAACTCTTATCTGTTTCCATCCATCTTTAGCTGAGAAGCTGGCATCCTGCTGTAAGACAGTCAACGGCCAGGAGATAACCGAACCAATCTCAGGATACTTGGTCCAGAAAGCTAACCCTCCATGTGTCCGAGCTGTCATGTAAGTAAGAAGAGCAATGCTCTGTGTTTGACATTTATAATTTGGCACCTCTAAAACAGGAATACAGTCTGGAAAAGTTGCTTTTCAAATTAATTTCTACGTGTCTGTCATAAACTATCTATAGCATATCACGAACCACTACATTTAAGACTCTGAACAATCTGATGGTGCCTCTACCACCCATTTTAGTGGTATTGCTTAAATTCTTCATTTCCAAATGGTGGATGCTTTTCAATTAAACTCTTTATACAAAACTATTAATTAATTTATTGGCCTATTAATACTATACCAAGTAAAACCAGCTTGTATTTTTAAGAGGAAGAGTCTGGAAAGTACTAATGTTGCATTTGTTTCATTCCTGCAGCTTTCAAACAAAGAAAGGTCTTTTCTGCAGTCAGCTGAATGCTCCCTGGGTTTACCGCAAGATTATTGCATTCGAGTGAGTTTATTATTACCGCTGATTTTCTCACGTATTACTCACTTGGCATTTTCTACACTTATTCATTCAATCATTCAATCCCAAACTTATGATCTCTAATCTTTTTGTCTTCTGTTATCTTTCTCACAGGAAAGCAAAAGCTCAGGCCACTCCTTCGTCTGTGGTCTCATCTCCAGTCTCCCTCCTCTCCATCATCACATCCACTGCCTCCCCACCTTCCTCCTCCACTCCTCTTTCCTCCTCCTCTCTTCCTTCCTTCTCCTCCACATCTGAGATGCCTGCTGGTGAAACCTTTTCAGAAAGAGCTGATGAGTAGGCCTGCATCTTCTCCACCTCCAGCCAATGAAGACAAAAGACTGAATTGGTCAAGAAGTTAACGATTATGGCCTCAACACTGATACAAATTGTTTGAAATAGCACTTGAAGAACATAATTATGTTAAATTATTACTTTATGTTGAATATTTAGTTTCTTTCAATGCCTTTAGAGTTACATTATTTATAAGTTTAATTTAATTGAACAATGCTAGTAGAAGGATTTGTGTATTTATTACCAAGTGTATTTATCAATGTTTAAGTATGTTTAAGTTATACTGTGCATCTTGACTGATAAAGTCAACTCTTAAATTTATGAAATTGTTCAGAGAAAATGTTTTGAACTATTTATTTATTTGAAAGCTTGTGATAGCTTTTTATCAAAGCAGAAGTTGTACAACCATGAAAACACTGGTCAGAAATAAATATTGCACACGTGATCCTGCATCTAGTGTTTCTGTTTGAAGTTCTTTCTGACATGCAAAAGCAAGAAGCTATAAGAATGTATAAGGGCTGCAAAGTTTGATCCAGATAAGGATCAAACATGAAACATACCATGTGACAACTGGTTGAATTAAATTACCAACAATGGCAGCAAGTTGTTGAATATGTAAAAACTTCATCTTCAAACATGCACAGGAAAAAAAGTTTGGATTTTCATTTTATCATCATGTACTTTTGTCATTTATTTATTTTGTCAGTCACAGAGGGCGGTGTTGAGTCCCAGGTCTCTGAGCTTGATGACAAGCTTGGAAGGCACAATGGAATTGAATGCTGAACTATAGTCAATGAACAGCATTCTCACATATGTGTTCCTCTGGTCCAGGTGGGAGAGGGCTTGGTAGAGGGCTAGGGTGATGGTGTTGTCCGTTGACCTGTTTGGCCTGTATGCAAATTGTAGTGGGTCCAGAGGAGATAATGAAGGTTCTGACTAACCGCTCAGAGCACTTCATGATGGTAAGAGGTGAGTGCTACTGGGCGGTAGTCGTTTAGGCAGCGGGGGCTTTGGTCTTTTTGGGGACAGGGACAATGATGGCCTTTTTGAAACATGTGGGGACTACAAACTGGAGCAGTAAGAGGATGAAAATGTCTGTGAAGACATCCGCCAGTTGATTTGCGCACACTTTGAGGACCCGGCCAGGGATACCATCAGGTCCAGGTGCCTTGTGTGGGTTGATCCTGGATTTGCACAAATTGTCAGAGTTGTATACGTCAGTCTGTTATTATACTTTGGCATGGACTTCCCCTTTAACCCAGGGTTTCTGATTTGGGAATGTTCGTACAGTTGTCCTCGGTACGTCATCCATGCATTTGGCGTTGGAGCCAATGACTGCGTCCGTATATGTCTATGTTGTTGTCCTGTCTGACTGGTCAGACCAGCGCTGAATGGTCCGCGTCATTCGGGTGTCTTGCTTGAGTTTCTGCCTATAGGCAGGCAGAAGTAGAACTGAAACATGATCTGATTTGCCGAAGGGGGGACGAGGGAGGGCCTTATATCCGTCCTGAATGGGAGTGTAAACATGGTCGAACATGCTCCCAACGAGCATAGGGCAGCGGTTGTGTTGGCAGGACTTTCCTCAGGTTGCCATTGTTAAAATCCCCGGCCACAATAAAAGCAGCCTCCAGCCGTGAGGTCTCATTCCCATCAATAACTTCAAATAGCTCGTCCAGGGCTGGGTTGATGTCTGCGTGTGGTGGAATGCACACCACTGTCAAAACGACTGATGTAAACTCTGTCGGGAGATACTAAGGACAGCATCCAATCATAAGGTGCTCTAGATTAGGAGAACAGCCTGTAGAATTGATCCCCACATTTGAGCACCACTGGTTGTTGATCATGAAACAGACACCTCTCCCCTTGTTCTTCCCCAATTCTACTGTCCGGCCCTGGCGGTGAATGGAGAGCCCCAGTGGAACGATGGCCAAGTCCAGGATCGAAGGTTTGAACCCAGTCACCGTGAAAGAAATAACGTTACAGTTCTTAGTGTCAGGTTGAAAAGCAATCCTGCTCCTAAGGTCGTCTAGCTTATTATCCAGTGACTGTGTATTTGCTAGAAGATTACTCGGTAGAGGAGGCCAGTTTGCACGTTTCCTCAGCCTGAAAAGGACCCCGGCATGCGACCCTTGTTTCCTTCGTCTCCTCTGTTTTCCAGGTGCAGCCCAGGTAATCCAAGCCATGCATATTCCTTAAATTATTCTTGATCATATTGTATAATAGGGTTCTCTTGGGCGGCACACATGATGTGAAAAAGACAAAATAAATAACAAAATAAGAAAAATGCACAGTTGAGGAGGTGTAGTGTGGACATTGCATCGGACTCCCTACATGGCAGAAGAATTGATGAAACTCTTAGATGACTGCTAAAGCCCAGTAAGCACTGACTGAGTGATTTCAAGGACCAAAAGACACATGATGAATAATGACCACACTCTATGATGGACTACTTAGTGAATAATTGTGTACACAGCCCAACAGGTGCTGGACAGTATATTACACATGGGTGGTCCATGTTGTGACATGTCTGTGTGTCAATGGGCTGCAGTGCATTATGACTGCACACTGTAGCAAGCCCTGCCCAGAATGATTGCCAAAGTCTTTATGACACAAATGCCACAAAAGTGACTTCTTCAAAATGACACCAGTTTCACCAAGAAAATAATGTATCAATGATTTTTTTTCATGGTCTTGAAATTAGACAGATTAACACTAAACAGTGACCAGTCTGCATTTTGCTGATTGATTCCAAACTTTTTTCTTTATTGACGCTTTAATAAATGTACTGATAAAAGTTGTGGTATGAGGATGACCTTAGGCCTATGAGCGATTCCTAACACCTCTGCAATCATATACTCAGAAAAAAACGTGACCAAATATTCCAAACGAAACACTATGATGAAAGTGCTTCCTGTTGGTAAGTTATGGGTCACTTCATGGAAATCCCGGTAAATCAGCGGGTCATTCATTCAGATGAAGAGAGAGGATGGAAAAAGAAAAAAGAAGGAAGATGACTAACCGGAGGGATCACTTCTGCTTTTTCAGGCCTTAAGTATCTGAAGTCTCCAGACGGCTGTCAGTTCACCGAGCACTCTGGAGAGGAAGGGAGAATAAATACAACCAGAGATTACTTTATTCAGTATTTATCCATTGAATCTCATATTTATCATCCTTTTTAAAAATGGAAAACTGTGGAAGCCTGTTGAAGAGTGCGCTGGTCGCCATTGTCCTGATGGCTGTGGTTCAGGCTGGACCGGCAGGTAAGATTATGATTCAGATAAACAAGGTGCAAGATCTTACAGGTTGTTTTTATCTCCTGTGAACTATTTAAAATTCTTATTTTGTTTTTTGAATGAACTCTTATCTGTTTCCATCCATCTTTAGCTGAGAAGCTGGCATCCTGCTGTAAGACAGTCAACAGCCAGGAGATAACCGAACCAATCTCAGGATACTTGGTCCAGAAAGCTAACCCTCCATGTGTCCGAGCTGTCATGTAAGTAAGAAGAGCAATTCTCTGTGTTTGACGTTTATAATTTGGCACCTCTAAAACAGGAATACAGTCAGGAAAATTTGCTTTTCAAATTAATTTTGACATATCTGCCATAAACTGACATATCTACAGCATATCACGAACCACTACATTTATGACTCTGAACAATCTGATGGTGCAAACATGGGCACAGTACTGAAAACAAAGACCCATTTCAGCCTCTACCACCCATTTTAGTGGTATTGCTTAAATTTTTCATTTCCAAATGGTGGATGCTTTTCAATTAAGCTCTTTATACAAAACTATTAATTAATTTATTGGCCTATTAATACTATACCAAGTAAAACCAGCTTGTATTTTTAAGAGGAAGAGTCTGGAAAGTACTAATGTTGCATTTGTTTCATTCCTGCAGCTTTCAAACAGAGAAAGGTCTTTTCTGCAGTCAGCTGAACGCTCCTGGGTTCACGCAGCAAGATTATTGCATTCGAGTGAGTTTATTATTACCGCTGATTTTCTCATGTATTACTCACTTGGCATTTTCTACACTTATTCATTCAATCATTCAATCCCAAACTTATGATCTCTAATCTTTTTGTCTTCTGTTATCTTTCTCACAGGAAAGCAAAAGCTCAGGCCACTCCTTCGTCTGTGGTCTCCTCATCTCCAGTCTCCCTCCTCTCCATCATCACATCCACTGCCTCCCCACCTTCCTCCTCCACTCCTCTTTCCTCCTCCTCTCTTCCTTCCTTCCCCTCCACATCTGAGATGCCTGCTGGTGAAACCTTTTCAGAAAGAGCCGATGAGTAGGCCTGCATCTTCTCCACCTCCAGCCAATGAAGACAAAAGACTGAATTGGTCAAGAAGTTAACGATTATGGCCTCAACACTGATACAAATTGTTTGAAATAGCACTTGAAGAACATAATTATGTTAAATTATTACTTTATGTTGAATATTTAGTTTCTTTCAATGCCTTTAGAGTTAAATTGTTTATAAGTTTAATTTAATTGAACAATGCTAGTAGAAGGATTTGTGTATTTATTACCAAGTGTATTTATCAATGTTTAAGTATGTTTAAGTTATACTGTGCATCTTGGCTGATAAAGTCAACTCTTAAATTTATGAAATTGTTCAGAGAAAATGTTTTGAGCTATTCATTTATTTGAAAGCTTGTGATAGCTTTTCATCAAAGCAGAAGTTGTACAACCATGAAAACACTGGTCAGAAATAAATATTGCACACGTGATCCTGCATCTAGTGTTTCTGTTTGAAGTTCTTTCTGACATGCAAAAGCAAGAAGCTATAAGAATGTATAAGGGCTGCAAAGTTTGATCCAGATAAGGATCAAACATGAAACATACCATGTGACAACTGGTTGAATTAAATTACCAACAATGGCAGCAAGTTGTTGAATATGTAAAAACTTCATCTTCAAACATGCACAGGAAAAAAAGTTTGGATTTTCATTTTATCATCATGTACTTTTGTCATTTATTTATTTTGTCAGTCACAGAGGGCGGTGTTGAGTCCCAGGTCTCTGAGCTTGATGACAAGCTTGGAAGGCACAATGGAATTGAATGCTGAACTATAGTCAATGAACAGCATTCTCACATATGTGTTCCTCTGGTCCAGGTGGGAGAGGGCTTGGTAGAGGGCTAGGGTGATGGTGTTGTCCGTTGACCTGTTTGGCCTGTATGCAAATTGTAGTGGGTCCAGAGAGTCAGGAAGAGAGGAGATAATGAAGGTTCTGACTAACCGCTCAGAGCACTTCATGATGGTAAGAGGTGAGTGCTACTGGGCGGTAGTCGTTTAGGCAGCGGGGGCTTTGGTCTTTTTGGGGACAGGGACAATGATGGCCTTTTTGAAACATGTGGGGACTACAAACTGGAGCAGTAAGAGGATGAAAATGTCTGTGAAGACATCCGCCAGTTGATCTGCGCACACTTTGAGGACCCGGCCAGGGATACCATCAGGTCCAGGTGCCTTGTGTGGGTTGATCCTGGATTTGCACACATCAGCCCTGGATATTACTAGTAAGCAGGGGTCCTGGGCCTTTTGAACCTCCTCAGCTGGAAGGTTGTTCTCAAAGCGAGCATAGAAGGTGTTCAATTAATCTGGGAGAGATGTAGACATTATCTCAGCACTCCTGGTTTTCCTTTTGTAGTCTGTGATATTTCTTAGTGCAGACCACATGTTCCTGGTATTGGAGCCCTGGTAGTTAGACTCCACTTTGTCCCTGTAATGTCTCTTAACACTGCCAATAGGTCTCCTGAGTGCGTACCTGGATTTCCTGTATTCGTACAAATTGTCAGAGTTGTATACGTCAGTCTGTTATTATACTTTGGCATGGACTTCCCCTTTAACCCAGGGTTTCTGATTTGGGAATGTTCGTACAGTTGTCCTCGGTACGTCATCCATGCATTTGGCGTTGAAGCCAATGACTGCGTCCGTATATGTCTATGTTCTTGTCCTGTCTGACTGGTCAGACCAGCGCTGAATGGTCCGCGTCATTCGGGTGTCTTGCTTGAGTTTCTGCCTATAGGCAGGCAGAAGTAGAACTGAAACATGATCTGATTTGCTGAAGGGGGGACGAGGGAGGGCCTTATATCCGTCCTGAATGGGAGTATAAACATGGTCGAACATGTTCCCACCGGGCATAGGGCAGCGGTTGTGTTGGCAGGACTTTCCTCAGGTTGCCATTGTTAAAATCCCCGGCCACAATAAAAGCAGCCTCCAGCCGTGAGGTCTCATTCCCATCAATAACTTCAAATAGCTCGTCCAGGGCTGGGTTGATGTCTGCGTGTGGTGGAATGCACACCACTGTCAAAACGACTGATGTAAACTCTGTCGGGAGATACTAAGGACAGCATCCAATCATAAGGTGCTCTAGATTAGGAGAACAGCCTGTAGAATTGATCCCCACATTTGAGCACCACTGGTTGTTGATCATGAAACAGACACCTCTCCCCTTGTTCTTCCCTAATTCTACTGTCCGGCCCTGGCGGTGAATGGAGAGCCCCAATGGAACGATGGCCAAGTCCAGGATCGAAGGTTTGAATCCAGTCACCGTGAAAGACATAACGTTACAGTTCTTAGTGTCAGGTTGAAAAGCAATCCTGCTCCTAAGGTCGTCTTGCTTATTATCCAGTGACTGTGTATTTGCTAGAAGATTACTCGGTAGAGGAGGCCAGTTTGCACGTTTCCTCAGCCTGAAAAGGACCCCGGCATGCGACCCTTGTTTCCTTCGTCTCCTCTGTTTTCCAGGTGCAGCACAGGTAATCCAAGCCATGCATATTCCTTAAATTATTCTTGATCATATTGTATAATAGGGTTCTCTTGGGCGGCACACATGATGTGAAAAAGACAAAATAAATAACAAAATAAGAAAAACGCACAGTTGAGGAGGTGTAGTGTGGACATTGCATCGGACTCCCTACATGGCAGAAGAATTGATGAAACTCTTAGATGACTGCTAAAGCCCAGTAAGCACTGACTGAGTGATTTCAAGGACCAAAAGACACATGATGAATAATGACCACACTCTATGATGGACTACTTAGTGAATAATTGTGTACACAGCCCAACAGGTGCTGGACAGTATATTACACATGGGTGGTCCATGTTGTGACATGTCTGTGTGTCAATGGGCTGCAGTGCATTATGACTGCACACTGTAGCAAGCCCTGCCCAGAATGATTGCCAAAGTCTTTATGACACAAATGCCACAAAAGTGACTTCTTCAAAATGACACCAGTTTCACCAAGAAAATAATGTATCAATGATTTTTTTTCATGGTCTTGAAATTAGACAGATTAACACTAAACAGTGACCAGTCTGCATTTTGCTGATTGATTCCAAACTTTTTTCTTTATTGACGCTTTAATAAATGTACTGATAAAAGTTGTAGTATGAGGATGACCTTAGGCCTATGAGGGATTCCTAACACCTCTGCGATCAGATACTCAGGGAAAAACGTGACTTAAGTTTCCAAACGAAACACTATGATGAAAGTGCTTCCTGTTGGTAAGTTATGGGTCACTTCATGGAAATCCCGGTAAATCAGCGGGTCATTCATTCAGATGAAGAGAGAGGATGGAAAAAGAAAAAAGAAGGAAGATGACTAACCGGAGGGATCACTTCTGCTTTTTCAGGCCTTAAGTATCTGAAGTCTCCAGACGGCTGTCAGTTCACCGAGCACTCTGGAGAGGAAGGGAGAATAAATACAACCAGAGATTACTTTATTCAGTATTTATCCATTGAATCTCATATTTATCATCCTTTTTAAAAATGGAAAACTGTGGAAGCCTGTTGAAGAGTGCGCTGGTCACCATTGTCCTGATGGCTGCGGTTCAGTCTGGATCGTCAGGTAAGATTATGATTCAGATAAACAAGGTGCAAGATCTTACAGATTGGTTTTCCTCCTGTGAACTATTTAAAATTCTTATTTTGTTTTTTGAATGAACTCTTATCTGTTTCCATCCATCTTTAGCTGAGAAGCTGGCATCCTGCTGTAAGACAGTCAACAGCCAGGAGATAACCGAACCAATCTCAGGATACTTGGTCCAGAAAGCTAACCCTCCATGTGTCCGAGCTGTCATGTAAGTAAGAAGAGCAATGCTCTGTGTTTGACACTATTACTTTGGCACCTCTAAAACAGGAATACAGTCTGGAAATGTTGCTTTTCAAATTAATTTCTACGTGTCTGTCATAAACTATCTATAGCATATCACGAACCACTACATTTAAGACTCTGAACAATCTGATGGTGCAAACATGGGCACAGTACTGAAAACAAAGACCCATTTCAGCCTCTACCACCCATTTTAGTGGTATTGCTTAAATTTTCCATTTCCAAATGGTGGATGCTTTTCAATTAAGCTGTTTGTACAAAACTATTAATTAATTTATTGGCCTATTAATACTATACCAAGTAAAACCAGCTTGTATTTTTAAGAGGAAGAGTCTGGAAAGTACTAATGTTGCATTTGTTTCATTCCTGCAGCTTTCAAACAGAGAAAGGTCTTTTCTGCAGTCAGCTGAACGCTCCCTGGGTTCGCCGCAAGATTATTGCATTCGAGTGAGTTTATTATTACCGCTGATTTTCTCACGTATTACTCACTTGGCATTTTCTACACTTATTCATTCAATCATTCAATCCCAAACTTATGATCTCTAATCTTTTTGTCTTCTATTATCTTTCTCACAGGAAAGCAAAAGCTCAGGCCACTCCTTCGTCTGTGGTCTCCTCGTCTCCAGTCTCCCTCCTCTCCATCATCACATCCACTGCCTCACCTCCTTCATCCTCCACTCCTCTTTCCTCCTCCTCTCTTCCTTCCTTCCCCTCCACATCTGAGATGCCTGCTGGTGAAACCTTTTCAGAAAGAGACGACGAGTAGGCCTGCATCTTCTCCACCTCCAGCCAATGAAGACAAAAGACTGAATTGGTCAAGAACTTAACGATTATGGCCTCAACACTGATACAAACTAATGTTTGAAATAGCACTTGAAGAACATAATTAGTTTATGTTGAATATTTAGTTTCTTTCAATGCCTTTAGAGTTAAATTATTGAATAGTTTTAATTGAACAATGGCGATAAAAAATATTCATGTATTTATTACCAAGTGTATTTATCAATGTTTACAAGTTACTGAATACAACTCATCAGTGTAATATTTTTACTGTGCATCTTGGCTGATGAATTTCAACTTTTAAATTTATGAAATTGTCCTGAGAAAATGCTTTGAACTATTTTATTTATTTGAAACTGTGCCAAAATTGTTCATCTAAAGGAGAAGTTGTACAACCATGACAACACTGGAAATAAATGTTGCACATGTGATCTTGCATCTAGTGTTTATCTGTTTGACTGTTTATCTTTGTCTTATCTGACATATTTCTCACATGCAAGAAGCTTTAAGAAAGTAAGCGTTTCAATTTTATCAAGATAAGGATTAAACGTGAAACCAAGTGGCAGCTGTGGTTAGTGGTTGGAACATTAAATTACACACAATGATAGTTGTTGAATATGCAACACCTTCGTCCACTTAGTGTGGACATGGAATGGGACTCCCTACATGACAGTAGAATTGATGAAACACTTACATGACTGCAAAAGTCCAGTAAGCACTGATTCTGTCATTTCAAGGACCAAAAGACGCCTAGGTTAGCACAGGTTTAAATATGGCTGAAAAAGGTCAAGTAGGTCATAACTACATGTTGAAATATACTGCTTGAATGCCTAAAACCTTTCACCTGTCAACCATTCCTTTGACTTTCAAATTTCTAGATATTTACTGGGTTGACTGAGAATCCTCAAAGACATATCGCTCTCTGCTTGGTATGTCTCCTCCTCTACCACCCGCAAATTTACCTCTTTTCTGCCTCTGAATATTAACCATGTCACACTTGATTCTGGTGATGCAGAATCAGCGGCAGCCTTGGTGGTCAGAAAGGGCCTTCACTCTTATTCCAGTCTTCAACGTTGATACCAGTGGCTTTTTAGGTTCGTGCCAAACAGCGTCTTGCTCTCCTTTCCAGTAATCTTGCTGGTGACGTTTGAGCTTGTTTTCCTTAATCACAGGAAGCTGAAGAGCCAGAAAGTCCATCACAGTAAATTCAAGGCTGTCGCTGCTGTAGTGCTCCAGTTGGGTTTTTTTTTTGTTCTTTCTTCATTCACTTGGCTGTCTCATGTCTCGACCAAGTCCAGAGAGGTTTTTATATTATTCCTTTTCTTTCCTACTGTAGGTCTGACCAGCCAGATATTCTGATTTTGCCTCATTAATAAAACTCATTATTAGCATAATTTAACTTAACTTATAAGTGACGTATATTGAACTGTCCATTCTTGTCCTGTTATGTCCTGTCAGTGTTACTTCCTTATAGACTTTCTAATATACTTGTATGGTAGGTTTAGAATATACTTTTTTATTCTGCTCAGTGCTTGTGTCATTTAGTTAAGTTGTTTTGTTTTCACTACAGTATTTACTCATGGCCCAGTCTGGGAAAGGCCATAGCATCTATTGGACCACTGAGCCCTCTACCATTGTGAATTAAATGCATGAGATATGCATGATTGAAACTTCTGCTACTAATAAAATCTGGTTATTCAGAGTAACCGAGACAGAAGCAGTAATGGCGCTAAAACTTTGTTTGATGCTAAATATAAAGCAAAAAGAAAGCATGTCAACAAATCTATGTGTGTGTGAAGTTGTGTCACTCATTTCCTCCAGAGCAGAGTGTTACTTATGATATTATCATCTGCCAAAAAAGTTTTTAACTCAATGCACTAAATAAAATGAGATTAGCTGTACTTTTAAATGGCACTTGTATTTTTGTATTTGTATTTTGAGTGTTTATTTTTAGTTTTCACGAGCAGACAGCTTAATATAAACTCAGGATCATTTAATTTCATGGCTTCGTTATCCAAATCTTTGCAAGTTTAGGGGATTGGGTGCTTAAATAAACACAAAATATTTTAGGTAAATTCAGATTAAGGAGCATAAGAAGAACCTTTAGGGCTTATTATTGGTCCACTAACTTCTAAATACTTCTAAATATTATATTCCATTTCTGCCAATAACTCCTCCTAAATGTTACACACTGGACCTTTAAGGTATTTAACAGTTAAATATATCACAGTACTGCAGAATGTGAGTTGAGAGATGATTTAAGAGGAACTGTGAGACAATATGTTAATTCGTTTTTCCATTCAAACTTGCCATCATAACTGTTATAATTACTTCCAGTGAAGTAGTGAATAATTATAGTCTTTGTGTGGTTTCTGTTGTTTTTAATTACCTAAGAAATCCGAAAGCAAAATGGAACAAAACTATATCACTCATGACAATGCAAACCAGACAGCATCAACCACCACACCGAGCACCTTTTTCACACTTTTTGTTTGCCTGGGTGTACTTTATGAGTGCGTGTGTGTTTGTGTGAGAAAACTTGTGTCAGTTGCACAGAGGGCTAAAAAAATCATCTGATAAGGAGGAGGTGTGAGTACACCACAACTACACAACACACACACAGTATATAAAAATAAACAAAAAAATATACTTTAGAAGCAAGTCATCAGTACCGCCCTCAACCAAACCCGCCCCCCCAAGATGATCATTCTGCACCTACCAATAAATATCCGAACGTCCATCAGCTTGTGCAGTTGCAGCCTGATCAGTCAACCTGTCCACCAGCCAGCCCATTGGTCAAAATGTCCAAGAGGATCCTGTCCATCACTCTCCTCCTGCTCTCAGGGTGTCTGTGCTTCCTGTTCTCTGAAGGCAACAGTAAGTACCAAATATTAACAACACATTATACTGAGCCAATGTTTCCATTTCTTACTTCAGTCAAACAGATGTTAAAATGTGTCTTTTTTTAAATCACTGTAACTTATTTCCCCATCAACAGGTCCCACTACACCCAGCTGTTTGTGCAGGGGGGGGTGTATACTGTTATGTTTTGTAACATTTCAGGAGAAGTTTTCCTTTCAGCTACTGCCACATTATTGTCTTCCTGCATGTTGCATGTCTGCATGTCTGTAATATTGCGAGTCTATTTGTCTTTCATCTCAGTCTCGTTTCATGTTGCTCTGTATGGCCTCTGTGTGTGTTATGTTTAGTATCATTAGTGCCCGGTATACTTAATGTAGTCAAGATAATGCTCTTTTAGATATGGTGGTGCAATTTTTGGGATCTTCTTGTTTATGATATACTTCTTGTGTTTTTTTCCAAGACAAGAAGTATCTTGTTTGTTGCTTGATTGATTTTTGGCAGGGATGACAGTAAGCCAACAGAGTTTCAGATATTGTATGTTCATTATTGTGCATCGTCCCTGCAAAGAAACAACAACCGAAAAACCCAAACAATAATCTGTAAATATAACATAATAGTGGGTATCACTACTATTTTTCCTTTTTCAGGACATATTGTAGTTAAATTTTGGAAAAGGGGTAAGAGCTAGAGATATTAAATTATTTTCCAAGAAAATTTACAATTGAAGGTATCAGTCACGGGTCATTTAATGGACTTTGGATAAATGTATTTGTCACATGAATTACCTTGTAAACCAGCGCAAAATGCATTAAAAACGAATTAATGGATAGAACATTGTTTTGTTTCACAGTCACACTTGCTGCACACATTTTCCCAAATGAGAATTTAACGAGCAACAAGTCACGCTTATTCTCACTCTCTTAATCGCCTGTCATTCTTCCTCCAAACTCATTTGCTTAATTTGCTTAGGCCAAATGCATATGCCATATTAACCTCTCATGTTCTCTCTGTGCTTCTCAGGGCGCCTACCTAGCCGAAGGACAAGATGCGTTAAGATAACCAATGTTAATATCAGCAATCAAGTGACTGGGGACACATATCGTGTATCTGCCGCATCTCAAGGTGTGAAGGCTGTAATGTAAGTTTATACATTTCACTGGGAGCAATGCTCTCTTTTTCAGGAACGCCCCGATCACATTCACAGTTACACATTCACACGTGGAAGCTGCCCAGTGCCACCACAGTCTGATCTGCTGGCCACTGAGCAGCTCCACTGGAGCAGTTGGGGTTAAGGGCCTTGCTCAAGGGCACCTCGGTGGCGGTAATGACGGAGGGGAAAGTGCTGCTTTATCCCACCCAGATTTATCCAACACAAACATACACACACAGAATCTTCACCATTTTCTTGTCTTTTTCTTCCAGTTTCAACACACAACTCGGACAGGTCTGTGTTAATCCCGAGAATGAATGGGTCAAGAAACGTAAGTTGTACAGACACACACACACACACACACATATACAGTTTATGTACAGAAGCACTGATGTTTTTTTGTCTTTCTCTTTCTGCTCTCTAGTTATTGCCAATATGACGAAGGGTGACGCATCAAAAAACACCTGCTGTTTGCAACCCCCACCTCAATAAACCCCCTGAATGCACATACCTCGATGCTTGCAACTGAGCTCAAACATATATATCTATATCTGCAGAAAGTGTAATATCAAGCAATAAATATATTTTATATTACAAACCATGAAGTACGTTTTTTTGTTTGTTTTCTGGATTAATAACAAGATATTTTGCTGATCATGTTCTTCTTAAAAGGTCACGTAACGCTGCTTGATTTCTTATACCAAACCTAACCCTTGAAATCATCTGCTATCTTGAGTAAGAAAGACACTGCAAAAGAAGAAGAGACGGATATGCCAGTGAAGTTTGTAAGTTTAGATGTTTTTGGAGGGGTATTTTTCCTGTGGGCGTGAGTTGATTCACTGGAAGGAAAAGGAAAGTACAGCACCAAAAAGCTCAACGCACACCCAATTAAATGAGGATAAAACTGAAATTTTATGCTTACTGTAATAAATTCCATCTTACTCTGTGGAAGTGTTTTTTTAAGTAAATAACTTCTTTAGAGGAAGAAAGTCATGATATCTGCAAATACATTCACTGTCTTCAGAAACCTGCACTAACAGCAGAGAGGAGAAGGGTAAGGTCATTAATTTTAAAATGTAAGTCACAACCCAATTTTAAATTTTCAGTATGAACCAATGGGCCACAGAAAGTATTGATAGACAGACTAATTGGTTGGTTTTGGTCTTTTAATGGGATTTGTTGACAACAAAAATATAACATATCACCAGCTTTATCCTCTAGTCTAAAGGGACAGTTCACCCCAAAATCAAAAATACATATTTTTCCTCTTACCTGTAGTGCTATTTATCCATCTAGATTGTTTTGGTGTGAGTTGCCGAGTTTTGGAGATATCGGCTATAGAGATGTCTGCTTTTTTTTTTAATATATATATATATAATGGGACTATATGGCACTGTGCTAATTTTATTTCTACAGACAGTTCCTACATGAAACCACTCACAACAAATCTGTGGATTATCTTGAGTAACCGGGTCAGTCTTTCTGGAAAGAGACATTGCTGTTGAGTTTTTCAAATATATTTTTCATATATATTTATATATTTGTTGGTGCTTTGAGCACCACAAGCTGAGTGCCATTTAGTCCCATTATATTCAAAAAATGCAGATGTCTCTACGGCCCATATCTCCAAAACTCGGCAACTCACACCAAAACAATATAGATTGATATATAGCACTACAGGTAAGAGGAAATGGATATGTATTTTTGAGTTTTTTAGTTTAGTTTAGTTAAGGTTAGGGACAGATATAGGAAATACATTATATCAGTGAGAGTCCTCACCAGTACAGAAGTAAAAAAATGTGTGGCTCATTTTTTCCAAGGCACAAATGCAGAAGTAGCTACAAGATGTTGTGTGTGTGAAGGAACAACCTTGTCAAACACAGGGAAGCACAATGTCAGGGTCTCCAAGTGTGTGAGTGTGTGTTTGCTGAGTTATTAGTATAGTACTGATCCAAATCTATCACGAGAGCCCTCACCTTCCAACTGTAATACTAAAATATAGTGTTAAGTGCAAAACACAACGCCGTCACATGACACGTGTCAAGTCCCTTTTAATTTCTATCCACACCTGCACAGTAGAGCTGCAACGATTAGTCGATTAGTTGTCAACTATTAAATTAATCGCTTTGAGTCATATTTAAGAAAAAACGGCCAAATTCTCTGATTTCAGCTTGTCGAATGTGAATATCTTCTGGTTTCTTTAGTCCTCTATGAAAGTAAACTGAATATCTTTGGGTTGTGGACAAAACAAGACATTTGAGGACGTCACCGTGGGTTTTGGGAAACAGTAATCAACATTTTTCACCATTTTCTGACATTTCATGGATCAAACAACTAATTGATTAATTGAGAAAATGATCGACAGATTAACTGATACTGAAAATAATTGTTAGTTGCAGCACTACTGCACAGCAAATGCCTCAGAGGTATTTATATACCATTACATTTTTCTGAAACCTCCAAGTTGTGACATAGCTGATGTTTTAAAAAATTTAATAAAAAATAACCCACAGAATTCACTTTTTTAATATTCTTATCACATCAAATACCTAACTACTTTTGTTGTCTACCCATTTCTTGCGTTTAGTACAGTTAAATGCAGAAATCACAAAAACATTCATTATTTTTGAAAATGGAATAAAGAGACTTCCATTTTCAGAAATACTTTATGGTCAATATTTTGATGGTCAATCACCGCGCAACAGCATTCTCCCTATGGTTGAATACTAAGATTGAGATCCAAGTATTTCCTGACTTGATTGTTGTAGATAAATACTATAGTCTGACAATGAAATGCCATTATTACAGTAAAACAACTGGACAAACTTTTCAGCTGCGGTAGTCTCTTCCAACTACTTCTCATGTGAAAACAGCTCAGCTGTGTGGCAAAATATTTGTATGAACAAAGCGAAGGAGAAAATGCAGGCAGTTCAACATCTGGCTTAATCAGACATGCAGGCTTCCATCCCCAAAACAGAGAGCAGAGCAGCTCTCAACACGTACACAGCAACTAAATGCTTAAAAACAATGCTCCTGTGTCTCTAACCATAGAGACAACATGTTGTGCAACTGCACATAGTAATCATTTCGGCACTATAAAGATGCTGACAGGAGGATATTGGTTGGCAGTGTGCGTTTTTCCAGCTCAAAGAAAGAGTACTTTTAAGAGGGATAAAGTTAGTTGTACTAAAACTATTACCAACCAATCTAACACATATGAAAGAAAAAAAATCAGAACGTTTAGATAATTATCATTTTATGATTAATTACCGGCAGCTCTGTGTTTAAAATCAAAGTTCATTCATAGCAAGAAATGAGAAAAGCAAAATCATTTTAAAAATAAAATCTCTGGTGTGGAAGGAAAATACTCTACTGATGAAATATTCTACTGTTGGATCAGCTAAGCAATAAAGTGTAGCAATATATTATGTTGTGCACAGGGTAAAGACATCTGCTGACCTGTGCTACTCCTGCGTACCTGTGATTGATGTATCCATTGTGCCCTTCCTTACCTGGACAGTTGCCTGAGTTACCATTGCGCATGGATGTACACAATGGCAAGATGACCTTCCCCTTTTGCTATAATCATAGTACATGAATAAGTTCACTTTCTGACTGAATGGTTCACTTTTCTGACTGAAGAAATGTGCTCTGTAATTAAAACCACACAATGTAATAATGAAATAGCTATTTTGTGAAGTAGCTACAGCTGAAAAGAATCAAAAGAGAATTGATGTGCGTAGGATGCCATCTAAAGGAAATCACAGCTATCTGCAGCTGTTTTTACAAAACCAACTGCTGTGGAGACAAGAAATAATGGTGTATGAGGCGGACAGGTGAAGCATAGGAGAGGTGGGCCTAACTGAAGGCCCACAACAGGAGGAGCAAGGGCGGATTAAAGGGATAATATAAGGAAGGTGCACATTGGAGCCCATTCAGTTGCTCCAGGGACCCAACTCGGTTTTAACATGTGCTCTGTTTGAAGTTACATTAAACCTATGTCATATTGAACTCTACAGTTTGTTTGTATTGATTAAGAAGAATTTCAACGATGTGGTAGGGGACCTAACTCCATCTGGCCCAGAGGGAGGTTTTCCCTACTACACTGGGAAGCCTTTAAAACCAGTTCTGATTACTTAAATTAGACTTAAAGTATAGTACTATATACATTATACATTACTCTACTGCTCATGTCAAAAATACGACCTCACAAGTTCCATTTGAAAATGGAAATAAAATATTTTAGCTAGTGGCTAAAGTTAACTTTTAGCTAGCAAGCTAACATGTTTTTAGCCGCATTAGCATGTAACATTAGTTAATGTTTTTTTATACTATTTTTTAAGTAAATAGTTTTAAGATAACTCAAGGTAATGTTGACATAAATTAATGATTAATATGATTCATATTCCTATTAACCAAATTATGATTTACTAGGTAATTTCTTACCATAATGGTGTACGAAGTGGCAGTGAAGTAACGTTGAACTTCATCAAGTAGACCGAAAGCTTTGAACTGATTGGTTAGCAGCACGGCAGTTGGTTGGGGCTTGTCCAATCAGGTACCTTGTAGGCGGGACCACACGAAATTAACCTATTGGATGATTATCTTCTCTCGAAGTCGAAGGCGTCATTATTGACGTTACGCAATAATTATCAACCTATTTACAGCGGTGGAAGAAGTATTCAGATCATTTACTTAAATAAAAGTACTAATACCACACTGTGGAAATACTCCACGACAAAGTTAAAGTCCTGCATTCAAAACCTTACTTACCTGTAAGTAAAAGTATGTTAGTATTATGAGCAGAATGTACTTAAAGTACCAAAAGTAAAAGTAAACACTGTGCAGTAAAATGCTCCTGTCAGTGTTTTCCTATTATATCTGATGCTTCTGGATTAATATTCCTGCTGCATTGATGTGTATGTTGCATTTTATTGCTGCAGATGTTTAAGGTTGAACTCATATTAACTACTTGCAGTGGTCAGCCGTCTGCTGTGAGCAATAAAAGCAGCACAGTCAGTGGAAAATTAGCATTTTTTTCTGCTTAAAATAACATTAAGGGAAGGATATTGCTGTGACCTAACTTTTGATAATAATCCAACAATAAGTGGTCATTTGTGGTTTTTATGTGAAACAGGGAAGTAAAAGTGATGGAACCACGGGAACCTCTGTGTGAGTGTTCGTTGGAAGTGAAATCACAGCTTTCAGAATCAGAATCAGAAATACTTTATTGATCCCCGAGGGGAAACACTTTTGTTACAGCAGCTCACTATCACGTCAGTGCACACAGGAATAGAAGTACTAAACAAAAAATAAAATACACAATAATACAGGTCAGAAAATAAATTAAGTACCAAGTGGGTATAAGTATAAAATAAGTGTGAAGTACAAAGTGGGTTTACCGGTTGATGATAATAATACAGTATAAAGTAATAGTGCATGAACTGTTAAGTGTAGTTTATTAAGATTATAATGAGACGGTGGATATTGCACAGCAGTAATAGAAGTATGAATAAATATCAATATTTAGGGAATTTTAAACTGAAAAGAGTATATTGCACAGCAGTATTAACACAGAATATTGCACAATTATGTCAAGTATTGCAGAGATGTAATGATCAATGTCCAGTTTAATGACTTAGGGTCATACAGACTGACACTTAGAGGGAGGAGTTAAAAAGTTTGATGGCCACAGGCAGGAATGACTTCCTGCGGCGCTCTGTGGTGTAGCTACGGCAACAGGCAGCATACACGTTGGCGCATGCGCACTCATTCACAGTGCTGCAGGCGCATATGCTGTGGTCTGCCAGTGAGGTAATCCACAATCCAGGACATGAGGGGGGCATCCACTTGCTTCGCTGCCAGCTTCTCACCCAGCAGGGCTGGCCGGATGGTGTTGAAAGCACTGGAGAAGTCAAAAAACATGATCCTCACCGTGCTTGCCGGCTTGTCCCGGTGGGTGTAGATGTGGTTTAGCAGGAAGATGTTGCCGTCCTCCACTCCCATTCGGGGCTGGTAGGCGAACTGAAGGGGGTCCAGGAGTGGTCTGACCATGGGCCGCAGCTGTTCCAGCACCAGTCTCTCCAGGGTCTTCATTATGTGGGAGGTCAGTGCCACCGGTCTGTAGTCCTTGGAGCCACTGGGACGCGGCGTCTTCTGCACAGGAACGAGGCAAGATATCTTCCACAGAAGAGGGACCCTTTGAAGACTCAGGCTCAGGTTGAAGACATGTTGAAGTACTACTCATAGCTGGGGGGGCACAGGCTTTTAGCACCCCAGGGCTAACGCCATCGGGGCCGGCAGCCTTGTTTGAGTGGAGTTTCATCAGCTGTCCTCTCACCTGGTCAGCAGTCACGTACACAGCAGAAGTTACAGGTGGGGGAGAGGGGGAGTCGTCGGTCTGGAGAGGGCCGTTAGCCTGATGGGGAGGGGGGAGCAGAGTACTCAGAGGAGCTTGAGGACCAACAGCAGCTGAGTTAGAGGGGGGATGAGCAGGAGCCGGTGTGTCGAATCTGTTAAAGAACAGATTCAGTTCGTTGGCCCTGTCCTCTGCCCTTCAAGTCCTCTGCTGCCAGTCGGTCTGAAGCCAGTGATGCTCTTAATGCCGCTCCAGGCCTCTCTCATGTTGTTCTGCTGGAGTTTCGGCTCCAGCTTCCTCCTGTACTTCTCCTTGGCCTCCATGATTTTCACCTTCAGGTCAGCCTGGATTGCCCTCGCCTCCTCCCTATTACCATCGGTAAAGGGTGGGTAAAGGGTTTCCGACAAACCTCAAACTGTAGGAAGTGGTGGAAGAAGTATTCAGATTCTTTACTTAAATAAAAGTACTAATACCACACTACAAGTAAAAGTCCTGCATTCAAAACCTTACTTACCTGTAAGTAAAAGTATGTTAGTATTATGAGCAGAATGTACTTAAAGTACCAAACGTAAAAGTAAACACTGTGCAGTAAAATGCTCCTGTCAGTGTTTTCCTATTATATCTGATGTTTCTGGATTAATATTCCTGCTGCATTAATGTGTGTGTTGCATTTTATTGCTGTAGATGTTTAAGGTTGAACTCATATTAACTACTTGCAGTGGTCAGCCGTCTGCTGTGAGCAATAAAAGCAGCACAGTCAGTGGAAAATTAGCATTTTTTCTGCTTAAAGGGAAGGATACTGCTGTGACTTAACTTTTAATAATAATCCAACAATAAGTGGTCATTTGTGGTTTTTATGTGAAACAGGGAAGTAAAAGTGATGGAACCACGGGAACCTCTGTGTGAGTGTTCGTTGGAAGTGAAATCACAGCTTTCTGACAAACCTCCAATTGTAGGAAGTGGTGGAAGAAGTATTCAGATCCTTTACTTATATAAAAGTACTAATACCACACTGTGGAAATACTCCACTACAAGTAAAAGTCCTGCATTCAAAACCTTACTGAAGTAAAAGTATTATCAGCTAAATTTAACTTAACAAAACTAGAAGTCATCCCTGTGCAGTAAAACGCTCCTGTCAGTGTTTTATTATATCTGATGTTTCTGGATTAATATTCCTGCTGCATTAATGTGTGTGTTGCATTTTATTGCTGCAGATGTTAAAGGTTGAGCTCATTTTAACTGCTTTATATACTGTTGGGTAGTTTAATCTACAGCAATGCATCATGGTCTATAAGATCATCACGTGTTTGTAGCGTTGCTGTCCTGTGAGAACCACGCATCTCTAAAAAGTCTTCCTGAGCTCAGAGAAACAGCCTGTTTTCAGCTCTGTGACGATGCGTTTTCCAGCTGATCCGAGGGGGGGGTTAAAGAGTTTATTCAGTTTCAGAAGGAGGAGAGTTTTCTCAGCACATAAAGGAAACACTTCATCCTTCAGTTCATCACAAACATTCAAACATCACCACATTTGGAGGTACGTGGTTTTCACTGGACAGGAAGGGGATGAACAACTGTGATCTGTAAAGTAACTAAAGCTGTCAGACAAATGTAGTGGAGTAAAAAGTACAATGTTTCCCTCTGAGATGTAGTGGAGTAGAAGTATAAAGTTGCATAAAATGGAAATACTCAAAGTACAGTTCTTGCATAAATGTACTTATTGCACCACTGTTTAATGTACCTATTTGTTATGTATACCTTGTTTCTTATTTGTCTTATTGTTTACCCCTGGCTCTAATATTATCTGTATGTTGACTTTGCCACATAAAGTTGAAAAAAAATGCAAGGACATTTTTAAACAGGTGTTGTAAATATCCTAAATCATGATATACCCCACACTACTGTACCTTGGGCAGTACTATAGTATATTATGTAGCCCAGTGGTAAATTCGGGTATTATAGTGTAAGGGAAACTGGGTGGGTTATGATTGATCCCTCTTATTCTCAAAACCCAGTGACATGACTATTAAAATGTAAACGTTTATTTACTTTAAATAAATAAGTGACAACTGATTTTCAAATAAGTAAATACTAATTTATTTTACATGATTAAAGGGAGATCAATAATTTATTTTATTTCATGACAGTGATTAAAACTAAAGGTTAAAGTTTATATTATTTTGTTAAATAATATTATCAGAGGTTTTATGCAGCTATCCTTTTATTACTTTATCCTTCCTGTGTTTATGTGACCGCTTTTTATTGGTCATTTGAGTATTCACGCTGTATTGTGAGTAGTGTTTGGCTGCATGCACGTAAAAACGGGGTACACGTGACGGGAGAGAGCGACACGGATGAAAAGTGCTGGAAGCAGTTTTTCCCTCGCTCGTTTTTTTTTGGCTCGCTCTCTCTTGCTGGACCCGTGGGGAGCACGGGACGCTCGCACGTTTAGAGAGAAGGAAAAAGACGCTAAAAAGAGCCACTAAAGTCGACGAAACTGAGAGGGAGGTTCAGAGAAGGGGACCGTTTGTGACTGAGAAACGAGGCCGGCGACCCGTCTGACGGAGCGGACGCCGCGATCGGAGGTAGCCGAGCTAGCTAGCCACGGCGGGCGCACACGAGGCAGAGCTGTTGGTTCATCGCACCGCACCTGCGTATCCGGACCAGTCTTTTCGACGCTCTCAATGTTTTGTAAGTGTCAGTTCAGCGCACTCAATGTTTTGCGAGACCAAAACAGGCCTGCAACGTTGTTTTTTCTTTTTTTCTTCGTTCAATCGGTACCGTGGTGAGTCAACTGGAACATGTGAGCATGTATGTGTGACTGGGCCCAACACTGCATTAGCTAACACTTGTTACAGGACACTTGACACGTTTTTGTAAAGTTCTCTGTGCATTCTCAATATTTAGGAAAGATATAAGGGAGGAAGATTTTTACACCCCTTATTTTGGTATAAAACGTGTGATTTAAAGGGATTAAGATTATTATTTAATTGTTTGGGATATCTTTTGGTTATTTATTTTTGTACATTTTGTCATAATTAGGGACTTTTATATTGTGTTTTAGGGGAAGTTTTATATTTCATTTGCCAAATCCTTTTGATTCATTAAACAAGGGTTTTACCCATTTATTTTCTAAACTAAAAACCATCTCTGGGTCTCATTATTGTTAAATATTCCTGTCAAAAGGTTTTACAATTGAGTAGAAACTCATTAGGTGCACCTTTGTGGTATCCACCTGAACTACAACGAACCCAAGCACCCTCATTCTCACGTATGTAACATACAGAGTGGTTGTATGGGTGCTACATTATTTCTACTATGGCAAAACAGAACATATACAGTAGCCTACCCTTCATCCATTACCATCACAGTGTTCTTTTTTCTGTAACATTTATTTAATTGTAACACAATTTAAAAGACATTTTACATCAGGAAAGGTACGTTTATATTCAAATATTTCCTAAAAGGCAAAGCTGCTCTGGAGGCAGAGATAAGTTATAACATTAAAAGGCAGAGCCAAAGAACACAGTTTGTTTTTTTAAATCACTGATAAATGTTAAAAGGGCAAGCCAAAATCTTCACTTATCTCATATAAGTGCGACCTGGCAACATGATGGATGAATCAGTTAAGCTTTATGACACATGACTGACAGTTTTCCTCAATCTCTCAGGATGAACTCTCTCTACAGCTGATTGGACAAATGCACCCCGCCCTGAGCTGTCACTGATCTGTGCTTCTGGAAATATGTACCTTGCCATTTTTATTTACTTCTTTGCCATTCAAGTTTGCCGGTTATCAGTCTTTCTTGTCTTTGGCTCTGCTGACTGAGTTTTACCTTCACCAGCGAGATGATGCATACCTCTCAAATGTTTGCATTACTCCAAACTGCTGAAATCACAACCCAAAGTAAACATGACCCCTCCCAGGAGAAAGATAAAGCCTCCCACCAATAAATTAGTTTCACACTTTGAGTTTGTTTTCTTCTATTTACCAGTGCAGCTGCATGCTCTGTTCCTCATTGACCTCCGACCTCTGATAGCAGATGGGTTTACTCTTGGCCAATGGAAACATTAACACTTGATAGAGACAGAAAAGTGTCTGTGGATACAGAGTTTAAACCAACGGTTTTGTGCAGGTGTTAAAAATATACACCTTACTCCAGAAAGACAGCCCAGCTGCTTTGCATACTGTACACTGATTAAGTCAAAACATGGTCCTTTTTAGTAAAATGTGTCTACAGATAATCATTTCAGACAAAATTGTTATGTTAGTGTGCCCTCATTGATATAAATGGGGAGGAAAAAATATTAAAAACACCTCTCAGTATAAATGGGAGTGTACATCCTTATGTCAACGCTTATGTCTCTGCCTTTGGCTATTATTCCTTGATATTTCACTAATTATGTGAATTTATATCATATAATGCCTGAGTAGGTGTGGGCGTGGCTTTTCATCCACAGAGTCCATTATTTTCTTTGTTAGTACAATGCCGTCACTAAAATAGGACAGAAAAGGAGTCTGTGTTTAAATTAACAATGTCAATTTAACCCATGCTTCGTTTCACCGGTAAGAGTTAGCTGGTAACGTAGCATGTTCAGTGTTGTCAGTATCAGTATTGTTTTTATGGTTACTTGCAGTTTAATAAACCTTGTGCACTGATTTTAGAGCAGTGATTAAACCTGTTCCGATTTTTTTACCACCACCTCGTTAATTATTTCGTCATACTGGAGCATTATTGCTTACATAATGGACAGATTGTCGAAGAATAATGACCCAAAACAGCAATTCATAGGCATATTCATAAAACATACATTTCATAATGTATACATACTATTTTAGAACCTATGTACAGTGTAAAGTATGTATGTGTGTGCACAGAAAGAACAAACGTGACTCGGTCTTCATGATAAAAGCTTTTATACATACGGAGTCACAGGTTTACAGTTGTGTTCAAAAGCTTACAAATCTCCCTCAACCTCGTGTGCATAACCTACATTAATAATACTCAACTGTGTAAAAAAACAACACATAAAATACAAAACAATCATTCTCTGTATAAGGCGAGTATGTTTTTTGCAAGTACAACTGAAACCCTGCTTGTGTTACTGTGAGTCATTTTGGATAAATTCAGTGCCCAGAATACTGTACATTGCTGAGGGTTAGACGGGTGTATCTGTTATTCTGATGTTCTTCCTCTAACTGAATTTCACATATCGTCTGTTTCCATTTCAGGATCCTGATATGATGGAATATCCTCCCTGATAATAATATTGGGGAAGAAATTCTCTGTCCATTTTTATTTATTCATATATTTAATTTAAAAGGTAATAACTCTCCCTCTTTTTTAAAAAGAGTTTTGGTGCCTCATAATGGTCTACAGTTTCAGGTCCTGAAGAATAAAAGTCTGGTGGGAAACACTGAAATCCAAGATGGTCCAATTCAAAGATATCAGTACAAAATAAAATAAAAAAAACAGATCCACAAAACCCTCATTTTGGCACAAAAAAAAACTACATATGAAAAATAAACAATTAAACAAAAAAATAAATGGACAATCATGATTAACATGAGCTACAGTAACCTGTATGTTTACCGGACTCCCAGATGATACTGCTCTGTAGTTCCCAACATGGGGGTCGGGACCCCAACAAGGGATTGCAAGATTAATCTGAGGGGTCGTGAGATGACTGACCAGGGGAGGAGAGCAGAAAATGCTACAAAACTTTTTTCCTTGTGTATTACTGGATAACTTTACCTGTTTAGGCGGGTAGAAATGTTTCAAATATACTGTAACAATTGGTAGACGTTAGAGACCAAGGAGTCGCAAGACGCTGCTTCATTTTAAAGGGCCACAAGCCAAAAAAGTTAAGGACCACTGTGGCCACATGTCTGACTTAAAATGACCACTAGGAGACTGACAAGAATATTTAATTCCATGTCGGCAGTTAATATTTCAGCTAAATCTAACATGAAATGAACGTGGCATCAGGTCTGCACAGTCTGCTTCCATGGACCCACTATAATTAAAAAAATATAAATAAATTAACATTTGTCAAAAACAGTGATTCTCCACCACATGGTGTCATTTTTTGGTTAGTAATAACATAAAACAACGTATTTCTAATACATAAATTGTTTATGACTTGTTTTTAAGCTATGTGGTAAATGTTCTTTGATTTGAAGCCTCTCCTTCGAAAAGGAGAACGCTGCGGATGATACACTCGTCCGTCTCCCAGAAATATCTAACAACTGAGAGCATGTAAGTGTGTTGTTTATTTGATAGTCTTCATTTGCAACTTTGTTTTTTATAATGTTTAATGATACAAAAGGAAGAACTAAAATTCAGGTCTCTGTTCTTCATGATTTCAGCAGGCACTGTTACATGTGTGTCATGAACTGAAGACCATTGTGAAGAAAGTGATGTACACAGTCCTCCTGCAGGTCACAGGTTCAGTTTCTGCAGTTGCAAACGATATGTCTATAAAAGTGTCCTGGAGTAAGACTCTGAACCTCCACTGCACCTTTCTTCAGACTGTCTCTGTCCCTGGTCAGAGCACGGTGGTCTCAGTCTGCAGGATGGACTGGGCTCGGGAGTTCCTGGGAAACTGAGCCGAGTTTTCGGTGCCGTTTCGGCTGACTGACATGGCGTGTAGCCTGTAGTCCCGCCCTACGTAACGCTTGAGAGATAAACTCCTCCACGTCCTCCTCAGCTCGCTCTGGACCTTTTTATACACAGACAGAGTGCAGTTTAGTGTCTGTGAAGCCGAGAATTTAATTCACAGAATTCTGTTTGGAAAGGTGTGTGTGTAGACTCACTTCGCTGTTGAGGAAACAATAGAGGACAGCCACAACTAGACCCTAAGACACACACATACACAACTGTTACTGATCAAGCATCATCTTATAGTCTTGCAAAAAGAGCTGAAAAATGACACGTACTGTACTAACAAAAAGGCTCCTGACATGAAAGCTGAAAATGATTTTTAAGTCATTAGCTGTATATTTTGAGGCTTTTTTTTTTTTTACCAACAAAACATTTTAGAGGACATCCGCACTTTTAAAAATTGAGCATCAGATTAGGTCTGAAGTCAAGTCTTAATCGAAGTGAGCTAAGACCAAGTTTTAAGGAGATGAAGACCAACACAAATAAATGACAAATTAAGTTCTATTTAAGACTAAAACAAGCAATAAATAGTGTTCATATTTTTCCAGCACAACAAACGATTCAAGACATTTTGTTTATCTAAGAATGTGCCTGTACGTATATTTATGTATATGATGTCCCAAGGGGTCTACGGTATGTTATGGTTACTGTAAGAAATTCTGTAAGTGCTCTGGGGACAGTAGCCGCAATGCTGCATCAGACAAAACTGTACCTTCACAGGTGTGAAGTGAAACCTTACCTGGAAGGATCCGAGGCCGAGTTCAAAGAAGATCTTGATCTGCTTCATGTTTTTGTCAGCCGGCTCCATCAGGTAGACGAACACCACGTAGTTTATCCCAAACAGAGGGATCAGCAGGAGGGTGGACTTAGCCAGACGTCTAGAGAACACACACACACACACACACACACACACACACACACACAGGCATAAATTAATCAAAACCACCAGTGCAACCCCCCCAAATATAATATCATAATGATGAATCGAATGAAAAATATTAACTGTTATAAAACACGATGAAGTGGTTGGTTTTCTCGATTCAATGTAATTCAATAATTATCACAGAATAATAGCACAACTAACTATCAAATGGCTGAAAATATGTTGAGCAAGTGATAAATGTCAATTTTACTAATACTGGAACAACAATAGAAACAGTGTTTTCAAATGCTTCTGTTACTGACATTTTTGAGTGTGTTGAGTGTTAAGTGCAGCATTTTGCCAAAACATTTAGAAAATTGTCTGTTTATTTTGAATCTAAAAAACCAGAAGCGTTCTGAACTTTGCTAACAGCAAGAGGACATTGTTTACTGTAACCTACAGTGAACAGTGTTTTCTGGAAGCAACAAACACTAAAATCAATGGATGAGACATGACATTTGCATTTTTCATTGGATATTGTTCAAAACCAAAAACAGTGGGCCCTATTTATAGCCTGTCAGAATATTTAATGCAAGTTGTATGAGAAGTAACAGCCTAATGTGATTAGGACCTAAAACATGGTGGATTATGTCACCTGAAAGTCCTCTAAAATGTATAAATCTAATCAGTAAAAGGTAAAATGAGTGTACCTGTATTGCGACTGCTCATTTCCTCCAACGTCAGTGCAGCGCAGTTTCTGCACCAGGATGCGGATGATGCTGATGAACAGAATGAAGTTGATCTTGTAGAGAAACACAAAGCAGGTAGACATCTTTTTAGAGACTAAAAAAATTCAAGTTAACTAATTTAAACAACTAATGTAAAGTAATTACACACAATCAGGTGTGTGCCATTGGATAAAGCCCAGTCCCTCCCAGTTAAACATTTTTTAAAGGGAGCGCTGAGAAGCAGAAATCAAAGTAATTAAACATCGTCGTCCACAATGAATAAAGCAGAGCTGAAGTGTGGCAGCAAGTAGAAAATATGTTACTCAAAACAGAGAAGTATAGTTTAGGATGGCAACGTGATCATCTGCTTGCCAACATGTTTAGAAATAAACCGCTGAATGATTGAACCTTATCTGAAACTTATCTCTGTTTTTAGATTGTATCCCAATGACTCATACTAAGTTAATAAAATCTTTTTTTTTTAGTATACGCAGCTGGAAAATGGGAAGAGAAAGACTGATAAAGTGACAAAGTTAATTAAAGTGAGGCACAGCAGGTGAAAATGATTGTTAGATATAGCAGTTTCTTGAATCTACTGTATAAGTTATGTCACTTAATGTCGCAAAAAATGATAAAAAAAGTCAACTGTAAAGTGTTGTAGTTTTACTGAAATAATCCTAAATAAGTGCTTTAGGTGATAATACTGAGTGTGTATTTTAAAATAAATACTATAGTAGCAGTAAAAAAACAAAAGTAAGTTATTAAACGTATAACTTAATTTTAATAAAATGTCAGTACAAAGCTCACAATGACAGTTGCCATGATGGGCCAGTTGATCAGTCTGTTGGGGACGGGGTTTTCATTCATCTCCCAACACCTGAAAATAAGAAAATAAATCTGTCAAGTTTTTATAGTATTTCTAAAACCAGAGCTGGCTTCATTTATAAGCAAACTAACCAGCTGCTATAAGGCCTTAAGCAATCATCAAGGGACTCAGACTCAAACCACCAAATCTCTGATAAAAACTTTGAATCTCCATAATGTTATCTTTTTGGAAACCAACGGGCCTTATTGGTTAAATCAGTTGAGTCACTGGGAGGAAGGCAAAAGGGTGAGCGGATGAATCTGATTTCATGTGGGAGCAACAAACAAATACCTGCATGCTAGCAAAGATATGAAGATTAAAGTTTGCAGGTATTTTAAGACATAAAAATACTCTTTATACTACTAATAATTTGTGTCTAATATAGTTTTTCAACAAGTAAAACGTTAAAATAACATCCCTTCTTTGAAAAATGCAGAATCTATGAATATGCCAACACTGTTTGTTTCTAAAGCTTCACAAAAGATGTCTGTACATCTGCTAAAAAGTCCATTCTCAGTGTATGTGCACTGGAGGCTTCAAGTGTAAGTTGCATACTGGACTGTGATTGGCTCCAAACTAGTTGTGATGTCACAAATCATGCACGTACTGTTTGTCCGAGAGTCAAACTGAGATTTAAGGTGAGCACGGAGAAACTTTCTCCTTCCGCAGATGAATGCGAAATCAAAATGCACATCCATCATTCTGCACAGTGAAAGTCAACAATAAGTAAAACACCTTTGAATTAGTTAACAGAGTAATAGGGAGTAGAGGTTTGAGAACCACCGGGTTAAAGTTTTGTCTCAATTCGATAGAGAAACATGTCATTCTTTGAATTACTAAAAAAATCATGAAAATCCCCAAAAGCATCTGAAATGTGACGTCTGTATCACTTTTTAAATCTAAGTAACATAACTGTATGTCTTGTTTTTTGTACAGTTTGAACAAAAAACAACATCATTTGTCACTTAATGTCATTTTATCTAATTCGATTTTATTACATTTTTTGTAATCTTGGCTGCAGTGCTGCTAGAGGCCACTAGAGGCCGACAGTCTTCTCGTTTATTAAAATTAAAAACACTTTGCAGCGGTCAGAGCAGGATGTGCAGACTCACCTTGTGTCCTCCATGTTTATCCTACATATGATCCATGCAACCATGAAAACCAAAGGGATTCCTGAGAGACAAGAGAGAGTGAGAGGGAGAGAAAGTCTGTTTGGATTCTCAGTCTGCCAGACACAGAACATCCTCACAAGGTGCCACACAGGAAATATGACGTCTACTGTACACACACACACACATACATAAAACAGCTGGAGCTAAATGGTGATGCATTAGGAAGGAAGTGTTGGTAAAGTGGTGATGGATGGTGGAGGAGGTGTCACATGGCAGCAGCTGCGACAGAACGGAACTGACTGTTTATGACCCGACCTTTCGTGAAATACACTGTCTGCATGTCTGCGCACGTGAGAGTGTTTTTGTACGATACCACTCTCATGTCTGTGTGGTAAATATGAAGCTACAGCCAGCAGCTGGTTAGCTTAGCTTAGCACAAGGGAATGAATCAAACAAACGAAATATAACGTATTACTTAGTGAGCTTTAGAGGTTTGTTACCCTTGGACAGAGTCAGGCTAGCTGTTTCCCCCTGTTTCCAGTCTTTATGCTAAGCTAAGCTAACTTGCTGCTAGATGTAGTTTCGTATTTACCATACAGACACGAAAGTTTCTCATCTAACTCTTGGCAAGAAAGTGAATAGTTAGTTTATTTTTTATTTCTGTGTCATGCTAAACATCCGGCCCATCCCACATGGCAAGACACTGCTATTTTAAAACAAAACATACATCTTCCAGTAATACATATACAACATGTAACAAAAACAAGTTAAAATGTATTAAAAAAAAAATCCAAAATGTTGAGGTTTTCCTCAAAAGCCAGTATGTGTAGAATTTTTATGTGATTATAACATTATAACGATTATAATTATTCTTATGCAGTATGTTTTCGTTAATAGAAAAATGACAAAATCCTTGTGAAAATCGGTGCAGTCTATGTGTTGCTTGTTAGCGCATTCAGCTCAAACTATGTGAACACTTAGCTGGTTAAATCTGTAAACGTGTGAAAACGATGAGCGTTGTTTTCACTCTCAATTAGCGAAAACTTGAAATTCTAAAACGGCTAAATCTCGTCTTCGTCCTCCTCTTTTTGACAACAATTGTGCAGCAAATTTACAACTACAGCCAACATCTGGCATGCAATGCGTACAGTAGTAGCATGCAATACTGTCTGCCACAGTTTCTCTTCTGATGCTGCCAGGTCATAAATTTCCAATTTCTACACATAGTGGCTTTAATGTTTACAGTACATATCCAAAAAAAATAGAAAGACAAGAAAAAATACAGTCGTAATATTCTGTAATATATCAAAATATTATAATTTTCATGAATTCAAATATATTTTCTACAAATCATGCTCCTCTCCCTGTTGGAAACAGGTTGTACTAATCTCCAGATTTCAGCAATTAACTTGCTTAATGTTTTCAGAACAAAGCTAAGACAGACCCAGGTGGTAAAAAACTAAAATCTATTTTGCAGTGCCCCCGTTGTTGTGCAGCCTACCCCAGCCGATGAGCATGTAGGTGGAGAGGCGGATGGAGTAGCTGTGGATGACGAGCAGCAGTGTGTGCAGATAGACACCCTCCACCAGCAGCCAGAAGAAGTTGGCCATGATGAAGTAGTTGAAGAATACCAGGCTGGCCTTACAGCCCACCTACAACAACAACATACTTACATTACATTAATACACACATGTAACAACAGTAAAACTGAATGTAATGATGTGATTGTAATAAAATATGTTTTTATGACAATGAATCAAGAAGACGACTAATTTAATGTTCAATTCAGACATTCAGACATAGATTCTCATGGTTTTTATACAGTTGACAATAAAAGTTGAACTCAACTTGAACATAACTTTGGGTCTTCATACAACACATGCTCACAAATAGACCTAGAACCTACCAAGTACTTGGCTACAGTTAAAGACATTTTTTGTGTTTTATTTTTTGCAAATGAAACCTTAAAAATATAGTTCAAGGTTCAGCTTTATAGTCATTATACAATACAGGTTTGCACAAGGAAATGCAGGTGCAGCCCCCTCCATGGTACACACACAGAAAATGTATAAACAAATATTCAAATATTTAAAATTAGAATAGAATAAAAACAATAAAATAGGCAATAAAATAGTAAAGTGTAGCACTAAAGGAAGAAATAAAAAACTAAATTATAGTATTTACAGTACAAGGAAGATATATAGTTATGTATATGCATATATACATGTACATATATACATATATCTACACATATATACATAAATACATATATAAATACACACATATACATACAAAAAATATGCACAATATGTGAAATATCAGAGTAATATGCAAGTGTCTCTATGTGTTAAAGGGTTCAGACAAACTGTATTATATCATATCAGACTGCATATTATCATATTAGAGGTGGAAATCAATAACAATAGAAAAGTTGACAGGAAAGGTCCTCTTAAGTACAGTAAAATAATGTGCGTGTCTGTGTGCATGAAGTCACCAGCGATGGCTGCGTGCTGCAGTCTGTGTTTTCATCATCTGAGAAGAGCAGCGTGTCTTTGGTCAGCACGGCCACGGCTCGCAGCATGAACGATACAAACAAGTTCAGATGGATGTAGTTCCTCGTGCAGTGGAGCCTCCTGCATGTGTACACACACACACACACACACGCACAGAAGAATGTCAAGAAGTGTGTTTATAGAGGGTGTCGGGGTGTGATTCCAGTGAAGGATGTGGTATCTAAACACGCTGATAGCAGCCGAGCGAACAGCTGGAGCCGATCCAGACTGAGCTGCAGAGTTCATCAGTCTCATACATTTCTACAACAGACTGTTATCACCCTGCGTTCTCTGTGTGTTAGGAAACGTGTGTGTTTAAGAGTGTATACGTAGGTTTATATAATATATCCTGACTAATCCTTAATATATCCTGAGTTAAAAGAAGTTATTCTTAAATTCTGAGGTTAATGTCTTTGCTCTGCAAGTCTGATATTTTTGTCAGTAAATGTCGGAGCCTTGCACACATGCTTAACTCTGAACTGTCGATTGAAATAATCTTAATTTTCTGTTTCTTTGCATAGAAGAAAAGAGGAGAAAGCTTAAGATAATGCTTCCGCCAGATTTATAGTAAACTAATTGGTTATTTAGCAGATCTTGAAATGATTCTTGACGCCCCCTTGACATTGATGCTCTTGACACTTTCTTTTCCCAAAAGAATCATCACTGCTGCTGAATTTTATTTCCTCTTTAAGAGTTAATTAAAAAGAAAAAAACTGTATTTGAAAGAAACTCGGCAACATTCAGCCAGTTGTTGTGGGAGATATTTGCAAAGAAACATCTGATTCTGCAGACTCTGGAACGACCATGGAGCCCTGAACATGTCCATTCAATGGCTGTGAATATTAATGCACATATTAAATACGTATAAATGCAAATCTTAATATATGTCAGACTTATAGTAACTTAAAAAATAGTGTGTGTGGACTGTTTTCATTTTTTGTAAGGTTAAGTTTCATAGAAATTCAAATAGATAGTTTTTGTTATATATGGAATTACAGCTTGTTTACACTGCAATAAAATATATTTTGAGTATGCACTGAATGCTTATGTATTTGACATAAAGCTCATTTATATTAAAAAATGTATCCACAGTGACTGAAAAACATGTGTTCAGGCCAAAAATGAAAAAATATTCTAAAAACAAAAAGTAGCTATAAGGCATAAACAGCATAAACCTCAATATCAACTCTCCCAGATGTTGTTTTGAACACAGTGTCTTAGTTATTCTCCGTCTGCGTGCACACCAGCTGTAATCATAAACTGAAGAGCATCTGAAGAGGTTTTGTCTCCGTTGAAACACCTTGCCTCACTGGTTTAACTGCTGTGGTTGCGTGATGGGTGGACAGATGAGTGTTTGTGTGTGTGTGTGAGTGTGTGTGTGTGTGTTTACCTGTACAAACAGATGATGGCGGTGCTGGTGAGCAGAGTGATGAGGGACAGGCTGTGGCCCAGAGTGGACAGTATCCTCACCACCTTGTAGAAGACCAGCTGGACACACAAACACAGAAAAGAAATTCATTGTGCACTGAATGTGGAATAATAGGACCATTTTTCTCACGTAATAAATCACCTTCCACACAGTGCATTATATGTCATTGCTGCATAGGTGAGTGAGTGGATTATCCTCCCGTCTATACTGTGGCCACTTTCCAACTATCAAAACATGCGAGTAGCAGCTAATGCCACCGTTCAAGGCTACGTATCAAATGTGTCATTCAGGTGTATGAATGTATAAATATAAAAATTGAATATAAAGATACATTCTAATCAGATAGATTTATAACTCTGAATTACATTTTCCTCACAAACAAATTGTTAAGAAGTATTCAGATCTTTTACTTAAAAGGTCCAGTGTGTAACATTTAGGAGGAGCTATTGGCAGATGTGGAATATAATATTTCTAAGTATGTTTCCTTCGTGTATAATCGCCTGAAAATAAGACTTGTTGTGTTTTCATTACTTTCGTGGCCACCATAGTTTCTCCTCCACGCTTGGAAGGGGAGGGCGAGGCGAGCGGTATTCAAATGGTTGCAATCTGCAGTTTCACCGCTAGATGCCACTAAATCCTCCACACTGGACCTTTAAGTAAAAGTAGAAATACTACAGTGTAAAAATAAAGGTACTGCATTCAAACTCTTACTTAAGTAAAAGTATTAGCATCAAAATATACTTAAAGTACCAAAAGTAAAAGTGCTCATTATGCAGAATGACCCATTTTAGAATAACATATATTATATTATTGGTTTATAATTATTGATGTATTAATGTGTTCATCACTTTAATGTTGCAGCTGGTAAAGGTGGAGCTCATTTTAACCACATTGTATACTGCCAGGTAGCTTAATCTATAATAATGTATCATAATTTAATAGTTTATTTATATTTTGTATTAATAATCTAAATCTGCAAAGTAACTAGTAACTAAAGATGACAAAAAAATATAGTGGAGTCGAAGTATAAAGCAGCATAAAATGGAAATACTCAAGTAAAGTACCTTGAAATTGTACTTAAATAAATGTCCACCACCGCTTTCCAGTTGTGCTTTCAGTAAAGGCAGACAATTAAAGCCACTCGGGGGCGCTGTTCTCTATTTATTTAATCTACACATTAAATAAAGAAATGGCTGTGAGAATAATTATTGTTTACTCCTCCAACAAGTAAACAAAGCTTTAGCCTGCTAACTGAAAGGATCAGGAGGAGCCTTGTGTGGTCATTTAGAGAGCTGATGAGGAGAGAATAATAAACACCGTTCGGCCAATCAGAAACAAGTATTCTCTGTGTACCTGTACGAAACAGCACAGATAGGTCCATGGAGGAGTTTTATAACATGCTTTTTTTGTGTTTCTCTGTATGTTTGATTAAACAATGATTTTTATTTTTTTTTGGATGAGTTCAGGTTTATTTTCTTTTTAAAATGAAAATCTGATTACTGCCAAAAAGTCAGTTCAGTGATTTCCAGGCCTATTTTTCCCACCACGGCCAACTAAACTAAAGGACGCACAAGACGTTATCAACAGCACTCATCGAGCTTCTTGTTCTTTTTACAGAGTGGAGACGCTCTTTCACAATAAGAGCAGGATCAGAGCGAGAATCTGGTCCATTTCAAAAAAGCACAAACTCTCATAAACTCTTCAGGCCGACACAAAGAGATGGATCTGGTCTTTAGAGATGTGTATTACTGCTCACTGTGTGTGTCTGTGTGTGTGTGTGTGTGTGTGCCGGTGCCTGGCGTTCATCGCTCTCTCGTCATCTATAAACAACATTCCCCCTGTCTGACACACCATCTGGCGATTAACTGGACATTCACACACTCACACACTCTCTCAGTATATACATTTAGACATGCATGAGCATGTGCACTTTAACGTACACTAACTGTAAACCTTTTCACATACTGTTAAACACACACATTTAAAAACACACATGCAAACGTACTGTACAGGTTCACATTCATCACATGAGCATCTTCATATTACACATAAACATAGTCATACATGTAAAAATGCACACGTTTGTACTTCTATACTTGTGAGGACCCTGACTGATATAACGCACACCCCGGCAGCTAACTCCATCCTTAACTAAAGGCCAAACCACAGCTCTTTGCAATAATATCCCCACATGTAAAGTATAAAATCTAACTGGTACTCATAAAGATAGATGTAATAGAGCACACACACACAAACATTGAAGTGGAAAGTGCTTGTGCATCCACTTCTGCAGCTGCTGCACTTCAGCATCATATCGAGACACTTTATGTACTTAAAGATTTCCATTTCTGGAGGCTTTTCTCCTCCCTGTCGTCTTTCCATATTTCTTTTTTCCATCTTTGTCTTGTCCTTCGTTCTGTCCATTTTTCCTTCTCTCCTTTTCTCTTTCCTTTGTTTCTTTTTGTAAGTAATCTTTCCTTATTTCTTTCCCTTCTTTTCTTCCTACTTTACTATTCTTATCCTAAAACACGAACCGCCCTATCTAGAGCCAGTGTTTGGTTTGTCCTTTCAGGGTTACTGTAGAAAAATGGCGGTGCAACATGGCGACCTCCATGGAAGGGGACCCGCTCCCTCTGTAGATAAAAACGGCTTATTCTAAGGTAACAAAAACACAACGATTCTTATTTCCAGGTGATTACACACGAATGAAAACATACTTGTAAATATTATATTCCATCTCTGCCAACTAAATGTTACACACTGGACCTTTAAAGCTGCTGAAAACATGGTTTAAAATCTGAGATATATCTCTTTAACATTAAATATTCATTATTGCAGTAAATGAACAACAATCAAAGCAAAAGTTTGGAAAAAAAACACCCTAAGTTGTTAATTATTAAGAGTTGAAAACTCAGCTAATCTGCTGCATCAAGAGTGTGTGTGTGTGTGTGTGTGTGTGGTATGATCAGAATTGATTGACAACATAAACAACCCCACAACTGTCGTCACATTTGAATCCAGACATTACTAAATCCTTCTGTGCAGGATTTAGCAACAGAAGTATGTGGCATGACCTTTTCCACAGAAATCTCTCTTGTGAAATAACTGTTCTAACTAAATACGATTTCAGAAGTGAATGCAGGACTTTTCCTGTTAACAGAGTATTTTTCCACTCTGGCATTACTACTTTTACTGGTAAGTAAAGTGGTTCAGTACTTCTTCCACCACTCTGCGACTGTCCACTGTAAATACGCACACACGTAGACAAATATCTGAGGATACACAGACAGTCACAGCCTGGCATCAGTGTCTCATTCCTGAGTTTGATTCTCAGGCCTTCTGGCTGGGAGCTGATGACCTGCTGGCTCTGGTCTGCTGTAGCCTCACTGCCTTCTATGTCCAAACACACCTCCATCCATAAACTCTGGCTCGTTCGCCCCTTTTCCGTCTTCCTCTCTGACACCAGAGAATTAAAGCCATGCTGAACTTCAGGAGGAACAGCTTCCTGGCCATGATAGAAGTCTAATTCTGGTGGACTGCCTTTATCTTCTGCTCCTGTGTGCTGTGTAGTGTTTTAAATCAAGACCGAGTCACGACAGAGACCAGAGGAATATGAAGACCATGACCATGAAAAGAAAAGATAAAAGTATTTACAAATTTCGGCTAAAATACAAATAAAAGAAGAATCAATATAGATAAAACAGAGGAGTTTAGGTTCGGTCTCTTAGTTGACAGAAAACCAGCACACAATGATATTTTAGACAAAAGTGTTCTTCCAACAGTGTGACAGCAGTTTGGGGAAGGCCCTTTCCTGTTTTAAAGTGACAATGCCCCGTGCACAAGGTATATGTACATACATTACATCACTGTGTGTTTAAAATATAGAAAGTTTTTTTGTTATGTTAAAGTATTTAAGTAATTGCTCAAATAGTAAATTTGTCAAACAATTAAGTAACTAATTCATGAATGAACCTGGGAATTAAACATAGTGCATTTGGGCAGAAGCTGTTTTCATTTTTTAAAAATACTTAAATTTGTAAAAAATGTAAAGCCAGACACTTTCAGGTAGTCACAACCCCATTAAACTGTCTTCAAAAAAATAACAGATTGCTGTTTTTTTCCGTCCTAACACCACAGCTACATACTGTGGACAAAATTGTACAGTACTTGAGTAAATGTACTTAGTTACATTCCACCACTGACTACAGCTGAGTCGGGCAGATTGTGTGTGTGTCGGCAGACTCGGCTGCGTTCTGGCACCAGAGGGCCGTTTATGAACACCATTTATGGGTGCCAGTGTTTTCATAACCTTGGAATAAGCTGTTTTTACACGCTCGGAACGTAAGGGTGAGGCGAGCGGTATTCAAATGATTGCAATTTCATGGCTAGATGCCACTAAATCATGCACACTGTCCCTTTAAGTGGACATTTTTATCTGCTGAGGATTCTATAAAAAAAAGTAAAAAGCCATCAAACATAATGTTTTTGGGTATTTTATGTCTTTAGTAGCTATTGATAGTATTGAAGAGATGACAGGAAACGAGGGAGAGTGATGAAACACAGGTCCATGGCCAGATTTGAACCAGGGACGTTGTGGTTTACGGTCAGCGTCTTAACACCTGAACCACAGGGGCGCCCTGATATGATTCTTAATGGTCTTAGCAGTCAGTGAAGCCCGAGTGTGTGAATTAGAGTGAAATAATTCAGCCTATGAAAAAGCTGAACAAGACACCAAAAAAGTCTGGCACTGGTCCTGCATGCTGGCTTTAGGCCGATGTTGGGCCGAGTCATTTTGGCTACCTGAGTTTTTCTTTATCAATATTTTCATAAACCGCACTGCTCCTGAGACAAATGTCAAAGAGACACACAGGTGGATTTTCCGGGGTGTCGCAGACATTTGACAGAAGTTTGTTATGTGAACAGATGTGCTGTGTAAAGAAGACAATATAAATGATGTGTTCAGGGAGTTTCTTGTCTCCAACAAGCCTGAAGCTTGCATGTGTGTTTAGCATTGAGCACAAAATTTACATTCTCCGGTCAAACTGTGGAATTATTTTCTCACATTGCCACTAAACTGCTGCTCGACTAATTAATTCATCTCCTGAGCGATGTGTTTCCACACACACGGTTTGTCTCATTCAAGTCAGCAGCTCTTTGCGGTTTTATCAGCTGTTGGCCGTCCGCGACAATCAGCTTTTCCTCCATTTAGTTTGAATTTCTTTTACATCCTTGAGTGGAGCAGAAAACAAGTTTTTTGTAGAGGGAATCAAAATAAATGCGATTGGTTGTCACTTCCATGCGTTAAAGGACATGGTGCCAGCATATTTCTTGAGGTTCAATTCACAACTAAATGTCATCTTGTTCGGTCTGCAGTGCATGTGTGAACGGGACATCAAGGTTGGTTGAAAACTAGTCAAGTGTGTGATTTTGAGATCAGTTCTGTCTTGCGGTCAGAACGATCGGAGACACGATGAGGACAATCAGCTGCGTGTGCTGTGTGAGTATCTGTAGTGCCAGCAGTGACGTCTGGTCTCAGCTGAATGCTCTCCAGATGGAAAACCTCTGTCTCTTCAACAGGAAACAAATAGAAAGCTTCACGAGAGTCAAAGAGTGGGAATCCCACACCTGAGGGCTCTGGAGAGGATCACAAGCCAGCTGTGTGTGTGCAAATGTGTGTGTGTTGTTAAAATCCATCTATATGTTCTGCGGTTTTCTGTCACGCTGCTCAGATGTGTGTACAATGCATGAATTGTTAGTTTCTCTACTCTGTTTATTGGTTTACTTACTCACCTCCTCAAAAACTCTGTTTTTTCCTGCTTTTATCAGTTGAGTTTAGTAATAGACTTTCAAATTAAACAAAAACAATCAAAACCATTATTCAGCTAAATAAAGTAAATATGCTGCTCATCCTAGATCTGTCTATTCAACACAGGCTAGAAACACAATGCTATTTTGGTTGGCAAACATGACCAAAACCATCATTTATACTTATAAGTGCCTACTTTGAAAAATAAAGAGATGTCTGCTGCAGCTTGTTTAACATTTTAACCTAAAATGATGTTTGGTTTGGGGTGCTCCAGTGAGTTTAAACACACAAAAACTTCCAAGTATAAGATATCATCCCGTTCTTCTTCTTAAACTGGGCGTTTATATTGAATTTGTTCGTTGTGTTATCTCCCACTACACGTTTTAATCAGCCTCTCTACACGGCCCGAACCTGCGACTTTTATGCTCACGCTGTACATAAGCATGGAACCGGTTTTGCCCATTATCCAGACGAGACGGCCGCATCCTCAATGTTGACAAAAAGAGAGAAAGGCAGCGTTACCTTGTGCAATTCTACTAGCAAAGTTCAGTTTTATATAACAACGCAGTTTCAGTTTGAGCCACAACATGTAAAATGCTATTTGAGTAACGTTAATAACAAGCTCCCTGCAGTATATAACAGAACTTTTGACAGCAGCCATGAGGGGAAATCGGACGGTGGAAATGTTCAAACTGTAAGGCAGCCTACCAAAATTTCTGACATGCAAGAAATCCAACTGACTGTCTGAGAACCAGATCGTTTGCGTAATTAATCCGCCGTGGTGACCTCAAACTGCACGTCAAACGAAAACTGATTTGGCAGAAATTCGGCCTGATTCTCAAAATTGGTCGAGGGTGACAAATTCGGGGCTAAAATCGGGCCGAATCCGTAAAGCGTCTGTCCGTAAAACGAAATTATTACTTTTCTGACATTCGATGATGATGGAGGTATGACTGCTGATGATAGTTTACAGGTACGTGTGCTTAACACTGTAAATAGCCAGAGCCGTGTGTAATGACAGCTGCTGTGGCGTTGCGACACGATATGTGAAATTAAGCTTCTCTTTACTGTTCTTTTCATTAACAGGTCTACAAACATAGACGAAGAAGACAGGAATATTGATATGCAAACAGGTTATTGAGGGTGTCTCTACTCTACATCCATTTATGGCTCACTGTGGCTGTGGAAATTCATTAATTTGACGACAATGATGTGTATGCATATTTCTGTTGAGTTGTATGCCTCTAGCCCTGAGTGAGAAACACTGTTTGAAGAGGAACTAATTTATTGAAATCCATATATGTGCATCGAACAAAAACAGAACAAAAATGTTAAATTCAGTGCTCAGTTCACACGCAAAAGTTGCAAAAGCCAAAGTCAAGTTCCAGCACTTGTCATTATAGTTTATATAAGAAGGGTCATTTGTTTATCTTTGTACATCTTTTTTCTATACAAGGCAATATTGCACAAACTGCCTCGTTATCTATTTTCAGTAAATCTCCACAGTATCAGCAGTTTCTCAGTCATACAGTTTTAATTATTTTAAATCAAGATATGTTGTTATCTAAACTAGTGTACTTGGAGAAGATTATAAAAGCAAGATTATAATATGCACACATCCTGTTACCAATGCAAAAGTCTGAAAACTGCAGCAAGCATTCAGTGTAAATAAATAAATAAATAAATAAAAGAGTTTGACAGCCATAACAGCCATATGTGTGCATGAGCCATATGTGCACACACAGAGGAAAGAAAAACAGTCCAGCAATGAGAAAAAAAGATACTGTAAACAGAGAAATACAGGGATGTGACAGAGATGTTAAAAAGAAAGATGGCTCTGGAAAGGAAAATATACAGAGAGGCTTGTTTTAGATGCTTGCTGAAAAGCTTGCTGCACAGTTAAGAGAACTGATGGTCAAATCAGAACATTGCTCTCATTTAAGATGTTGGGGTTGAACAGGAAAGTTATGAAACTATATATTTGTGACCAGGTTTTATAAATTTACGTCTTCAGTAGGAACCAGTGGGCTTGGAACTGAGAGCCACAGACAGGAAGTCAGAAAGTACTGAGAGACGGACTCACACATTGTTGGTTTTGGTGTTTTCATGGGATTTTTTGACAATAAAGTAAAAAAAAAAAATAATAATAATAGAATAACGCCAGGCTTATCCTTTAACATTTGTGATGTCTGAAAATGATACAACTTGTCTTAAGGACACTTATTTGTCCCAAAAACAAGAGACACTGAAGCATGATGGAGGACTGTCACTTCCTTTTTACTCACAGAACAAGACAACCTGACTACACAGTTAAAAATAAGAGAACAAGAGGAGTGTGTGGCATGACTTCTGCCGCAGTGCGGACACAATAATGGTTCCGGATATTCTCTTAAACCTGGATGTTACTTGCTTGTTTAAAGCTCAGTATAAACCAAAGGGTCCTGGAATGCAGCCGCGACTACAAGCAATAACTGGGAAGGTCAGAAAATAAGCTCTGTGGAATCAAACAGGACGCCTCGGGGTGACGGGAAGGTTAAAATATTACATGTAGACACACTAACACAGTAGACAGGTAGCACAGGTTCACTGCTCCGAGAAAAGACTTTAAAGAAAACTACGGGAGGTCTTTTTTTTTACTTCTACAACCACCTGCAACATTCACAGGGTTATAAATATTCAGCTGTGTCATTTTGCCTTATAATCCTCTAAGGAGTCGGCTGAAGAGGGGAAAGAATTCCTTCATCTTGTGCAGAAGCAGATATGGGAACAGTCAGGGGCGAATTAGAGAGCAGAGAGCGCCAAGACCAGGAACTGAACCCCACAGCTGGAGGAGCTGAGAGTTTAAGCCAGTGTCTCGCCACAAGTCCACACAACAAGATACAGTGTGTGTAGGTCAGTGTGGTAAAACTCCGAATCCTAAAACTTGGATTTTTCTGCTTGCTGATCGGACTGTTTTTGGCAGTAGTGGAATCCAAAATGTACTTTTTTTGTTAAATGTGAAAACAGAAAAAAGTTCAGTGACCTGATACAGAAGTGCAACTGGTGACCTTTTTCCACCTCAGGAACTTTTCCAGGAACTTTTTTAAGAACTCATGAACTACAACATAAACTCAGACGTCTGGAGTCCACATCACCGCCCCCCTGAACTCTTTCTTTAAAAGGGTTGGATCACCTAAATTACCAAGAACTGTAGCCATGCAGATAGTCTTTTTAAGTTTATGTTCTTAAAGGTTTTCAGATACAAATGGGTGACAAATTAAAGAATAAAAAAACTTCCTTAAAGTATATTAGTAAGGTCTAAGGTAAAGGTCAGTCATAGACACAGACTTCATCTGTGTTAAGTCTTTCGTCGGATGAAATAAAAACGCAGAAAATCCACATTGTCCACAAGAGTATACAGCCATGCTAGCGGCTCCGTGAGCATTTTTAGCTAAATGCTAAGGTTAACATGCTAACATGCTAACACTGACAATGCAAACACGCTGATGTGAGGTTGGTAAAATGTTTACCACGCTGATCATCCTGTGCTGTGTCCCAGATCCACAGACTAGCTCTGTACAGTATATACTACGTAGTAACCATCATAGTATAATGTTTTAGCAGTTAGTATGATATCACCATTGTATACTAACAGGAAATGATACAATATGTGTGACGTCAGACGTCAATCAAACTGCGACCTTGAAAAGCGACTGCCAATTAAACTTCACAAAAGAGACATCAAAATATTTTTCCTAACATTTTATACGTATTTACTTTGTTTACTAAGATTGTGGAGCTGTTTCACCTCCAACCACAATTTATTTAATTTTTTTCAGCTGTGAGAAGCTCCTCCATTTCCTTTGTGCATTGCATTGTGGGAGAATAGTATAAATCAACAGCACACTCAGAAATCGACCGTATTTAGTTTGCATACTGTCTCTTTTCCAGTTTGAACACATCCTCAAAACCTCCATTAGCTAGTTTTGCTAATTAGCATTAAACACAGCTGAGGCTGATGGGAATGTCGTGAGTTTTGCAGGTTAAGTATTGCACAGATCGAAATTTTGACCTGATGACGGCGCTGCATGTAAGTACAATTCATCCTGAGGGGGGCATAAAGATTGCACCAAATATCATGGCAATCCATTCAATAGTTTGGACGAAAATAACGGACTTGGTGTACAAACATTCATAGTAATACATACAGAACATGAATGGGTTAATAGTGTAATGGCTCAATGATCCTACATGGTGCATCTCTATGATGTTTAGTTTATCATACGTATTGTTTTTGCTGAGAGAAAGCGCAGAGTAAAAGAACGGTTGATAGATTATGAGCACACTGCTTCGAGTTTCTGACTGAGAAGACAAGCAAAAAAAAAAAAGCGGAAAATTAACTAGATTTACGGCAGGCTGCATCTTCTTTTTAATTTTTCTAAGCAGTGATTCACCTCCATTGTACTGGGCTCGAGGCAGAAATCTCCAGAGTGATCGGCAGGAGGTCAAAGTTGTGTCAGCGGAAAACTCCCTCCTCTCTTTCCTCACATTTGATCTCCTCTCTCACCCTTACCTTCCTCTTCGTTTATCTCCGTTTCGTCTATATCTTCGGTCTTCTTTGATCACATAAACACACGCGCAGAGATGCTGCCACGCTAAGCTGATCTGAAATCAGCCGAAGTCATCAGTTACTTCAACGCAGCGTATGAGCGTTAACTGATCTGGCAGATTAGAAGCTGCGCAACAGAAACTGGTGAGAAAATGAGCTTACACTCAATATATGGTAGATTCCTCTGCTGTTTTTGGTTTGCAAATCAATAGTCTATTGAGTGTGCTTGATATTTCAAAGTCAACGTGTAAGTATTTGTGTATTTAAGTAGTTTCAACACTTGGGTGAGCCGCCTTTTTCTTCTGCACTTTCTTTCTTGATTGTGTTTTTTACAGGGTGTTTTCAGTGTTTTGTTTGTTTGATTTCACAAAAGTTAGTCAGCTCATTTTTTGGGGGGAGATTCTTCTGTTTGTTATTCTGTCAGCCGGTTGCTTTACTCTGCTCGCCTGTTGTTACATTTCCACATCCGCAATAAATGCTTCCGTTTTAAAAGGATAGGTTCGCATTGTTGTCAATGATATTCAGGTGTCCACATGTACAATGAAAAAGGTTTTGCATACTGTAATCATTCCTCCTGTTCATACTGGACTTTAAAAGATCCCTTCCTGATGTGTTTCTAATGTAAGAGATGGGGGACAAAACCCACAGTCCTGAAGTTATCTGGAGTTAATGTGAGGCTTCAGCAGTCTGAGTTGGTCAAATCAAGTGGATATCTTCCAAAGTACCAAATTCCCTTTACAGCAAGCTTACAGCAAGCAAAACCTGTTTCAGTGTGCATTTGGACACCTGACTATTACTAAACTTGAAAAAAAGTGAGCGCATCCTTTCAGCATCAATTGGGGTGTTGAGATCTGGTTTGGGGAATTTGGGGAAGGGATGAATTTCCAACTTTTTACATCGTGCTCTCAGATGCTAAAAGAGTGAAGCAAAATTACACTACGTTTCCAAAAGTATGTGGACCCGAACATCGGCACTGTGTGAACCACCTCTTCTGGTTTCAGTCTTTCCAGCAGATGTTGGAACCTGGCTGCAGGGATTTGCTCCCATTCAGACACATGAACATTAGTAAGGGAACCAACACTGATGTTTGGTGATCAGGTCTGGCTCCAGTTCCAGTTCATCCCAAAGGTGTTGGATGGGGTTGAGGTCGGGGCTCTGTGCAGGCCAGTCAAGCTCTTCCAAGACTGAAGAATGACAGCATCAGTTGTTTGAGCAAATGGCCAAAAACGACATTTGTTTACCTTCAAGTGACTCTTGTCAGTCAGGAGTAAAGGAGATCGGCCCATAACATAAACAGAATATAATTTGAACCCAAACCTTTCCCTAATCCTAACCAAGCTGCGCTTCTTTTTCATCCTCAACCTTTAATTTGCCTGTGAGAACAGACTAAATCTAAATTCTAACTTATTTTCACTCCTGATTTTATAGGTAGGAGCTCAGGAGGACTGTAAGTCATATCTACCGCACTGAAACCTGCTCCTAATTGTCTCATACTGACATGACCTGAAGGACGCATGTGGGACAAAAAGGAGTCAAACAAAGCATTCAAAGTGGGTCAAAACAGAGATACGATCCTCTAATGTGTCAACACCACATCATGTCTGTGATTTGCACTATTGAGTGCTTTCTCCTCTGTTACATGGGACTTCACATGTACACTTCTGATTGAAAACACAAAAGGAAACCACTGTGGTATTAAACCCTGCGCACAAGCCCCAGGGCAGCTACCAAATGGCCCTTGAGGTGAGACTGTTTTGTCAAATGAAGAATAAAGTTAAGTTCCAATAATAAACAAATATTTACTTTGGTTTAAATGGATCTCTGTCTGTTTTTCTGTTGCTAAGATTTAAGTTCTTTTCAGGAAATTCCTCTGGAAGTCAAAAACTGCATATAAATACAAATAATGTACTGGTTTCTTCATCAAAACTCCAATGAATGAGTTCTAACTTAGTATGTGTTGCTGTCTTAAACTGTCATTTTTCGAAATTACATAGTTCTTTCAAGGAAACCTCCCAGGAAATTATTACAAAACAAGTACCTTTTAGCTTGTGACCCCTTAAAATGAAGCAGTCTACCTGCGGCCCCTCGGCACAGTTTGTGTACATCCACCAAAGACTGATTTCTCCTTGAAACGTCTCCGATTGTTTCGTCTGAATAACTGTTAGAGGCCCGAAGAGGTAAAACTATCCCATATTTCACAAAAGATGCAAAGATTAGAGAAAAAATTATGAAAAAAGTGAATTCAGATTTGTGTAGCATAACATGTTTTTACTTCCTTTCTATCCCCATTAATCATCTTCTGACCCCTTATTATATCATTATATTAATCTTATGACCCATTGGTTCCTGCTGAAATAATGTGTTACTGATTATTTTGCATTCATGATAACTAGTGCATTTTGGGACTCAGAGTTCAGTTAGGGCGGTTTCCTATAACTGTCAGACACGCAGACTGGAAACATGACAGTGAATGCACAGTGAATATGAAACCGAGCACACAGAGCTCAGATCAGATGATGGGAAAGCTCGTCCTTTTCAGGTCACAAACGCACACAAACACACTCTGCAGACAGTAATACACTAAACTCACCTCACTGGGTTCATTTGTGTTGTTCGACCAGCAGGCGATGGTGATGACGGGGTAGACGTCAGACCAACCTTTCTCTGTGCAGTTCCTGCTGAGGATACCTGAGACACACAGACTTTTAGACCCTTCCAGAGCCAAAGCAAATAGTCGATTCATCAATTTAAATTCATTCTCAAGTCAAGTTAATTTTATTTATATAGACCGAAATCACAAATTTGCGTCAAAGGGTTTTACAGTCTGTATAGCATACGACCTTAAAAACAGCCTGTCTCTCCCAAAAAAGCCTTTTACAGGGGAAAAAGTAAGAAACCTCTGGAAGAGCAGCAGAGGAGGGATCACTCCTCCATGCAGGACGGACAGACATGCAATAGAAATCATGATATGGAGGTAAAAAAACCCAAAACAAACTAGTTTGATTAACGTTTAAATGTTAAATCTTAAAGAAAATTCACTGGCTCCAGCTTCTCAAATGTAAATATATAGATTTTCTTAGCTTTCTATTATAGTAACGTTAATATCTTTAGCATTTGGGTTGTTGATCAAACAAAACAAGACATTTGAATGTCTTGAGCTGTGGAAAATTGTAATAGGGCTTTATTTTTATTTATTTATTTTTTACTATTTACTGACAATTTATTAGCCCAAGTGATTAATCGACAGATGAATTCATAGCCCTAGATCCTTCCCACGAGCGGAGCAAAAATATGTAATGTTTGTCCTGTTGTGTGTGAGTATAAAGACCCGTTGTTACCTAAATCAAAAGGTTTATCTTCTGTATGGTGGCCTTTTCAGGATATTTCAGACTCAGCTGGTCAGGCTCAGCTCTACACTCGCAGGGTTCACGAAGTATAGCAGGGGACTGGAATAGGTCGGCCATATTGGAGGTCCTCAGCTGTTGGCAGCAGTTGTAGCAGATTGTGTTTCTTAACTGTCTTATTGTAAATACACTTGATTTGTGCTCTACAGCAGTCTGTTTCTTAATGAGGCTGCTGGCCGGCTGACAGTTTGTTCACGTTAACTGAGCTGAACTCTTCTCAACAGACGAGTACGGTGGCCAACAGCGCCCAACATACTGCAAACGTCTACACATTGTTATTATTCCTGGGGTGGATTCTTTCCTTTGTACACTCGACACACTTGTGAAAGAGGGCACAAAGTGTGAACAAGTTTAGATAAAGTTTTATATTAGTAAAGACTGACAGCTGTTTGCAGTTAAACCAATTCATCTTAAATATTACAAGTCTTCTTAGCTTTCTTTGTTCCTGAAACCAGTTCATTTAGATTTGTAGATGGGAAATTTACTGAAAATGATCAGCAACTGAAGTGGGCTATGTAGAAAATATTAATTTCCACCCCACAAACCACAAGACACAACATCACATCAGATACAACCAACCTAACCAATTTCCTGTTAATAAACTCTGCATATCAAACCAAAATAAACAAGTGTAAAAACAGAGAGAAAACTATCAGGTGCGCACAGGAAACTATTTCTTAACTAGGAACAGTGACTTCCTGGAGTCTCCGCTGGTTGCCTGGCAACTGCTCAGAGCCAATAAATAATCCAGCAGTTAAAACTGTGAATTGTCATTTTTACACTTCAGTTTTTGTACAGATTAAAGATATAACATGTTAATTAGTGAGCTTTGGGGGTGTTGATATGTGGATTTTGTTACCTTTGGACAGAGCCAGGCTAGCTGTTTCCCCCTGTTTCCAGCCTTTATGCTAAGCTAAGCTAACAGGAGCTGTAGCTTCATATTTACCGTACAGACATGAGAGTGGTATCAATCTGGACATCTATCTCTCAGAAAGAAAGCAAACAAGCGTATTTCTCAAAATTTAAAACTATACCTCTGAGAGGTGTTTCCCGAAAGCATCAAAATGTAAGATGCTCTCAGAAAGTTTCTTCTTCTAAAAGTCTATTGTTTTATCACGACCACTGATGCTCTCTGTTAAATGAAGTTTGATGCAAAATGCGTGAGGATGTTTTAATTAGAAAAATAAGGAAATAAATCTAAAATACAAACACACACACCTCCATATCTTCTCTTTTCTTTTGTTTATACACAGCAAGTCTAATACAGAAACGATAACAGAATACAGTCTACAATAGACGAAGTGCAATGAATGAAACGTATAGGAACTGTCACAGCTTCATTCATGTATATATATATATATATATATATATATATATATATATATAGTAGGATGCAGTTGCTGTTTTTCGAGAGAGTCCTGGCTAAACTGGCAGAAACGTACCTGACTTTATTGTATTGCACCATGTAATAATCACACAGCCCCCAACAGATTTACAGGAGCTAAAAACATTTCATTTGTCAAAACATATTGTGATGAAAAAGACCACCCACGAGGCAGATTATTTGTTTGTAGATATTTTTCAAACAAAACTTGCCAAAGACACTTTTCAGCTGTTTTGCATTAAAATGGAACCACTTGCTGAGCCCGCTGAGCCAAACTTCCAACATTATTTTTGTGAAAAATATGCTTCCATTTCAATAAATCTTTTCTTAGCAAGCGCTAACACTTCTGGGTAAAATTGTCTGTTTCTGTTAAGTTTTCAAACTGAATATTTTTATTCAGGAGGGCAGAGAAGAGAAGAGAGTAAAGGCTGGCAGAAGGTGAGGAAGGAAAGGGAAGCAGAAGAGGTGGAGGGATGAAAGACCTGCCGGCATGTAACGCGTACAGATGACAGAGGACGAAGAGGATCAAAGGCAGAGGGACAAGAGGCATCGACATGACGGATGAAGCAGAAAGACGAGCTTGTGAAATTAGATGTGAAAGGAAACGGCTGGGAGGAAGGAAACGATAGAGTCAGCTGGTTCAGTCCAGGAGAGAAGAGCTGCAGCGAATTACTATAAAACCGTTCTCACTGGACCTGAACCGAAACAACCGCAAACCAAAACAGAACTGACAATTTTAATGGAGAAAGTTCTCAGAGCTCGTTAAAACTGTTCTGATATCTGTACTTTTCAGTTGAAGTTGAAGCTCACCATTTTTTCCAAACAGGCGCAGGAGGGGGGAGGGGCAGGGGAGGGTCATCACCTCGCCGAACGCCGCGCTCTGCCAACAAGACACATTGTCCCACTCGCCGCGACATCCTGGACACACACACACACACACACACACACACATTAGAGGTATAAATTAGAGTGCTCACAACTTCCTGTTTGGCTGAGCTACTTGTTTCAAACTCACTGATCCTGTGCCTGCTGCTGAACGGGATATAAATCAACATAAAAGCACTCTCTTAATCCTCTGACGTTTTGACATTTGGCTCTGGTGTACATTCAGGAGGGAACAGAAACCCTTAATTTAACACCTTAAACGCCCCTTATCTACTTATTTCTCATAGTAAGAATGAAATTAAGATTATTTTTAGAGGTAAAACAACAAACTTTTTATTAAAAGACCAAACTGCCACTCAGTCTGCTATTACATGAATACTTCAGACTTTAATAACTAAATATAAAGTGTATTTAAGCGACCTGTCCCCTTAATTTTGCAAATTAAGCAAAATTCAAAGCATCAAATTCTGAGATTTAAGTGCAACTAAACTAGTGACTTAAGTTATCAAATAAATGTAGTGGAGTAAAACTTTCCCTCTGAGATGTAGTGGGGTAGAAGGATAAAGTAGCAGAGTACCTCAAAATTGTACTTAAGTACAGTACTTGAGTAAATCAGTTACTTTCCACCTGATGAGGGTAAGCTGCTATTTAAAGCTACGAGTTAATGAAATATTTGGCTTTTATCACTGGAAATCAACAAAAGAAAACCTTAAATTACAACACTGCATCACAAGTTCGACCTGATGATGTCTAATAGCATAACCTGATGATGGTTTGTCAATTTAAAGATACAATTTCTGTAAGTTTAACACACACACACACACACACACACACACACACACACACACATATGACTACAGACAGATGTGAGAAATAACCCACAGTCCACAAGCTGCAGACCTCAACAGATAAAATGCTTTTTTATTATCACTGTGGGGAAACATTCAAACACACATGACCTTTTAGAAAAAACAGAACAGCTCAGTGTTGCATGTACAGTTGCTGTGTGTGTGTGTGTGTGTGTGTGTGTGTGTGTGTGTGTGTGTGTGTGCGCGTGTGCTAGATAAATGATTGATAGCAAGTGTGTTGCAACACAGGCTGAAACGGTGTGCAGACACACCTTCCTCTCCACATAACTGACCTCAATCAATGCACGCACAAACACACACACAGCGTTGCATGTACAGTGGCTGTGTGTGTGTGTGTGTGTGTGTGCGTACCTGTGCTAGCAGGCGTCTGTTGCTGCAGTTGTGTCTGACACTCTCTCCTGGCTCTCTGCATCTCCCAGTAGAACTGGCAGTGAGGAAACTTTCCATTAACCTGTCGGGACGAGAGGAAATAAATATTATGAATATTATCTCCAATATGAACAAACGTCCTGCGTCAGTCAGTAGTTCAGTCTCAGGTTCTCCATGTCTCGGGCTACACGCCAGTGTTTGATAAACGTGCTTCAGTTTTCTGGACTAAAGTTCATGTTTCTATAATCTGCAACTCTCTCCAGGAGCTTTTAGGGAGGGAATTTTAGTTAAATTAGAAATCCATGCCCCCGTGCACTCAATGTACTTCATTCCTTCATTTTAGTATTTGTGCCACTGTTTTACTTAATTTTGTCCCACAAATTAATAATGTGAACCATGTAGCCATCAAGCCTGTGCTGAATCAAAGTTGTTTTGATTCAGAAATGTTTTAAATCCAAGTCGTCAATCGTGACAGTGTCAATGGGACAAGGACTAATGGAATTAGGGTGATAACTTGCTTCAGGGGTTTTCAAAGGGTGACACTGTGCCCCCCCCTCAGAGAAAACTGAGACTTCTGCCCCCACCCTCCCGTACAAGAAGGGAGGGTGAAGGGAGAAGTATAATGTTAGAGTCCGTTAGTTGGCTCTGGGCTACAACTTGAGCCCTGTTTGTTTTTTAAAGCACATATTTGTATACATTTTGGAAAACTGGCACCATTAAAAGTATGCAGAATTAGCTATTAGCAGTTCCTGTTTGCAGTGTACCCATGGATGCACAGACAACTAGCACTGGATAACTTTGGTACTAAAGAAAACCTAAAAATGTGATGATTGTCAGGCAAGTCCTGGAATTAGGTGCGTATTTCTTTCGATGATGTCTGAGTGGATTTAGGGACATTTATTCGTGATGCACAGCGATGATAACGACCCTCGGAAAGTGTAAGTCACTATGTGTGTCATGTCTGTGTGTTCAGATTTGACTGCATTATGACTCGTGCAATTTTTGACACTAATCGCCGCAATCGGACGCTAAGGGTTTTAAAGTACCTTAATGGTGTCCGTGTGTCGCAGCCTTTGCTGCTGCTGACCGTGTTGCTAAACAGACCAAACTATAATAAGTAACTTCTTGTTGTTTTTAATACATCAACCCTTAGAAAGGGTGAAAGCCTCTGACTTACTGTAATGCGATTAATTAACAACTCTGACAACTCGCAGATACAAATTACTGATTCACGGGTACGCACAAGCAAACAGACAAAATAAGTATATTGACTGCAAGAATTCGAGAACTCATTTGAGGGAAGGATTTGTAATTAGGGTTCTCCGGCTTCCTCCCACCGTCCAAAGACATGCATGTGTAGGTTAATTGATAACTCTAAATTGCCCGTATTGAATGAATGTGAGAGTGAATGGTTGTCTGTCCTTGTCTGTGTCTGTGTTAGCCCCTGCACGAGTTGGCCACTGTCCAGGGTGTACCCTGCCTAAGGCCCAAAGTCACTGGGATAGGCTCCAGTCACCCGCGACCCCTAACGGGACCAAGCGGTAGAAAATGGATGGATGGATGGATGGATTTGTAATTATCCAATCGGAGTGGTAACTTACGGTATATACATATGAGATTTGATCATTTCTATAAATCCAATCATGTCAGTTGGAACAAAGTTTTGCACTCCAGTTCCAGTAACACGCTCGTTCTTGCGCTTTTGACCATATCACACGGTCTTCATCAGCAGACTGAGTTTGCTCAGTTGTCGTGGAACTGCTCAGAATCTCCTTGATTCCTTCTCATCCATGTTGACTAAAAAGTTGTGTAAGTGCATTTTTCTAGCAGATATTACTGTCAAGCGAGGATAAAACAGCAGCTAACAAGGTTAGTTTTAGACTTCTTTTCACACTCTGGAGTTGTTTGGCTTCATAACACTTTTTTTTCCCCACAGGAGCTGTTTTATCCTTTAGTGGTTTGGGAGAAGTCTGAGTCTGTTGGTTATTCTACCCACTTTAATAAAGTTTACGCTGACATGTGTGAGAGCAGCTGATTCATTTTAAGGTGAACAAGTCTGTTCCAAAATAGCTTTCATTCCCCCTCTCAGGCTGCTGGACTTCATTAACTGGTGGAAGTAAATATTTTACAAGAATAACACTTTGATCTCATTTTCACATTAAACATATTTTTCCAGACTCCGGAGAAAAACCGAGAAAATGAGTTGCTGGTAAGCCAGACATTTGCGTTTTTACATTTTAATAATCTGATTCTCATCCAGAACACACTCAGCTCGTTTTCGTTAATTAGCCTCACCTCGTTAGCACCGGCTGTACCGACACTGTGTGACGAACTTACAAACCAAACTGTTGAGCTGCTGATCAGCGATAACGTTTGCCACCGTCGAACCAGAGGCCGGTGTGTGTGTGCGTGTCCTGGTACACCTGAAGGTAACCATGGACACACACACTCAAACACAGTGTAAACAAAAGGCAGCATGAACAATCTACACAAAAAGAAACACACTCAAACATAATGAGTCCATGTGTCAACTTGACTTCATTGATATACTGCGAGTGTGTGTGTGCTGGGCGGTCTGTTTACACTGAGATACCCTGCCGCTCTCAGCAGCATTTCAGACCTGTCAGTGTGTTTATACCTCTCTCTCTCACACACACACACACACACATTTCTCAAGCTTTTGTTACTTCACTTGTCTGTCCATCGAGCCATCGTTTGCAGCCAAACAGCCGATCAACCTGTCACCTTATCACGTCAACCAATCAAACATCACTTCACTTCTGTCTTCAACTGACCAGCCAAAGAAAATAATGTGTTTTTATTTTATTTTAAAAGACCTTTACACCTGTGGAAGGCGAACGCTGCGGAGACAACTGGAGCTGCATTTACAGACTGATTTCAACTGGAAAATAAAAGTTTAGCCCAGTATCATTCTTAAAGGACAACATCTACAGTGTTTCTGTAAAGATAAGGCTGGCTTTACTCTATGTTGTTCTCAGTGTACCCCAATGTGTTAGTCCGTCTCTTAAAACTTTCTGACTTCCTGTCTGTGGCTCTCAGCTCCGAGCCCATTGATTCCTACTGAAGATGTAAATCTTTAAAAACAGCTCATGAATATATAGTTTCATTTTATCAAACTAACAGGAGGAAATAGTGAATTTGTTGGGGACTATTTTCAGCGGCGGATTAATCCACATTTGGTGCTCTAGCAAGTATTTGGGGCAGCAGGACGGTGTGTGTGTGACTGAGTCAAAATAAACTGCAGTGTGGGATTATCTTGTCTTTTAATGGGATTATATTGACACACTGAAAAATGTAGAAAATCACCAGACTGATAACCAGCGCTTCCACTTCCACTATGAAACAGCAACATTTTCCTGACATTTAAGTCCTGATGACTCATTCTTCTAGCAGATATCACTGTCACCAAGTGTTAACTAGCTGTGTGTTTGGTTTTCTGAGACTTTAATTAAGTATATGCTGACATTGAGTGAGCAGATGATCAATTTCAAGGTTGATTTTAAGGTGAACGTTTCTGTTTTTAATTTAATTTCCTCTCTCGGGCTGCTGAACTTCAACAACTGTTAGAAGCATTGCAAATATTTCACAAGAAAAAGGCTTTAATGATAAAAAGTTGAATACTGAAATATATTTCAGGCTCCAGGATGATAAATACTGATGTAAACTCCCGGTGTGCCTCACGGGGGCGCCGTGATCTTCACTGGTTTTACAACTCATTAGAAATTTCTGATTTGGATTCATGTCTTTCCTCTTTCCATTTTCTGCTTCTCAAAACAAAAACTATAAATAGAAAGTGGCAAAGGGCAGAGGATAAACCGTTTGACCTTATTTAATCCACCGCTGTCTAACAAACAACATAATCTGTCATCTAATGAGCTCTAATACACACAAATACACACAGAAACACACAGATCCATTATGGATAAAATGTTTTGGATTAAATTAAACAAGAAACAGTTTTTTTCCCCCAGTTTGTAATCCTGAACCTCGTCTGACCTCGACTTTGTCCAAAAACCACCGATTAGACCAGATTTGTTCACCAAGAACAATAAAAGCCCCACAGTTTGTCTCCGTCAGTGTGTGACGTCCAAAACAAAAAGTGCAATCTGTCTTTGGCAGGATGAATCCGCACAGGTCTGGCTGGACAACACGGCATCTGAACGGATTTGGTTGTTCTCTGGCCACCGTACGCTCAAGCTGATCGTGAGCCAATCAAAACAAGACAAATTTAACATCCACATTGAGACAATAACAAAACTGACCTACTATCACTCCAGCTCTCTAATCTGTGCACCGGTTTCTTGTGAGTCAAACTGATTTTAATATACTGTCTGTGTATTCAGACTCGATGATTGTCAGGCAAGCTCTGGAGTTACAAGGAGCATCTTTTTTTCCTATGATTTCCAAGCAGATTTCTGGATGTTTATTCGCCATGGACATCTGATATAATGATATCTTCGGGAAAGTGTAAGTCAAACTGAATCATCAAATATGTGTATCGTGTCTGTGAGTTCAGATTTCATTGAGTTATGACTCAGAGAAGGAGTGCGATTTACGACGCTAATTATGGAAAAAACTGGAGGTCTGCTCCAACTTCTCTGTTAGTTAAGGATGTTAAATTATACTTTACATGTTTCCCATGTGACCACACCGCTCAAAACAGGAAGAATCCGTCTTTAGTATAAAACTGGGCCACAACTGTAAGTCGTATGGAAATAATCAACTTCTTAACAAGTTCCTCACTCTGTTGAAATAGTATGAGATCCATCTTTCAGTTATTCAGTTTTCTCTTCATAAAGAAATGGCCACCACAAAGATCCACATGAAAGAAGACCCCCGGTGTTACGTCAGGAACTGACACCAGACTAAGTGCTGCTGTGGAAGCTGTGTTGTTTTTAAATGTCTACGTTACATTTTACACTGTTTCAGTGATTATACTTCAGCGTGTAGCCGGTTTTTAAACCCTGCGGTAACGATGGTTATATGTAACCCACATTAGGCAAGAAACATGTTTCCTTCATGCAGCAGCCTGAAGTTAATTTGTCTCACAAGGTAGATCCACCGCTCAGAAGCAGCATATCGATGCATCCCATCTATATGATTATTATCCTGTTCAGTAGTGGTGGAACATATCCCAGCATGCATTGGGCGAGAGTTCAACAGAGGCTAACAGCCCCTTATACATTGATTTGGAGATTTCGTCGAGATGTCTGAGAGAAAACGGGACTAAAGTTTTTCACCGACTATATTTCTACACGGCTTGTTGTGAAACAATGGATATATGTAACCTAAATATATAAAATAAGCTTTCACTTTTTAACCAAATTGAGCCTAGACATATTTTCACCTGCATATCACTAAATCAATGAGGACATTTAAACTCCACTATAAAAAGTCCCCCTTTCTTATCAGCTGAACTCATAATAAGAGGCTGCAAAAAGCAATAACTCAGCTGCAGTGTTTGAGCAAATCAAATGATGTCACTTCTCAGTGTCAACACGCAGAAAGTGATGAGCTAAAGCTTCAAACTAAACATCAATCCGTCACTAACCGGCAGCGAGCTGAGGGACTCTCTAACATCAGCTTTTCCTCGTCCCTCTCCTCTTTGCACAGATCAGCTGGGTTTGGTCAACATGAGAGCAGTTTACTGACGTCACTCTGCGGGATTTTCACGTTGAAGTTCAACAGTTTGTCTGCAGAGTTGCCTGCTGCAGCTTTTACATGGAAACATTAAAAAAAAGAAAAGAAGCAAAAACAAGGATTCAATCAGTGTATCACATCACAGTTCGGATGATTAACCCACTTATTTAAGTGTAAATACCCGTTTTTAATCTCTTTATCTTCTCCTGGGCGCTGTGTCTCTGAAGCATAGTAAATCAAATTTACGTGAATAATAGTTTTAACAAAAGCTCAAACTATATATTTAACATCCTGTCATGTTCCTGCAGCCTCCAGGTATCAGCTCACACAGCAGCAGGACTCTGCTCTGCGGTAAGATCAATATAGGAAGCACAAGTCATTAACCTTTGGCTTAAGTACATGCACATCTACTGTAAAACACACACACAGCTGACATTCTTCTTTTGTGATTGCGAAAGTCTGACGTTGTGTAAGTTACGCCTCTTGTCTTGACAGACAGAAAGTAGCGCAGGTATTCACAAGGATCTGGTACAAAACGGTCCCACTGTCACAGCCTGAATGCTCTTTGTTCTGTTCTGCTGTAAAATGTTCCCTCAATGCAACGTTAAAAGCACAGACCCACTCGTAGATACTGCCAAAACCTTTTTTTGACTTCTGATGCAGATCCCAAAGTTTTCAAACATACCAAACATGCCAGGCTAAATTTTGGATAGAAAAGGGAAAAGACGTTAAGTGGTAAGCAAAAGGGCCAATCTAATCACATAAAACACAAGACTGGAAGCTGCCACAATGGCCGACAGTCTTTATGGATCAACAGAAGCAAATAAAGCTAAATTAAGTTTTTTTAAATATTTTAAATGTCCATTTATATCTGTCATGTTTGTAAAGCCAGCAGAAAAGCCCAGAAAGGCCTTGAATTCAAACGATCAGTTTAAAAATGCAGGTTTTCCAACTCCAACTAACACTTTTCGGTTATGTATATATAAAAGATGCAGATAATACAGGACGTTCATTGTCTTTACTACTTTTCGTCTCACGGACAGCTGTGAAAAGTTATGTCAGGAGTAAAATGAGTCACTCTGAGTGGATCTCTGGAGCACTGATGTCACCTCTACAACATTTCTACAGAAGTAACATTTGAGTTCATCATCCACTGGAGTTGTCTGGTGCTGCATCCAAACCCGCTGAGGAACCGTCCTGGATTTTAAGCTTCTCTAAAAGATGATAACTTCTGTAAATGAAGCGAAGGTGCATTCTGCAGAGTCTACATATAGAGCAGAGCCTACAGTTTGGACAGACCGGAATATTAAAAATTAACCACCAAGAGCCACAAAGTTCATCTATAATTCATGTTTTCACACAGTGGAACAATAAAAGAACAGTCAGCTGCAGAATGTACAGTTCATCATTTGTGTTTACAAGTGAGAGCTTGCAGGCTGCTGTTTGAGCAGATTTACAGTCCAATCAGTGTTCAATTAATGACACTGAAAGCAGCAGAGTGGAAGCTTATATGATGGAAAGGAAATATGATTATTGGACAATTCCCTGTGGTGACTAAAAGCTGCAGAAACCCTAAAGGAATAAACTTTAAAAGGTCCGAACATAACATATAAGAATATTAGAGGGATAGAAGTAAAACAAGGTCACTATAAACTCACTGTGTAGCTGTTTTAGGAATATTATGGCCTAATTATACTATTAAGCCAATTCAAACTAAATATTTAGCCCCACAGGAGATTAGCATGTTGAGTAATTTTGTAGGAATGTTACAAAATAATTAAAAGTGCCATAAAGTCACCAACTCTGAACACCAATATAAAAACACGTTTCAAAAAGGTACGACAGTCCATATTTTAAAAATAATAATGGTATTTTAAGAAAATAAGCCTGGTAGTAATAAAACGTAAGGGACTGACCGTGTGGATGAGGGTGAGGCCGAGCAGGAGCAGAGCGAGCCGGTGCGTAAAGGACATGGTCGCATCTCAGCCAGCGGAGGGCTAAAGCCACCTGGACAGCAGCTCAGCGCTCATCTGACTGACATCCTCAGCAGGAAACTCAGCGGTGAAAAGCCACCGCGCTGCAGTCCGCGAAGCTGGTTCTTTTAATGCGCAAAACGTCGCCTGCGCGTCAGTTTTTGGCTTTACGCACGGTCTCATTCGCTTTGAATCAAACCTCTGTGAGGCGCAAAAAGGGTTCAGTGTTTTTTTTTTTTCCAAAAGTGCGAACAATTATCCGACAAAGTTACACCTGAAACAGTCCAGACTGACGCGAACCGGCTCCCGTTGGCAGTGAAACTCCGAGGCGGTGGTCCGGTTCACTCCCAGTTCAAGTGCGCGTCCCCGTCACACGTTGTCCCCCAGGACACCCCGGACTGATGCGCGCTCCCGCCGACCTGAAGGACCTGAAGGAGCTCCCTGAGTGTGTGTGTGTGTGTGTCAATATGAAATAACAACAGCGACCTCGTGTGGCTGAACTCAGAACTCCTGCCAATAAAAAAAGTATGTGGAGGTTTTAAGTTTGGTTTTCAAACACTGGTCCAGAGGCCCTCAGAGGGGCCCCGAGTTGGGCTCCAGTGGTCCCACGATAACTTTATCTAATAGCCACGTAAGAATGAATAAAAATGACTTTCAGAAGGGAGAGATTTAAACTTCCTGATGGGTTATTTTCCTCCTAAATATTCAAGCCCAGTGTTTCTTTTTCGTTTGGGATGCATCATTGTATCAAATGGAAACATAACTTTATTTTATACACATTTACCCCAAATTCAGCTCGACATATCTGGCATTTTAAAGGTTTGCCATTCAGTTTGTGGTTTCTTTATTTTACATTCAAACTGAGTAAAGATCTAAGATCGATACATAACCAACCCAACAGAATCAGGACATGTTTGGTGGGTAAAACAGTTTAATATACAGTCGCTGTTATCGGTCGTTATCGAAGGAAGTTCTGCGGTAGATCAATACGTCTATCGAACTAATTCTGACCTCCGATGAAATATAAGGTGTCAGACGTGATACCCACCTCCCATTGGCAGGTTTACCCCTGACCTTACGCTATATATATTTAGATAAAGGCACTGTGTAAAGTCTTATACAGGCAGACAAGACAGATAATATTTCAGGATGTTTATATTTCATTTGATATTGTGCTGTAGTGGAGCATATTCCCAAACAAATGTGCAATTAGTAAATTACCACACATATACTGACACATGTGTGGGCCCCGAGGGTCTGAGGCCCCTCAGTTGTCCACTCTGCGAGTATTTTTTACAGTGTGCTATTAGTACTTTTACTAAAGTAAAGCAGCTGAATACTTCCTCCACCACTGAAATGAGTTGTACTGTTTTCATGTGTACTTTTTTGTGGGGAATAAATGCATTTTTTGCATGTTTGTGTAACTTTTTACAGACTGAAATAAACTACGGACATCTTTAATACGTGGCAGATGAAAGGAAAGAAACTCCATCCATCAGCCGAAACAGATAATTTAGTCATTTATGACTCTAAACACATAAATGAGTCAGGAATGCTTTTACTGCAGAGTTCCAGTCTGATCAAACCTGAAGCAGAGAGGAGAGGAAATTAGAGACGGAAAGAACAAGATAAAGAATAAAGGAGGGAAACTGGTTTGTATTTATACTTAAAAGCTAAACATTCAGAGTTTAAAGAGGCTGAACAGTTTTATTGTGCTTGTTTCTGTCTGTTTATCCATTTGTTGCTCTTTTATGAGCAGTCGCTGCATTTGCTTTTACATTTTCTGTTTGCTGTTTTTGACCTCCTTCATTTTCTCTCCATTCTCATTAATCTGTTAGAATCAGATCTTCAGCTTTTAAAAAGCAACTTTATAAATAACTTTTATATTCTGTGTTTTGTACATGTTGTCATCTTGTCTGTCTTTCTTTTCTCTCTTCTGTAACAACCTTTGAAAAGTGCTGCTAAATAAAGTTGGCAAAACAATCTCCCCTCGAGGTCCATTTAGTAACTGTTCTGTTTGTATCGAGCCTGTTGCAAGAAATCTTGGTGTCCAGTTTGATAGCGATTTATGTTTTGAGCAACATATCACTAAGCTTGTCAATCATGTTTTTATCACCTCAGAAATATTGCAAAAAATCTGATCTATTTTAAATCTTACTGACGCAGAAACTGTTGTGCATGCTTTTATCTCCTCACGCCTCGATTATTGTAACAGTCCGTTTCTTAATCAAAAAACTTTGACACGACTGCAGACTGTACAGAACTCAGCTGCTCGACTTTAAACCAGGACCAAGAAATACGACCACATCACACCTGTTTCAGCCTCTTTACATCGGCTCCCTGTTGGTTTAGGATTGATTTTAAGATCTTGTTGATTACTTTTAAGGCTCTTCATGGCTCCAGATTATATTTTAGACCTTGTAATCCCTTATGAACCTTCACGTAGTCTGAGATCTTCAGGCAGGGGTCTCCTGTCTGATCCTGAGTCCAGGATGGAAACTAAGGGGGACAGAGCTTTTGCCATCAGGGCCCCGAGGCTCTGGAACAACTTGCCCGAAGACATTAGGTTTTCTGAGTCTTTAAGTCTCGTCTCAAAACACATTTTAATCTGAAAGCAGATCCTGATTTTACCTGAACTGGCTGTTTATTTTATTGCTTTTTATGTATTTTATCATTCACTGTGGTATTTTATTTTCTCTCTCTGTGAAGCACTTTGTTTTGATAAGTGCTCTATAAATAAAGTTTATTATTATTATTACTATATATCACACAGTCCTCATCAGCTGACTGAGTTTGCATAATTGTCATGAAACTGTAGATATTATTTTTAAATCTAACATTTACTTTTTTTAAAAATAAATCACACTTTCACTTACCTTAGATAAAGAAGCTTTGCTTGGTTTCCCGATTAAATCAGTTGATTTGACTTAAAATACATATATACATATTATACTCTGTATATTTATATATATTTGTAATGGTTGGATAACTGCTTAGCAGTTAACTGAGTGGCAATTTATTTAAAAACGTTTGTTGTCTCATTATCTCAAGAAAACAAATAATGAATCCAATATGCAAAAACAAAAACTACAAACTGAAACCTTGTTTCTCTAAATGAAGACTACATTTCCCATACATCTCTGCTGCCTTGCTGCTAATCAATTCATAATAATAAATTGAAAACTGCCCCAGAAGTGCAGGTTCTGTTCATAAATGTAATTTCGTGAGGTTTAACCACTTTTGAGATATTTTACAATGCTGACTTTACATGTGATTTATTTTTTAGGGAAAACCTAAGAAGCATTTTGCTCTCATGATGAGAAGTTTGTCCTAGAAAAAGATCTACGTATATTTCATGTCTCCACATTCAAGAAGATACAAAACAGCGTGAAAACCTTTTATGCGCTGAGACAGAAACTTTTGTGGTCAATTATCTTTTTATGAGCAGGAAAACACTGACAGGAGGATTGTAGGCGAGACAGAAACAGGAAAACGGAAGGAGAGATTAAAGACAAACAAGGATCAGAAAGTAGAAACAATGTCAGGAGTACATTTACTCAAGCACTGTACTACTACTTTGCTTGAGTACTTCCATTTTCTGCTATGTTATACTTCTACTCCACCACATTTCAGAGGGAAATATGGTACTTTTTACTTCACTACATTTATTTGACACTTATAGTTACTTTTTACATCAAAAAAACCACATGATATGCTTCTATGATATGATGCAGTATACTACTAATCTACCCAGTAGTATACAAAGTATCTCACACCGGCTCCACATTGATGAACAACAACATTAAAAAGCTCTATGTCAATTCATTAGTGATAAAAACACAATATTCTTTGAAAGGAGCCATTCTGCACAATGAGTACTTTTAATTTTGATACTTTGCTGATAACACTTCCGTACTTCTGTTACAAAAGTAACATTTTGAATTCAGGACTTGAAATGGAGTATTTTTTCCACTTTTACTTCAGTAAAGGATCTGAGTACTTCTTCCACCGCTGATCACGAGCTGCAGTAACTGAAGTGTGTTTGAGATGAGTTTAATCGGCAGAATCCTGAATGGGGTTTTGTTGCTGGATTCTCTTCCCGATATTTGCTTCGTTGTTAACTCTTATGTCAGGGCTATTATTGGTTTTATGTTTGTGTACATGCTTTTTAAGAACATTTAGTAACAATTTACAGTGTAATTGTGTTGTATGAATGAGGTACCAATAAGATATTTACCGGCTCTTACTGCTACTTAAATGTACAAGAGGTACAGAAGAAGAAAACCAGACTATGGGGAACAAGAGAGTAACGATTGGCCATTTCAGAGGAAAGGGAATGATACTCTATTTATTTATTTATTTTTTGAATACTGGCTACGTTGGTGCTACAGTTACCTTACGTTACCCCCCCCCACAACTGTACATAATTTATAGGTTTTGCAGAATATCAGTGTTGTTAACACCCTTTCCACCAAACTTTTGTTTTCCAGTGCTGTGCCTCGTAAGTAACCAGTGTTTACAAAAATACTTAAGTATAATTTATTTATTTTTTCCTCCTAAATGCCCAACTGTTCCTCACCTGTTCCAAATAGCCTTGTTTTTAAGTAGCAACAAGTATTTTATTGGTACCTGATTCATACAACAAAATGTGTTACCAAACTTTTTAACATTATGTGAGATTAATTTCAGATTTAAGAATGCAAAGCAAAAGCAGCCTGTTTGTGACTGAACAGATCTAATAAACGTTGGTCATAGTTAAGATTTGCGTTGCTGTGTTTGAGTAAAGAAAGTCAGATTCAACTCTGAATAAATATCAAATGACAAACCTGCACTGTTTCTTAAAACTCAATCTCTAATTATGTTTTATTCTCCCTCTCCAAATTCTTACATTTACTCATGCTTTGATTTGGAAACAAATCACCTTCGCATGTAAAAAAACAAAACTAAAAATATTCAGCATAAAAAGCTTCTTTGCTTATTTCCTTCATGTATGTCCAGCATTAGTTAATCTTCAAACTCCTGCAAATTAACACCGCAAGCAAAACAATCAATCGTTCCCATTTCCTCGCTGGCAGTTTGGCTCTGTGGATGACGGACGGTTAGTTTGTCCACCACTCTGGTCCAGACTGAAACATCTCAACAACTGTTGAAATGATGCCCAGACATTCGTGTTCCCCAGAGGAGGAATCCTACTGATCCCCTGACTTTTCCTCTAGCGCCACCATGAGGTTGACACACTTGGTTCAGACATTCATGTTCCCCTCAGGATGATTAGAAATAACTTTGGTGATCCTCTGACTTTGAATCTGGCGCCATCATCAGGGCAAAATGTCAATTTGTCCATTTGGTTTATGACCAAAATACCTGCAAAACTAATGACATTCCCATCAGCCTCAGCTGCACTTTGTGTTTAGTGCTAATTAGCCAATGTTAGCAAATGCAACAATACCTGCTAAACATCAGCGTGTTAGCATTGTCATTGTGAGCATGTTAGCACTGCTGTACAGCCCCACAGAGCTGCTAGCACGTCGACTCTTAGTTTAATGTACTGTTGGCCAGAGGGGGAATAATGTTACTATGTTCTGAAATTAAATAAAAGCTAAAACCTGACTTGGTTAGGTTTAATATATTTGAAATGTGTTTTTTGGTCATAGTACTGGATTTATAACATATAAGGACAAGATGAATTCAGAAAACATAAAGCAGAAAATTAGCACTTGAAGAAAAAGCTAGAAAAGTAGAATATCCTGTTGCAAATAAATGTGCCACCATAAGTCTCCTGAAGCATCAAGACAAGCCAGTCACATAACAATAATAAAATAATAAAAACTAGTCTGCGTTTTAGCCAATCGAAGCACTTTATTGCACTGTATAGTGTGACGGTGAGCCAATAGCAGGCTCTTATAAAAGTGTCATTTAATCTTTTTATCATGTGTACAAAACAAGTCACACACACTTGTACCGTACAAAATCAACACTATTTACATACAATATACACACACCTAACACACACACACACATGCGCACAAACACACACACCATGTAGTCTCTCTCCCATCCAGCCCTGAACACACACAAACGAGTCCTCTGGGTTTCTGATGGGATTTCCTTCTTATCGAACATCCTCCACCTCACGCACACACACACACGCACGCACACACACACACGCGCACACACACAGGGACTGAAAGATGACCGCTACGCTGCTACCAACAAACCCAGACTGCTATGTTAGCCAAACAAGCGCTAAGCAACTTCTGATATGCATAAAGTTTTTCTTTTTCTTCTGATGAAAAAAGACGATGAAGCAAAGAAGAAGAACGATGAGATGATGTCATTGGATACTTTATCCACAGGGATGAAAACAAACGATGCTGAATTAATCTAAATAACGTCGACACTGCATAAAAGTTTTCTATATAACCTGCAGAGTCTGAAACAAATACTTCCAACAGTGCTGATAATTCCCATAATTCATAGCTAGCCAAGAGGTGTGGATTACTACACCTAGTTTGGGGATAAATTGATATTTGATAAGTTGTATTTTAGTTAAATATTTATCTGTAATCATATGTATCCTCACTTTTGAGGCAGTGCACATAAGGTGGTAACTGTTAGGACGTTCTTCACTGAGGTTTCCTGTCTACAACAACCCAAAAGAAGCAGTTTTTTTGCTTAGGTTTGGTGTGAAGACGATGCAGAGATTTTTCTGCGCAGACCCTTCAAATGAATCACAACTTCAAACTATGAGGTAAAAACATTTCAGTTGCTAGATGGTTTTTTTTTTTTTTAAATCATTTTTATTCTCCCACAGTGAGCCTGTTAATGCGTCAAACCCTAAATATTCCGATAAATAACTCCAGCAATGAAGCAGATTTTACTGCTGAGACAGATTTGTGAAGCATTTAAATACCATCCCCTCTTTTCCTCTTTTAAATAAAAACTAATTGACTATTTGTGATCGTGAGACCTTTGCAATGATATGAGACGTCATATTTCAAAGGTTTCAGTTGAATACTTCTTCTTTGACCAGTGACCAAAAGCTGTCTGCGTACTGTAGTGTTAGCGTCCTGCAAGAAGACTAGTGCTAAAAGGTTAACATCAGATCATGAATGCTTGTTAAAAGGAGCTCAGCTGCTGCTCGAGTTCTTTGATGTTTGTGCCAAATAATAACTTATTAAGTCGACTTTCCGCTTGATCTAATTCATCTGATAACAGAAAACAATAACTTCTTATTTTCAGGAATCAAACACTGAGAAGATACTTAATATTTAGATCAGCGACGGCACAAAGTGATGCTGTAGATGCTTATTGCAATTCATAATCAGAGCGTAATGACTTATCCTTTCAATAAGTAACTCGGTTACAAACTGACAAAAAATTAAAAGGTAAGTTTGGTTTGACTATTACAGCATTTAAATTTCTGTATTCACAGCACAGACTGATCCTCGAATGCAAAACAGAGTCAATCCCGCAGCTTTTCTGGGACACACTTTTCATCTTTCTTTTAATTCATCAACCGGTTCGGCAGCTAACATCCAAATGTGTCAAAGTCTTACAACAATCAGAGGCAAACACGACATTTGGAGGCGGATAAACCAAACGAGACGACAGAAGTAATTACTTTCTGTACAAAGGTACAAATAATTAGGGTTAATACAACTGATGCTCAGCTAAAAATATGGGCCAAAAGAAAATATCTAAGGAATGTGGGCGTTTATGTTCTAATCTAGATGACTTGAATCTTGAATCCCTGCAGTGACGAACGTCCTTTTGGGCATTATTGCTACAATATGAGCCTTTTCATGTAAACGTTGTCCACAGTTCCCTTTTGTCCTGACAGCCTCCAGATGTTGCTGCAGTTATTACCTGTGTTTTATCCTCCACAGTGTCACATCTGGTTCCCTTTTCACTCTCTGATTAAATCAAGTAAACTAAAGGCTGTTGAGTCTTCACTTCCCTTTGATTTTTCCCTCAAACCCACTTTAAATATTAACAGTATTCCCTCTTTTTCTTTTATATTCACACAGTGCACTTCGCTCGACAGGATGCTTTGAATTTCACTGAAAGTAACTTAGCAAGGGAACTGAAAGATTGGTTGACTGGTATGATGAAAAATCATAATCAAAGTTTTGCTGCACTTTTGCTTTAAATTAACTACTTTATTGATAGACATTGCACTTACATTTGTGGTGTTTTTTTTGCCTTAAAATAGTTCAGTGGTCAGGAACTTCACACGAGGAAAAGGCTGTTTTTGTCCTTTCAAAACTAAACTAGATTCAGAAAAGATTAATCAATGTGTTTGTTTTTCTGAGCCACTTTGGATACTGAAAACACATATAGTTGTTTTGTTTTTTTGGGATGTTTTCAGTTTAAACAGATTAAACTTTTCTAGTCTCAAAAAAAAAAAAAAAAAAGGTTTTTATTTGTTCGTCTAAGGATAAAATCCGTTGTGTGAATCACATTAAAACAATTTAAAATGTCCCTGTCACACATTAACACAGACAGATGAACACACTCACAGACAGAGACACACACACACACACACACACACACACACACACACACACACACACACACACACACACACACACAGGGTGCAGGTGGAGAGAGCTGCATATAGGGGCTACTATACCTCATCGTGTTTTAGGTACCTCTCCATATAGATTATTATGTCTATGTACAATATTTATATTTTTACAATAATCTGGCTGCCCCTGTTCTAATTGAAATAATACCACAAATCTGGGATTTTTTTGATTCGACCAGTAAAACATGATGACAGATACACTCTCTAGTATTTTTCTCTCTCTCTCTACTTTTGCCTCCTAAAACCTCCGAAAAACGACACGTGGTGTGACGACCGGAGCTGTCGCCACGTGCACAGTGTTCCCCTAAGGCTTTCTACAGTGACGAGCTCCTGGTAACGGTCACGAGATTGAACGGGGGTGTAAAAATGATCATTCCACCACTGAGCAATCAATCAATCAATCAATCAATCAATCAATCAGTCAGTCAGCCAATCAACCAACCGGCACAACACGACTTTAAAGAAAACGGACAATTTAAGACCACACCATATGCAGGTTCAAAAATACAGTACATCTTGATTTTGGGAAATAAATGAACAACAACGGCGATATGCACAGCATACAAACGCATGCTTGCTCTCTCTCTCTCTCACACACACACACACACACACACACACTGTCAGGCTACATGTTGTAGGCCACGTAGATGGGGTCTAGCTGGTCTTGTAAGAAGCCGTCGCGGAGGTGCATGCGCTGTTTCTCGCCGCGGGAGTTGATGGGGATGACGCCGATGTCCGTCACCACGACGACGCCCACAATCAGGTAGTGCTCCTCCAGCACCGCCTTGGTCACCATGGGAACCAGGTCCAGGGCTTCCTGCTCGGAGCCCTCCAGCTCCACCACCACCACCAGCAGGTTGGTCCAGGGGAAGACCGCACTGAGGAGGACACAGATTTTATTTATCATCTGTTGTATTTTCTATTGTTAAAGCTGCGTTCATTGATCTTTTTGGGCCACCAGGGGGCAGCAGAAACAATCTGACATATTATCACCTTAAGGTGTTGCTTCATGTTCCACTTTCTTCCCTAACACTAACACTAACGGGGTCCATTTTCCTGCTTTATGATTTAAGATCTGGAATGCAGGACGTTTACTTGTAATGAAGTATTTCTAAATTGTGGTGTTGCTACTTTTACTAACATAAAGTCTCTGAAAACCAATTCCACTACTGCGTAAAACCAAAACTATGAGCTAAAAGAGGCTAAAGTGGTGATGATTCTCGTCGTCAGAGTCATTTGATTGTTTAGTAACATAAAAATGTTGATTAAAGTGGATAATTAAACAAGTTAACATGGTCATATACAGTATGTGCAGTATATAGTGAATTCAATTAATAGTGTAAATGTTGTCAGACTTGCAGATAAAAACTTTAAATGCCATTTTGGGCGGTACTGTAAAACTGGAATAAGACACTTCCTTTTTTAAATTTAAGAATGGTTTCTCAAATAAAGTTTCAATAAATTGACTATATCCCAATACATCAGTATCACAATATATAGTTGCATACACAGAGATACACATCACCTAGCTAAAGGTGGGCTCAGTGTCTGCAAGCTAACTGGGGGTAACTCTGATTTTCACGTGTGCAGGAGATGGGGAGAAGCTGAAAGGTGTTTGTGTTGGAACACAACATGAATCAGAAAATTTCAAGAATAAAACAAAAAGCGATTTCTTGTTTTATTCTATTTTATATTCCCTTAAGCGAGACCTACCACTCCATGATGCTCTTGTGGGCGCGGATGACGGAGGTCTCGATGTCGATGGGATGGTACCTCATTCCCCTCAGCTCCATGGCCTCCTCCAGAGCTCCCACCACGAACAGAGCGTCGTGTCTCTCTGTTTGGAAAACACAGAAACAGACAAAGAGAGCCATGTTGGTGTTGGTGGAGCGGGCGGAGAGAAGGAACTGAGGAAACTTAGGAGAAAACTAACCCCCGTTGGCGTCGGTGAGCTCGGTGCGGCGGAGGAAGCCCAGGTAGCCTGTCCTGGCCCAGACCGTCTGGGTGTCTCCAAAACTGAGTCTGGAGTTGAAGTGATCGGACTGGAGAACCTCCTCGCCGTAACCGCTGTAGTAACCGCTGCCGTTATGAGCACTGTGCACCCAGATCTGCAGGAGGAACGCAAGAGAGTTCTTCAATGAAGAAATAAGGCCGGTAATAACAGAATATTCCAGAGTGAAGACCACAAATAAATAACGTCAAACTACAAATTGAGAAAAAAAAATAAATAAATTGGCAGTGCAGCTAAATGAAGCTTTAAACTCTTAAATATACGTCTAGAAAAAAACACCCAGGAGAGAGGTGGAAGGAAGAAGGGAACAGACGGAAAAGAAAACACAAAGAAAACAAGAAAAAGAAAAGGAAATGAGACAAAGAAAAGCTGCAAAAAGAAAAAGGAAAAAATAAAAGGGATAAGAAAAGGAAAACTAAGAAAGGTAAAAAAGAAATAGAAATAAAAGAAAAGAAAGACAGAGGAAAAGGAAATAAAGACTAAAAAGGAAAGGAAGAAAGACAGAAAGAAAAGGAAAAACAAAAAAGACAGAAAGCAAAGGTGACAGAAAAGCTATGAAAAGAAGAAGGAACTATAAAAGAATAGATAGATAGTGAATAAATAAGAAAAGGGCAGAAATGAAAAGAAAAGGTCACAGAAAAGTAAGAAAGGAATAAAGAATAGTAAAAGCTAAAGAAAATAAAGACAAAAAGAGAAAGGCAGAAGAAAAGTTCACATCTGGCGACCTCTCCGAGGTGTGAGTCTCCCAGTGGTCCTTTGGTCTCTGGGTTGGCGATGATGATACGAACTCCGGGTAGGATCTGGAGGGGGGGAGGAATCAGTTGCCATGGTTACCGCTTCACTCTGAGTCACGTCAGCATGAACACAACTCCAAAAACAGACCCAGCTGTCTCCGTTTAACACAGAGGCTACGCTTCAAAATTCAAGTGTCAGTACACAACTTCATCTGAGACAGGAACCGGACATAAAACCGGATCTGCTCATGGAGCATTAAAAGCAAGGACGGACTGACTGGTAAACAAACATTTTCTTTCTTTCCTCCTCCCACATACAGTGAGTCAAAATAAACAGCGCGCTGATCGTTGACCAGCCCTGAAACATGACGTCCTCTCTTTGTGTATCAGTGTGGGGGACGAAGAGACATGAACGTCTCATCAAGTCAGTTTAACTTCGCTTCGTGCAGCTACAAAGATTCACTTTCACACAGATCAGGACTGTTTTTAAAAGCACCACCACCACACTTCACCCATCAAACGGTCAATTTAAGTTTCCACGATCTCTCTCTTTCAGTCTCTTGTTTCGTAAAATCCAAGAACTCAAAAAGTAGTCACGAGCAACACCACAGTGTATGAATACTTTGTTATAAGAGTCCTGCATTTCAAAATATTACTCAACTAAAAGTACAAAAGTATTAGCATCAAATAAAGTACTCATTATGCTGAATGGCCCATTTCAGAATAACATATATTATATTACTTGATTATAATTATTGATGCATTCATGTGTTCATCACTTTAATGTTGCAGCTGATAAAGGTGGAGCTAATTTTGTAGTATATAAAATTACTTTATATACTGCTAGCTTGTGAATTTCCCCCAAATTATCAACAAAGTCTTATCTTAATAGTACATCATATTTTATTTGTTGATTATATGTTGTATTATTCATCTAAATCTGCAAAGTAACTAGTAACTAAAGTTATCAAATAAATGTTGTGAAGTAAAAAGTACAATATTTGTTGCTGAACTCTAGTGAAGTAGAAGTATAAAGTAGCAAAAAATACCTCAAAATTGTACTTAAGTACAGTATTTGAGTAAATGTACTTACTTACTTTCCACCACCGTGTGAGCTCAGCGTGCTAACATGCTGATGTTTAGTAGTTATAATGTTTAACATGTTCACCATCTTAATTTAGTGCGTCAGCATGCTAACATTTAGCACTAAACACAAAGCACAGCTGAGGCTGATGCGCATGTCTTTAGTTTGTGCAGGTATTTGGTCCATAAACCAAAGTGTTGGACAAATTCAAATTATGACCTGATGAATGTCCAAATCTCTCCATCCGATAGTTGTCGAGACATTTCAGTCAAAACCAACACTGTCAACCTCATGGTGGCGCTAGAGGGAAAGTCAGGCGATCGCCAAAGTCAGTAGGATTCATCTTCTGTGAACAATGAATGCCATTAATGGCAGTATATTCAGTAGTTTAGATATTTCAGCCTGGACCAAAGTAGTGCACCAACAGAAAAAAAGACCCTTTTTAAACTTTTATCAAATGCATAAACGTTCAAGGATGTCCTTGTTTTAAAAGTGAAAAAACAAGTAAGCAAAGTGATTTGAATCCTTTTCTGGCAGCTTTCACGTATGTAACATCATCTCTTGGGCAGTTGCTTTCAGGCTTTAAAAAAATCCTTGTCCACCTCAACAGAATAATACAGTAAATGTTCTCCTGTTCTTACAAAGTTATGGAATCAATTAACACAAATAGCCTTTTCTCAGGTTGACGGATATATATTCAGACATTATGCTGTGCTGTCAGCTCTCCCGCTGACCTCGCTGATGGAGTTCGGTCAGTTGCTAAGAGATCTGTAATGAAAATGAAATAAGTGCTGCTCAGCAATCAGATGAGTACAATGTAATTTGCTCCTGGATTAAAGAAGCAGATTTGAAGTGCTGCAGGAGGACTCAAAAAGACGATAAAAAAAAAAAAAAGGCTTTTTGGGGACATTTCCTGTCTTTATCAGGCAGACGGAGTTGGACCAAGGAGGACTTTTACCTTTACCTCAGTGCATCTTATTTTCAGTCCATTCCTTTAAAAGCATGACTGAAGTTCGTCTTTCAGATCAGGGCTCAGTTTAGCTCAGCACGTCTTCACTTCAACTTGTGCTCGTTGGCTCGACACTTCTGAAAGTTGTCTGTCGCACCGAGCCTTGCTTTTCTACTAGCTGATATATTATCCTCCAATAAATGAGAAAAGTTATTGTTATTATTCGGATAATTACATCTATTTAACCATTATAAGGTGGATCCTTTTCTGACAATACCTGTGAAACAATAGCTGTCATGCAACAAAGTACCTGTTTAATGCAGGGCCTCTCTTGATACTGAATTTATATTAATGGCACAAGTCGGTTTAAAACCTTCACATTTCTGCAAATGCAAGAGTAATATTATCAGTATTGCTTTGGATCTGCCACAACTATCATGAGCCGTGAAATTCAATATTGGTGCGTCTCTTATTTCAGTTTGCAGACAAAAAGGATGTTGGTTCTAGCAAGACTGCCGTCTCTTTCAGACGACAGAAATGAACAGAAACAAAATGTACCAGTTGGAATCACAGGGTAACCTGGACGCCCCGACATTTGTTGTTTTTAAATGTGCTCTATAAATAAACTGACTTGACCAAGCTACTGAATGTGGGCGAGGCATGTACTGCAGGTTATAATATGTTCTTCCTTCACCATCTGCCAGGGTGTGATAATATGTTGCTTCCTATCCTGTTATCTCTAGATCAGGAGCTAAGTATCTTGATATTTTGGGAAAACAAAAGTTAGTTTTCTCGTGATAACGAGACATTTATCTGGAGTAAAAGAGCTTTCTCATGAAAAAACAACTCTTAAAAACTTAAAAAGCTGAAATGTTTGTTTCTGCTGACCTCCAGTGGTTTAACTTCCCACCTTGCTGCAGTGATGTAGAAGTGTACTTTAGGGTGTGGCAGTACACCGTGACATCACTGTTGGGTGTTTTCAGGTCTACAAGATGCATATTCTTACCAATAAAAAGGCAACATTTTAGACGACCATGTGGTGTGATCTTTCCTTCCCCCACATATCCACAGACAGGGAGGGAGGATGGATGTTTGAGGGCTCGTCATGGACTCAAACCTGCTGTCTGTTTTGACTCACTGAATGTGGGAGGACGTGCAGTCGAGAGCAGAAACAGTCCGATCTTCTGTCATTCAATTTGCTGCCATTTTAGTGCATCTTGTATCTGCTGTGTGTCAGTGAGGTTTTCTTTAAAGGATCCTCAGCAAAATCAAAATGACTGCTGTTTAATTTGTTTTATTTTGATTTGATTTTGATTGCATATACAAAGTCATGAATCCCATCTTGCAACAAACCTCTCAGATGGGGATCTCAAGGGAAAGAAACCCAATTAAACGGATGCAGTTTAACTGTATCAGTTTAGGGCTTTTTGGCAAAACATTGTGTGGGCACTTTTTAAAATATTTTTGAATAAAACCAACCTGCAACCACAATTTATAAACATAACCACATGCTACATATCAATCTTAATGTAAATCTGAATCACACTCACCTTGCCAGACTCCATTAATGGCAGACTGTGAGGAGAACCTCTCTCCACCAACCGAACCCTGAAACACACAAATGTGTAAATGTCACAGTTTTGTACAGTGAAGAGAGGGAAAGTTAAAAATGACAGCACAGACTGTGGTACCTGTCATGTCGCAGCGCTCTCATGTCCACGTACACAGTAGTGGGGTCCGGTCCCGAAGTGCCCTGCAGCCAATCGCAACACAGACACAGTGAGCATGTGATGAGGAAGTGATATCCAGGAGCCACGCTGGCTGTAGCTGCACCAGCTTCTTCAGAGATAAAGCCGGTTTGAAATGAGATAAAGACAACAACTACCAGTTCATTTTTTTTAGTACCGGAGTGTTTTCTGGCTCTTTAAATTGCGGAAGATAAACAGTGAGGTGAATTTGGCAACACCAGTACCAATACCAAGCCCACAGATACCAAAACAATACTTTTGTTTTAAGGAATACAAACATGTTTTTCTCCAAAAACTTTTTTGTCAGTTGACAGTTTTAAAATGTTAAATATTGTCTAAATACATGCAAAATACAGTCTAAAATTGGCAAAATCAGGAATCGGGAACTATAAGTAAACGAAAAGATCACGAGTCTGATCATATATTCCATTCCAAGTTTCAGTATGTAACAGTACGTAAATAAAGTTTCTTCAATTGATCAAATTAGCACTTCATCTTTGTTAATCAAAGTTTTCGACACATGGATGATTTAAACTCAAAGTATTTATGTGGCTGTGAGGTGGCAAAATGCAGAGCTACAGATGAATGAAAGTGCTTCACTGCACAACATTTAAGGCCTTTCTGTGGTCGCAGTGTGCAGCAGCTGCTCGTACCTGCAGGCAGATGGCCAGGTTCACTCTGCAGCCGAAGGCCGTGCTGACAGATCGCGGGTGAAGGCCGAGGTCTTTGAAGAGCTTAGAGAAGGAGTGTGTGAGCGACATCCTGGGCCTCTCCTCCGCCACCACGACACAGGCCCGAACCCGGGACAGATCCAGACCCCGAGCCTGGACGAGAGACAAAAATGTGTCACATAGAGGACTGAGGGGCTTCTTCGTATCTGTTTGAGGGTTTTCATTATGAGACTGACTGGGTCTACATTTCTTATTATTTTTATTTAATTTAATCCTGTTTATATTGGCTTTAGTTTTCAGAAGAGGTCTTTGTATATACGCTGTAGCTTCCTACCTATCTTGCACAAGCTTTTGTTTACTTCACTTTATCAGTGTAAAAACACACCTAAATCCATCTTGTCCAGGTGCAGCTTACTGTGAATTAAATCTCCCAATGCAGTCACAGCACTGTATTCTGCTCCTGTTAAAATTTCTTAGTTTCAGTGAATAACGCACAAAGTTAGATTCCTCTGTAGATGTAGAAAAGAACATTTTGGGCATGAATCATTCAAATTTTTAACAGAAGCAGATGACAGTGTTGTGAGTCCTGTGGGAGGGTTTAGCCTTGGTTTTAGTGCTAAGGTAAGAATTAAGTTAAGGTTAAAGTAAGAAGCTAGGGACTGCTTTATGTCAGTGACGGTCCTCACAAGCCGAGAAATGAAAAGTATGTGTGTTCTGTGAAAAAAAGCCAGTAAGTAAAGATCTAAAGATTTCTACTTTTCGCTCTGCGTTTGGCCTCCAGTCTCCATGGAGACTTAAAGAAAGATAATCACTAAAATTAACTCTGCAGCTTCCATCAGTGACCAATCAGAGGCATCTGTAACTTCAGCAGTCAGACGAGGCCTCAGGCTGAGCAGACACAGACAGAGTGAGTTAATTACCTCTAAACCAGAGGACAGAGCAGGGTGAAGTCAGTTAGACAGAGTCAGTGTCTGTGGATTTATCGGCATTGTGGGAAAAGTCACCAGCCACAGGACACAAATCACCCTCTGACTGTGACTGAGGCATTATTATTATTAGCCATTACAGCTAATCATAATTAACGATTTAATCATTATTAATTATTGGCTAAAAGGGCTCTTTTACACTGAAAATTTTGACCTCAGTGGTCTGACGTGCTAAGAGGAACAAGGTTCAGGATTTAGGAACAAAAAGCCCTTTTAGACCAAATAGTTCCAGGAACTATGTAGCCACAGGAACTCAACTCAGGAACTAAACTAGGAACTAAAAGTCAGTTTTGTGGATTCCTGTTTGTGTTTCCACCGCATCTTAAGATCATGCAAATTAGACTGATAATGCGTTAATAAATGTGTTTGAGGAGCGCGAGAAAACAACAACACAAAGACAAAGACACGTGTTTTTGTATTTACTGCAGCGCTGACGTTTGAATAGATGTACAGTAATAAACAGATGCAAAGGAGCCAGGAGGAGGTGGGAAAGAAGACTGAAACATCTCCAAAGATGTTTTATTGTTATTTATGGTTTTCTTCTGCTTAGTATGTGCGAAACAATCGTTCAAAATAATCAGCAAATTAAGTTTTGTTTCTCTCGTTCGTGCAGTCTCCATCTAGTTGGGAAGCTGACAACATAACTGTGTTTTTAACATCAATACACGTCACAAGAAATGTCTGTTCCTCATCCTAATATTTATACTAGTGGCACTCAGTGTTTCCTTATCATGTGACTGAAGTTGTACAAATTCTAGCAGACGCAAGTTTTGTTTTTGACCAATCAGCGACATGGAGTCCTGCAAACTCTGCCCCGGTAGTTCCGGAGATATTGGAAAGCAGCACCCCCAGAACAGGGACTATTTTGGAACCTGAAACTATCATAGAGGAACTAAATTTAGGCCCTGGTTCTGAAACACAGGCAAGGGCTCCGATTTCCTTAAATGGTTCCTGGGCTCCTGGAAAAGTTCCTTTGGTTGAAACATTTCACAGCATCACGAGAGCTACCAAAATCAGGCAAATTAGACTGATGGCAAATTAAAACAGGATGGCCTGATGTGACGTAATTTTTGCACGCAGCAACACAACACACTACGCCAGGAGCAGGGACTTTTGGGACCCAGGATCCAAATGCAGTCAAAATGCAGGTAAATAAATATCTGAGTTCCTAAAAATGTTCCTGGCTTCCTTGAAAACTTCCTGTGGTTGAAAATGGTTTAAATATGTAAAATAAATGTCACAAATATTACATGAATCGACATGTTGGTTGTATCAGTGTCTTGCTGACCTTGAGCGCCTCGGTCTGCAGGCCGAGTCCTTTGGTGCAGAGCTCCATGACGCTGTAGGAGCAGAAGGTGTCTCGCACCCTCAGCTGGCTGACGGCCAGCAGCCACAGCGCCGGGTTGGACTCCAGCTCCACCGGGGGAATCAGGATGGACTGGTGGCCTGAATACACACTGCAGACAACACAACACACACGTTCTTCAAGGACCTTTTTAATGGTTACATGCAATAAGATGACCATTTATCCAGTGTATAACCAGTTGGTCTCGTTGAGCTCGAGATGTATTTTACAGAGAAACCTGAGAGACATTCATTTACTACAACAATCAGGTGCAAATGTGAGTTATTGAGGGGGGATGAGAAATTCTCATACGGAAGGTGATTTGCAGTCTGCTTTATTTATAAGACATTCAGCAGCAGAAATCTGCTCTCGCCAAGTGCAGAATTTATGAGCTGAGGATTTAAAACTAAGCAGACCTGAGATCTGGAACCAGAGTGAAAAGATTTAAGGACAGAGAGCTCAAACGGAGGGGGGGGGCTTCACAGAAAAAAATCTCTGTTCTTCTTATTAAAGAATGCCAGACAACTTACATAAATCCTAATTTGAGTATAACATGTACTGAACCTTCTATGATAAAAAAGGCTCTCTGGTGAACTATAATGACAGATGACTGCAATTTGCATTTTTGTTTCCTTAACAGTAGTGAAGTTTTTTGTCAGCGATTATAAAGAACATATATTATATAAAAGTATACGGACACCCGAGCATTGTCATTTGATACATTGTTATTATGAAAACACTGATTATTGCCACTTTAAATCCATTTTTAATGGTGAGTAAGTAGATGGAAACACATTAAAGAGTTGCACCAACCTGCAGAGACACCAGAGGACAAAGCCGAGGCCGCAGTAGGGATCCAGACAGATGGCCACTTCTCTGGACGGGTACAACTCACACTGCAGCTTCACTGACCGACAGAAGGCTCCAACGGCATTATGGGACATCTGGAGAGAGGGAGGGAAGGAAAGAGAGACACAACAACACACACACACACAGACGAACAAGAAACAAGGTAGAAAGACGGACAGTTAATCTTAAACTTCAAGCTTAAAATGTCCCCTTTTCAAGAAATCCATTTTATTTTAAATCAACAACACATGCCTTAGTTGGGTTTGGTAGATGCAGTTTGTGTAGCAGGACTAACAAAAACTTTATTAGACTTGGCCTTCTTTATCCAAACACAACAAGGCCTGGATATGCTCAAAATTATGCTCCATATTTAAATAGACGCATCAGCTCGGATGTAAACGGAGACAGGACACAACGTTCAGTTTGGTGTTTATTTCACGTACTGATGTTAAAAAAGCTCTGGGGTTTCTACAGTGAGCCAAATGTGCTTTTATTCTGCTCTTTAATCAGGTTTCCTGTATGTACTGTACTGTGTGTTGACTGTTACTGCTCTGACAGCTGAATTTCCCTCTGGAGTTGAAAAAGTAATGAATAAATGGAACAAGGAGGAAAGCCTGCCCAGGCGACGGGACGAGAGGCTGTAAGAGGTTTGGCTCGAGTGATGAGGATTAGCGCTGAGCTGACCTGAACTCCGGCCAGCATCCCGGTTGTCGACACACTGAAGTCCAGATAGGCCAGACCGTCAGGGTTGGTGGGCTTATGGAGAGCTGGAGGCTTCTTCTTTGGCAGGTCATCTGCAGTACACACACACACACAAACACATTTTTCTTTTATTACACTCAAGAGTCTGTTGTGTTACATTCATTTTAGAAACACTGACCTCAAGTTGAACCCACAATGCTACTATAGCAGCTTGGAGTAATTTTACTTGCATGGACATAAAAAGTAACTGTGTGCAAAACTGACTTATTTTTTGCAAACATTGTTGGATGTAATTTTTGCCCTGTAAAGGGACAAATGTCCTGAGTTCAAACCAGATTTTTTTATTTTCATAAAATAGATGGAAAAATGGAAATATTTCAGGTGCACAAAAAAGTTAAAAGTTCAAATTTTTATTCTCCTGCTTAATGTTTACTGTAATAGTGACCAACAGTTAACACAGTCACATTACTGAGAATCCTTCCATCTGGATCTGTGTGTGGGCTTACACAGAAAATGAGTGCAGGTGTTTTGGAGCGTGTTATGTACTGGTGTGTGTGTTGCCCTACACACTGGGTTTTGAGTTGAAGGGTACCCTTTGCTTTCTGACCACTACTGGCACCAGCGGCGCGCTGTTCGGATGAGCGGTTCCCCGTTTTGTTTGTATCTCATGCTGTTGACGGTTTCACGCTACAGCTGGTGGCGGTCACGCACAGTGTTTTTCCACCAAATTAGCTCTGGTTCTTGATCCGGTTCCGTTCAAGATTCTTGGAACCTTGGAGTTATCGAGGGAACCGGCCCGCGTTTTCCACCAGTTTTGAGTGGAACCACTGTAATCAAGGATGCGTCATCAACAGAGGGCGTAGTATAATGCACAATGACCTGTAGAGTATGACACGCCCACTTCGGTTCGCAAGGAAAACCTGCTATTTTTTGGTTCCGAACTAATTTATTTTTGATGCTCCGAACAGTTCAAAATTAGGTGTTCGAACTGGAACGGAGCCGGTTCCATGTTGGTGGAAAAGGCCTAACACAGAAACTTAGCAATTTGCCAGTAAAATGCGGGGAAGAAGACTGCTAGCTAGAAAACGTTGATGTAAAGAATACAGGTTTCAATTTTTTTTTTTTTTTAGTTTTGCTTTCCTCAGGGTACCTTTAAGGTTAGGGTTGAGGTTAAAGGTAAAATGAGAGTTGGGAACATGTTCTTGTGATGGTCAAGGTTAGTAAATAGAATGTAAATACTCTTCACAAGTATAGTAGAACAGGTCTCCGTGTGTGTGTGTTTGTTAGACAAGCTGCTGTACCAGTGTCGAGGACAGGCGGCCAGTTCCTGATGTCCACAGTGGCCGTGGCCTCCTTAGAGCGCAGCAGCTTACAGATGACCGCCGTGGTCATCACACAGGCCGAGTGACTGACCTGCAGAGAGACGGGGGGGACGGGTTGCAGTTATAGGATAATTTAATTTTAATAATTAATTTAATTCTTTTCCCTCTTCCTCTTTTCCTCAAGGAGCTCAGAGGTCAGCTACACAGCAACAGTCCTGGAGCCAGCAGGGCTTGCTAGAGTGCCTTGCCTAAGGACACTTTTTATATTTAAATATCGGATAAAATAACAAAAGTTTTCTATGCAAACAAGGTGAAAAATAGAAGGAAGATAGGATGTGAAAAAAAAATCATTATCTCTCTCCCAAAAGTTGTCCGTGCGTAGTTTTTAGTTCATTGTTAAATAGTTTTAGAAACTGAAAAACATAAGATAAGATAATCCTTTATTGTTCCGCAGAGGGGAAATTCAGTTGTTGCAGCAGCACAGAAATAAGTACAGATAAATAGAGAAAGGTAAACAATAAATAATTAGAAGTATATAAAATTAAAATAAGAATAGAAATAAAAATAGAAACTACACAAGAGCAAATAAACTCAAGTGTTGTACTTAAACTAATAGTGCAGTACTGTCCCAAACAAAGTGAATTAGTGGTGTGATTAGTAACAGCAGAGTCAGCAGAAACGGACTTTGAAAAACGCAAACAGACAAAGTAGCACTTTATAGTAAAATCTTTGACCTCGACGATCATCTTGACGGTGGGCAGGGTGGTGGAGATGTTCTGAGGGTGAGGCGGCCGCACCGTGATGGGAACACAGCCGGCGTACAGGCTGCCGTAGAAGGCTGCAATCAGGTCTATACCTGCAGGACACACACACACACACACACACAGAAGTGTGAATGATCAATTCAGTTTTATCAAATGTTCCAAATCTACAAATGTTGTTCTGTAAATAAAAAGCGTGCATCATCTCTGACCTGGTGGGTAGACCAGAGCGACGTGGTCCCCTTCCTGCAGACCTCCTCTCTCCATCAGCAGAGCCGCCACTCGCTCCGCCCTCTTATGGAGCTGCAGGCAGGTGAGGGAGCTGGACACCGCCCCCTGGAGGAGGGGAGGGAGAGAGTGATGAAAGGATCGACAGGAGAGCAGGATGGATCTTAAAGTTATCGGCTATATACAGCAATGTCCTCATTTACTTTATTAGTTATCTCTCCCTCAGCGTTTGTGCATCAAGACCCAGCTTTGTGTCACTCACTTAGGGTCGAGATACTCTTTTACAACCAATGCACTCAGATTACAGGTCATATTTGTACTTTATATAAATAGTTTTTAGCTAGTGTGCTGCAGATTATAAAACCAATGATAAGCTGTGGCACAGGTGAGAGACTGATCTTCTGTAATATGAATTGTAACTGTGGTCAGAGGTGTGTGTTGTTACCCGGGAGCTGAGCAGGGTATAGAGGACGTGGTCTGGTGTGGTCTGAGCTCTCCACTGCAAAACCTCCGACAGGAACAGGAACTGAAAAACACAATCAGAGCCGAGGTTGTCACAAACACCTGCGATTTTATCACCCTGAACTGTGTTTACTTTACCACAGATCCTGACATTTACACAGACTTTGTTTGTGTAATCTGTGTGTGAAAGTAAATAACAAGAGATCTTATTCCCGCACATAGTTCCACACATTTCATCTTGAAGCTGAAAATACTCCACCCAAAGTAAAAAATAAAAACCCTTTCTGATCTAAATTCACTGTGAACAACAGTAAAGCTGCATCCAACACGTTTACAGGTGCCATAAAATGTTGTGTTTTACTGAGAATTTCTACTATCATCAGCACATCATATAAAACTGCACACAAGACAGGTAGTACGTTTTTATACAGCCAATATAGGAGCTGGCTTATCCATGTGTAAATAAATCTTTAGTTTTATCCATCATATTTAGTAATGCTGCTGATAGTGCATGACTTTTATACTGCAGCAGCTGAGTCTCTGCCTTCTATCCAGTACATTAAAGTGGTTTAATCAATATCACAGTGAAATTTCAAAGCGGGTAAGAAACGACCTGCCGATGCGTCAAACTGCCTCGGAGGAATACATTTATGACCAGTTTACTGAAACCTGGCAGCTGAAACAGTGATTGGCCTGTTTAGAAAGTTTATTGGCTGTTTATGATTGTAAATCAATGGGAACTCCTGATAAAGTCAAGATTGTTAGCTGTATTATTTCTCGAAAATGTCAAATTTTCAATCAATTACTAATCAAAACAGTCTTGACCTTCACTTCAGCTTCTAAACTTCTGCAGTTCTGAATTTATTCAATGATGAAAAAGAGGCATGTCTCTCAAGGCAGAGAGGGAGCTATTCTTTTACCAGCATTAAAAACTTTACATTAAGTTACCTGATAACAGATCTTTTTAATGAAACCTCAGTTATCAAAACATGCTTATACAGTATCATCAAGAACAAGGGGAAAGCGCTACTTAAACCCGACATAGAAGCCTTGCCGTGTTTACAGTATAGTATTCACTTGTTTGTGTGATTGACCCTGAGAAAGACCGGTGTGTGGTCGAGACATGTTGGTCTCGATTATTTTCATTATTGATTTATCTGCTGATTATTTGTTTGAAAAATGTGTATCTTACCTGGTCGTTGTCGTCAGTCTGCCCCAAATCTCTGCCACTGGCCTGAGCGATCCTCTTCCCCGACACCAGATTCCCCACCATCACAGAGGCAGGTCCGATCTCTGCAACACACACACACACACACACACACACACACACAGGATCAGCACATCGACAGCTATAATTAGCTACAAACCAAGACCATTTACAGACAAACAAACACACGCTTCTGTGTATTCAAATGACCCTGTTTCCCACCTGGTTGTTTCTGCCGTGGTTTGGGCAGGTTGGTGACGCAGGTGTGGGGGCACATGAGGACGTTGCAGGGGTGCAGCCCCCCCTCCAGGTACAGCTGCTTGATCTCTGACAAGTGGATGCCGCCCAGAGGAGTCTTGGGCAGAGTGTTGGCCGGGACCAGAGCCAGGCAGAACACACCCACCCCATGGATACTGTCAATGGCCTGGGGGCAAAGTATGGTTTAAGAAACATGTGGTTTGGAAATCTATTTGTCAATATACTCCAAACGAATGAAGTAGAGCAAAGTTTAATATCAAAATGTAAAGTTTTGTGTTTTTGGGGGGGTTTGAATACTAGAAAGCCTAAAGGATTTAAAGCATCGACTGAAAGGAGTGAATACGTATTATTTTATATTTTATTTCGCATACATACAATAAAGAGCATACAAAAACATTTGTATTTAAATTATACACTGCTTACTTGCACCTTGTTTGGGGACATATATGATCAATAATCAATCTTACATTCTGACAGTGTTGCTGAATTAATTCGTGGTTGTAACTCTGGCCTGAGTTCAGTGTTGGTTAGAGCGTGGTGTTAATCAATCCCCATATTGGCCATGTCAAAGTCTCTTAACATTCAGGAAGGGCCAGAGCCGCCTCTATTTCCTGAGGAGGCTGAGGTCCTTTAACATCTGCCGGACAATGCTGAGGATGTTTTATGAGTCTGTGGTGGCCAGTGCTATCCTGTATGCTGTTGCATGCTGGGGCAGCAGGCTGAGGGTAGCGGATGCTAACAGACTCAACAAACAGTGACATTGTGGGGGTGGAGCTGGACTCTCTGGCGGTGGTGTCAGAGAGGAGGATGCTGGACAAACTGCCTGCTATCTTGGACAGTGTCTCCCACCCGCTCCATGACGTGCTGGTCAAACAAAGGAGCACCTTCAGCGGAAGACTCATCCCCCCACAATGCACCACAGAGCGCCACAGGAAGTCATTCCTGCCTGTGGCCATCAAACTCTTTAACTCCTCCCTCTAAGTGTCAGTCTATATGACCCTAAGTCACTAAACTGGACATTGATCATTACATCTCTGCAATACTTGACATAATTGCGCAATATTCTGTGTTAATACTCCGGTGCAACATACTCTTTTCAGTTTAAAATTCCCTATTTATTGATATTTATTCATACTTCTCTTACTGCTGTGCAATATCCTCCGTCTCATTATAATCTTAATAAGCTACACTTAACTTCATGCACTATTACTTTATACTGTATTATTATCATCAACCGGTAAACCCACTTGTACTTCACACTTATTTTATTTTATACTTATATCCACTTGGTACTTCATTTATCTGACCTGTATTATAGTGTATTATATTTTTTGCTTAGTACTTCTATTCCTGTGTGCACTGACGTGACAGTGAGCTGCTGTAACAAAAGACTTTCCCCTCTGGGATCAATAAAGTTTTTCTGATTCTGATTTCAGTCCTCATTATTTCTGTTTGGATATCTTAAACGATTTTATAAACAATGCTAGTTGAGCAGAGATTGGGCCTAAAAATGAAATAGAGAACATTTATACAGCTGTTTTAAGTGTACATGGCTTTCTAGTGTTGAGGCAGCAATAATAAAAAAATGTTACAGTAAATGCCAGATTGTTACTATGGAAACCCTTTGGTTAGGAGAGAGTTAGCTTTTTGTTCTTATAGTCAGTTTTACATTTTATCTGACACAAGAACTGAATCTGGGAGCTGGACACAATAACAGCGACCACAGTGTGTGAGAGGTGATCCACCTGCAGCACGCGGCTCATCCACTGGAAGCTGTCCTCCTCTGTGGAGTCGGGTCTCTGCTCGGCCACCACCACGATCCTCTCGTCCCTCAGCACCGTCACAGAGAACACCGCTATCCTGCAGGGACGGAGGAAAAAACGTCAGTCAGTACAGCTGAGAGCCCGCCTTTATTTCCACCTTATCTTCTGTTCTTCTTCATGTTTCTATTTCAACGTACTGCAGCTGCTACTGACCATACTGCTGGCTCATAAACTGGGCTGACAAATTGGGCTTACTGTTAGCAGAAACTGATCAGTAATTCTCCTGAAACCTGCATCACCATGCAATAAATTAGCTGTAAAAGCCAACATGATTTCATCAGTCTGTGTTTCAGCGGAGAATTTTAGTGTCCTGTTATGTCCAGTCTGACAATAAAACTTGCAAAAATGACTACTTGGACTATTTCGCACACTAATGGTTAGACTTGATGATAATGAATATGACTACAAAAATATTTAGCATCAAAAATATCAATAACAGTGTCATCAAAAACCCACATTAGCTGAAATTCTTGTTTTAGCATTCAGACTAGTCTGATTGTCTCTGCGCGGTCGACACACACTTCATTTTTAACCCGTTTGACATAAAAAACATCACTATCACATATCATTCGTTATAGTCTGCACACACACACACACATATGAGCTGTGACAACGGAGCTAAGATTTTAGGTTTTTACTTCCTTTGTGATGAAACTTGGTTGGTTAAAGATGCTTTAGAAAAAAACAAGATGACATCAGTAATCAACAACAAAATGGGTGTCAGCGTCAGTGTGTGAAGACACAAAGTCTGATTTAAAATACGATTCCTTCAGATCCTCAGGTTTTAAGTGTGTGCCGTCACATCAGAGGAGAGCAACAGGAACCTAAAAAAACAGGTGTGAATTAGTATCACTGACTGTGTTGAAAACGAATGTCAATGTTTAACTGTTAGAGGTTCATTCACTTTCAGATGGAAGCTCCACTGCAGATGGATTAGAGGTGTTTTCCTGGATTCACTTTACCTACTCCGATGTACTTTTACAGCAGATGTTAACGGAGGTTCTGCAGCATACGGGGGCAACTTAAACACGCGAAAACAAAAGCGTGTGTGGACAAGAAAGGAAGGATATCACACACACCAAACAATCCAACTGCAAACACTCGGTGGATTTTATCAGAGCATATTGTCAGCAAACAGACGGCACTCCAGCGCCGGCAGGAATAAAACATAAAGACATAAACAAAGAACGAATGGAAACCACCGACACACACACACACACACACACAGGCAGACGCTTCAAATATGACAGCACACGCAACTTTTGGCCTGCCTGCTTTACATTTTATTAGTGAATCAAACTTGCAATAAAAATATTTAAATCCTTCCTGTGTTAACTTGGTTGTTTCACAGTTTCTACAGCTGGTTTCTACATAAGCTTGAACTTAAATAGCTTTTAAAAACGTCATCAGACCCTGACAGGTAAAAGATGAATTTCCTCCTCGGTGGCCGTGGACACAATTAAACTTCACTCTATTACTGTTTCTGGATTTATCCACTATTGCTTTACTTTATTAGATTTATTATGTGTGGGGGGATTGCTCATTTATCAGGGTGACAGTGAATGTTCCAGTACTGTACATCTGGCTGGTTTTCAACTACTGCTGATGGAAATGATGTTAAAAACTATTCAGTGTGTCCCCTGGGAGTTCTGGTCGACCTGTAACGCCATAAAAATAAACTGGACAGTCTCTCCTCTTGTCCCACAGACCCCTCCCACCTCACACTCACCTGCCCCTGTAGACAAATTTCATTGGCTCCACCGCCAGCGCCGTGGCAACGATGTCGTCGGCGTTGTGCCTCCGCCCGCTCACCATGATGAGCCCGTCCATCTTGCCGGTGATGAAGATGAGGCCGCCGGGGCCGATGAAACCCAGCAGGCCGGTCCGCACGAAGGCGTACTCGCTGATCAGCCCCCCGCTGGAGCTCACTGGGTAAACCTGCAAAACACACAGGCGTTCAGCTGCAGTGTCGTCATGGCAACCAACCAGCGCTAGAGCTGCATGATGGAGCTAAAATCAGACATCACAGTATTTCTAACTTAGGACTTTAATATTGATAACGTCATGCTGCTGGTCCTGATAAAGTGGATGTTATGATCAAGCAGGTGCTGCAGAGGCATCCGCTGTTCATTTCATTTAACTACAAGTTCAGAAAATTCAATTTAAGAAATATTACAATGATTATTATCACAGATAAAATCACAAAATCCAGACAAAAGGTTTTAGAGGTGAGACAAAAGGTTTCTCTAACCTCTGCACAGAAATGCAAAACATCCATTTTTAATTCTGATTTTATGTTTTTAAGTAACAAAATTTCATTTTTCCTAAAACCACGATGTATTAATATGATTCTGCAGTGAAACATGAGACAATATTCTGAAACAGAACAAGGCAGATGACAAAATGACATGATTTACACCAGAAAAAGTAAAAGCTTTTAAAAGATGTTCTCCCTACAATGAATAAGGAATTAAAATAATAAATAATGAATTTTAAGTGATAGTTTCTCATGCTGCGCCAAATTGAGCAAAAACATTGCTTTTCATGTAACTCGGTGAATTAAGGGTTTATTTCGACCAAACCAGAGTTGGTGATTGTTGGAACAGTGGAAAGACTAACAAAGACGGTTTTGGTGAGTTTTATTTTGTTTCTGTCCAGTTTGCATGAAGTGTTACGATGATCAGCAAGGTAAAATGACTATATTTGTCAATGGAGTCTGGTGGCTTTGAGGAGAGCGATATACGGCTGTTTCTAGTTAAACAAAAAGGATCTTACTCTTTAACATAAAGGTCTCTATCTGTAGGGATCCTTTCATAATATTGTCAGACACTTAGAATAACGATCTGAGTCAGTCAGTGGCAAAATAAAAGGCACTTTTAGTGGACGTAAATTGATTGGATGATTACATTGCAGCCAGTTTCGCGGCTGTAGCCCTCTCGCTCGATACTGGACCAATTTCTAAAATTGTTGTCCCCATTAGTCACTTAGACATAAAAACCTAGGAAAATAGGGTCCGGGTTGAAAAATGCCGAAGTTACCCTTTAAGTCAACTGCCTTCAGTTTATAGTGAGGAGGTCACGCGCACACACACACACACACACACACACACACACACACACACCGCAGGCCACCTCACCTCAAAGGTGTTCTTGGTCATGCCGGTGAGGCCGTAGTAGGAGGTGCCAGTGGCAATGGAGCAGACGCAGAGCTCACCGATCTCATCTGTCTGACAGAGCTGAGGGACGCCTTCTGGTTTCACCACACACGCCAGGCCTGGGGCGCGACACAGAGACAAACAGAGAGAGGGGGACGACACAGGGTTAACACCTTTAAAATTCCTTTTGTTTCCTTGAATAAACTCATTAAAGGGAAACATCATATTTCAACAAAGTTATTTTTCACACAGGGGGTTAAAAATTAAGATCCCACCAGAGCCAGCATCCACCCCAAATGCACCTGTTTATGGGAATAAGCTGGGCCAACATTTCAGTTTGAGCTTAAAGTAGGTTGTTCTAACCCAATAATGACGTTTTGTTACGTCTGTGTCGACCCAAAACCAGGTTACTTGAGGAACTGGGTTAAGAAGAGAATATCTAAAGCAGGTAACATTTGAAAACAGGAACTGGTGGCAGAATATTCTTAACGATGTTGCTGATTATAAACTTTGATATCAAGAGAGATTTTATTGCCCCATAACACAGAATGGCCATAACGTACTGTATCGGTAGGGGATTAACAGGGTTGTTGATCAATTTCTAGTGACTCAGTGATCAATTTCTATTTTAGATTTCTAGATTTTAAATCTAATTTTTAGGCCGATGCTCTCTAATGGAAGCAAACCTCCTCATCCATTACAGGGCTGAGGAGAAAGGTTTCCAACAGAGGAACAGATTACTAAATTTAATTTAGTTTCCCTCATGTTACAGCGAGTGTAGTTCCCGTGGTGAACACTGGGTGGTGTGAGTTGACAGCGACAGGAAGCCAGTGCGGCGTAGAGGAAAGCTCAGAGTTTGTGACAGGGATGTTTGATCAGCTGCGGCAGCCTGTGTGGGTTTCCACGTTCCGTTCTGCAGATTACTGCCTGCTTTCTGGATAATAAGAGACAGACCTTCACTTCCTCATGTGCAAATTCCATTTACATTCATTCGTATGTATAAATTACTCATTGCACTCATTCTTCCTTACAGAGAATCTCACAGAAAAAATCTGCATTTTAAATTTTAATTCCCAGCGTATTTATTTACCATAGAAAGGTTATATGATACTATTTTTATGAGTAAAAAAAAAAAAAATAGCTCCCATTAAAAATATTTTTGGATGTTTAACTTGTGATTTTGAGCTTCAACCAACTGTTTGTCTCAAAATATTCACTATCACTATTACTATACTATCCTGGAATTTACATTTGTTATTACTTGTTTAAATCTGCATTCTCTGTATTAAGTACACAATGTACCTAACATATCACTTGAATTGATGTTTTATGAGTTATTTTAATGGGTTAATACACACTGTGATAATTACATTGTAAACTGAAGAGCTGAAACGATATGTCAATTAATACATCGGTCAATTAACAGAAAATTAATCAGCAACAATTTTGAGCAAAAATTCACTGGTTCAAGCTTCTCAAATATGAACATTTTCTGTTTTCTCATCGATAATGAAAATAATCGTCAGTTGCAGCCCTAATTAAGTGTAAACAACAGTTTCTTATGATCAAAAACAGGTTTGATTCGGTCCATGACGTCAGGCCAAGTACACCGGTGTCTTAGGATTCTTCATTAGGACCTGAACAGATGATGTATTATGTCCTAAAAGCTTTTTTATGTTCCGTATTACCTTGTTAAACTATCTGTGTGACTTTGTCCTCTGAGACATAACTCAGTTGATTAGAAAGGATTGCAGCCATATTGAAAACTCTCCTGTCTTCTTTGGGGTTTTTTCAGGCGTTCAAAGCTCTTGAAAAGGTAAAGCAGAACTCACTCGGTCATGAGGAGAGAGAACGCTCCCAAAAACGGACACTGATGAAAAGAAAAGGCTGCACATTTATACACCCTTAAAACTAATTTTACGATTTAATGGACTTAATGGATTTTTTGCCATTCAGTGCATGACGACACTGGAGGCCGAGAGTTTAACTCTTCAGAGGAACAGAGAGCACAGGCGGTCATGTACTCACAGTATTCAAGAACACACACATAAAAACACTGCATGACAATGCCTGCAACATGAACATACAGCAAACACACATGTATTAATAAGCTTAACTTTGATTCTGACCGTTATATGAACCTAAACGTAATGTTTAATGTCACAGTGACACAAAACATGACTTTTCACCTGTTAGTAAATTCTCCACCCACGATATACTGAACATCTACTGCTGGGCCTCGCCTAGCCTCACCACGTGTGAGGGACAAAGACAGGCCTACCTGGAAAGCCCAAAGCCTTCACTAAGAGGCTCGACTGAGAAACAAAGAACAGACAATAGGAAGGCGCCAAGCCGACACAGCCGTTAATTCACACCTGAACGTGAAGTTGAGACGAGATCTCGTTTGAACCCAACACGAACCACAAGAAGACGCTTTTCACGTGAGCTTTAATTTCCCCAGGAAGAGTCTTAACTCGCTGGACGAGAAACAGACTGTTTTGTGTTTGCTGAACACTTTTTGGATCCCGATCGTTTACTCCCCATAACGATCCCGTACCTGCAGCAGGAAGAGACACGGACTGACGGTTCCCTTCACGGAGAGCAAGATCACCGCTGAGCCCCTCTCCCTACTGACGTCGACCGCTGTTTTACTCCGCTAACCAAGAGTGATTTCAAGTAAAAGGCTTGTGTCTGGGCAGAGATGGTTTTATAACTGTGTGTTATTTTACTTAAGTTTCATTGTTGTGAATTGTGCTTTGCTTTTTGGAAAAGTGACGGACCGCTGAGTTTGAATTGCTGTGTTTTTCTTTGTGTGTTAAGCAAAATCCATTGTGTATCGGTACCACGCTGTTAGGCCGTTTTAACTGTTAGCTTTAGCCACTGTGGGAGCTAATAACTGTGCTTTCTCACACTAAGGTCCAGTAACACCGCCATTGTACGAAAGTCTGCTGCCGGATTACTGTGTGATAAAGGGACGGCTATTTACGCTTTGCCACGGCATTTGGGATTCCTTGTGCTTTCCTCTCTCTCTCCACTAACACACACACCTCTACACGTACATTTACACGCTTACACACATCTCAAACGGCCCAGATAACGTGGTAGCTTAGCCAGCTAAGCTGCACGTTATTTTGAGGACAAATAGAGCTCGTCCTCCCGTTTTAGCTCTGACCCTCTGTTTGAGATTCGCTGGTCTGCCCGCCATTTGGCTTTGTGCGTGACGACCACCCACGTGGCTGCCACCTCCCTTGAACCCCCCCTCTCTATTGTATGCTTATTGTGTTTAGACTAGACAATAGTGGTTGTTGTTCGAAGTTATTGATTGTTAATCAGTGCTAAGGTTAAATAAACGCTATTGTATCTTTTAAAGAGCAGTTGCCTGTGGTTACTGTGTGTACGTGTTGTAACAGCTGGTTGTGACGGTCAGTGCTCGGATCTCACCCTTCACCAATGTAAGATAGTATCAGCATTTTTAGGTGAACAGCCACCTTTGAGACTGTTTTTCACATTTGGTTATTGGTCCCTGATCCCAGGGTGGTGCCCCGTAATTATTAATCTATATTAATAATGTTGAGAATATTAATGATTTTATTAATATTATATATTAATATATTGTTACATACACTATTAAAGTATTCTTTGTTACTGGAACTGAAAACCCAAGACTTAAGTTTAAAATCTTCCCTCTGAACGCTGTGAAGTGTCCCTACACTGAATGTTTAAAACTCAAACCTTAACCTCTTAAACCACTTCACAAACACACACGCACGCACGCACGCACGCACGCACACACACACACAGACACACACAGACGTACCTCCTGGTGTGACAGTGCCAACGTCCTGTACGGTGAGCACAGAGAGGCGTTCCTCTGTGTCGACCCTGACGACCCCGTAGGTCAGACCCTGCATGGACAGGACGCCTCGACCCGGAGGCTGGCTGCTGTCCTCCACCGGCCTGAACACAACACACACACACACACACACACACACACACACACACACACACACACACACACACACACACACACACACAGTTCATACTGTCATTAACCTACATTTAATGTACATGTGCATACATACAGTGTGATGTAAACTGTGTGTGTTGGTGTTATAATTTGTTTTGACTGAGCGTGTGTACACTTGCATATGATGTGTACAGTATATAGGAGAGAGTTTGTGTGTGTATAAATGTGCATGTGTATGTGTGTCAGTGTGTCAAAATATCAGCTGATCAGTAACAATAGTCGTTTGTCAGAAAATTCAAAGATCTAGAGTCCCACAGGTGTACATGTTGAGTTTACTTTTAAATGGACTCTTGTTCAACTTGCATTTCAAACAACATTTTTCCAACTTTGCCAAATTTTTTTTAAAAATACAGTATGGTCTTTGGCTGAAACTGAAGACTTGATGTCTGGAACATTCAACTCAACAAAACACTGAATCTACAATTTGAACTACAGCTAGAATCATTCATCCCTTTTTACCCATTACACACTGATTTACTATTAGAGCAAGAGTTTATTTCTCAGACTGATGATGATCTGTTTTACTGTGCAGCACTCTGTACTGTATCATCTTGATGTGTGATTGATTGATTGATTAGTTATTGTAGGTGCAGACAGGCTCCTTCTGTTACGTCCTGTAATGAAAGACTGTGTACTGAAGAGGGAAATAAATTCACTTCTTTGTGTGAATTTGTATATATGTGATTATGTGTTTACAGTATTTACACTCTGTGGATGTTTGCATAGATGTGTGTGTGTGTCACAGACTGTTTGCATATTTGTGCTTCTGTGTATGTGTGCGCACAAGTTTGCATAATCTGTGTACGTAAAGCAGGGTTTGTTTGTGTGTTGTTGTGCAGATACCTCCTGATGGCCACTGTCAGGGCCTCGGGGGAGCTGGCGCAGGGACAGATGACGTCGGCTCTCAGCCCTTTAGTCTGAAAGACGTTGAGGAAGGCGTCGCAGGAGGAGATGGACCCTAACAGACAGAAACAGCCACAAACTGTCAGAACTGCTTCAGTTCAGGTGTTGCACTACGTTTACACAAACTCCTGGCATGAAACAAGAAATCAAACAGCCATTAGGTGAAGTTCTAAAAAGCTGCGTTTAATCAAATATACAAGCTCCCTGAATGATATTAAAAAACACTCAAAGGACCATTTTGTACTGGTGGTTTTAAGTGTTGTTACCCCAAATAACTACATTACTTACGTTTTTAGTTAAAGCGGGGATTTTACATATAAATGAACGTCCGTTACATTCAAAGCCCTTGCTGTTCACACAATGCTGATTAAGCCTATCACCGCCAGGTAAATATCTAGTAATAGCCAGGTAATCGAACTTGTTTTTAAATCTGGTGTCTGTGGCGACATTCCCACACTGGTGCACCAGTAGTGATGCGCTTTACGCCAACCAGGCATGATTGGTTTGCCAGAGCTGAAGAGGGAGCAACTGTAGGACACTCTTGAAAAAGAGCTTTTTGATCTCAGTAAGGCTTGCTTGGTTAATTAAAGGTTAATTCAATTTAAAAAAAAAATGGCTTTGCTCGTTTCTTGAATTAAAAAATGTGCAGTTTAGCACCTGTCTCTCTGATGTCGCAGTGCACTTGAAGGTACCACGGGGCGAGGTCTAAAAACAGTCCCTGCTCAGAGCTGCATCACAACGTGACAATAACGCAAATTTGTCAAAGAATACAGCAGACTGAAGAGTCACTGTGATGGATTACCAACGTCAAGCAAGTTTCACGTCTCTGCAAGTTGATACGGAATTGAACTGAAATCAACGGCAGCCTAGAACATAGAACAATAACTTGTTGTGGTCAGCAGTAATGTGAACAATATGCAATTTGTAGTCAGTGGGTTAAAACATGCAAAACTACCAGTATGGATCAGAAAATCATATAATTTCCTGGTTTCTTGTTTCACTCCAGTTGGGCTGAAAACCATCTATTGTACCAAATGTGCGTAGTCAAACACATCTTGTTCTATTCCTGTAAAGTGACCCAGTTTCCTGACTTCCCAAGAGAGTTTATCCATTTCCCTATTGTCCACTATTTCAAATACACCTCTCTAAACTCCCCCGTTAGTGAAAGAGCTCTGCTGTGGAGGCAGAGTGTGACCTTACAAGGGTTTGATCCGTCGGCCACCAGCAGCATGCGCAGCGAGCTCAGATTGATGTCCTTCTGGTCTTTGTGGGCCACCAGAGCCCAGTGCATGTCTCTGGACTTCACACACGCTACCTTGGCTGCAGGGGGAGATGCGCGCGTGCACACACACACACACACACACACACAGACAGACAGAAAATTAGCATTTAATCTATTTGACAGACAGGTGAATGGAGTGAGTTGACTGAGCTGAGTGGCAGGTGGAGTGTGTGTCTGACCTTTGTACTGGCACACTTTCTGGATCCATGACAGAGGGTTGACCTTCATCAGCGAGTAGGGGACGCTGATGACGTGCATCATGTTCATCACACTCTACATGCCACACACACACACACACACACATATAATGACACATTAACATTTAAAGCTGAAAGGGTTTCATTCTTTTACTTTTAAAAATCATGTATATATCCATTTTAGATTTAACATTTAACATGTTTCTGACTCTATTTGTGTCTATTTTACAAGGTGTAATCACCTGGATATGGTCATAAAATATTCAAATGCAGGATTTAATCTGTAACAGTACTGCTGTATCTCAAATATTAGCTACAAAGCTTAAGAAGTAATATAAATCGGTTTTACATTTGTACTACTCTTACAATTGTCTCGGCAAACTCCAAAAAGATTGGAAACCTGCCTTTATTGCTAACACCCCTGATATCAGAGGTGAGGGTGAAAAGCAAACAGGAAATGATGGTCATGATCCCTGACCTTTAACCTCTAGTAGGCAGGTCTTACCGTCAGGATGCCGTGCCACAGCCCCACATCCTTCTTAAAGTCTAGAACGTTCACTATGGTCTCCGCTACAGACACAGAGAGAGATAAAAGGGTTAAATTGCTAAATTATGACCTGGAGACTGAACTGTGTGTGTGTGTGTGTGTGTGTGTGCACGCTTACCCTCAGTGTAGCTGCAGGACTGGGTGAGAGCCTGGCAGTGTGTGAGCAGAGCGATCCTCGTCACTGTGACTCCCAGCACGCTGCCGTCCTTACAGGTTTTATACTGAGAGAGAAACAACAGACGGATCAGTGAAATCAGAGGAGAAGGAGGCATTTGGTTCGATCAGCCGTTTGATGCCTGTCATCTACAACGATCAAAATATACTGTGGGAGGTGATTTGTTCATTTTAAGATGTCGGCAAGTTGTTAAAATAGTCAATTTAACCAAACTAAGTTAAGATAAGAGTAAACAAGCCTCAACTAAGATAAACTGCAAAATTAAGATCAACTAAACCAAAATTAGGTAACTTAACTGTGAACAACAAAATAGGGCTGCAACTAATGATTATTTTTATTATCGAATAAGCTGCAGATTAGTTTCTCGATTAATCGTTTGGTTCTTGATGAAGTCATCAAATTTCCCCAGCAACACTCCAAAACACAGAAATGTTTAATTTGATGATATGACAATGATATAAAACAGAGAAAAACAGCAAATGCTCACATTTGAGAAGCTGGAGCCAGAGAATTCCACCTCATCTGACTTTAAATCGACTAATTGATTAATCGCTTAATACTGGTGAGGTGACCAGAAGAATGTCAGTTCAAATCCCAGAAAAACTGAGGTCCCAGCTTCTGTTCAAGTGTCCACAATAAAGGAGACACTTTATCACTGAGTGTGTTAGCTAGCCTGTTGGCTCACCTCTATGTAAGCGGTGTCGTTGTTTGCATCTTTGATGTGAGGGAACCAGTCTCTGGGAGGTTTGGAAAGGTGCTTCGACTCTGTTACAAACCACAGCAACTTGGGCCAACCTGCAGGGAGTGAGTGTGACACAGAGAAAGAGAGACAGTGAGATGGTGTGTCAAGTTTATTTATATGAATAATCAAACCAGAAAAAAGAGACTCTTGTTTGACACTTCAGAGAAAAAAGAAGGAACTACAACAGGAAAACAAACCCTGATTCTCTTTCATTCACACTTTTTTTTTTTTTTTACAAACATGCAAACAACTTAACACCTTCAGTTAATCTCAGGCCTTGTGCAGGGAGTAATATGAATTTAATTCCCAAATTATAAGTAACAAAATATAAATAACATTTACACCTGAAGAAAAACAGTCAAACACACAAAAAATATACGATTTTGTGTCAGGTGTCTAAACTGGTTGTTTCCAAGAATGTTTTTCAATTTATTGTTTATAATAATTTTTATGTTTTCAAATGGTTAATACATTCATTTTGTATTCAAACTTGCTCTCTCTTTCTCTGCTACTAGTATTCTCATTATGTGCACTAAGACAGACCACCCCTCCCCCACAGAGAAACATCAGGCCTTTACAATCCAGCCATGATTGATGATTTTCACTCTCACCTTTGAACTGTGGGATCTCTCCTGTTGCACTCTTGGGCAGACCCTTATGGCAGGCGTCACTGGTCAGCGCCACGGTAACGCCACAGCTGCCCAACAGGAATCCAATCTGCTGACTGCCGGCATCCTATTGGACGATACAGGGAGGGGGAGAGCAGACGGTTACCTCCATTTTAACTTTGTCATCAGAAAATATCAGTAAATAATCAATAAATAAAAGCTCTTCTAGGTTCCTGCTTTCAATAAATGAATTTAAATGGTGATGTGAAAATTACTGGAAGCCATATTTTACTAAATACTGTGGTTTTTCATCTGCTTCTACAAGAACATAAACACATTTACACATACAGCACAGTTGTGGTTAATAGAAGTGATGTTTGCTGCACTGTTTCTCAAACTGAAATTTTATGGAAAATCCTGCAGCACAAATGCAGGATGGGGGAAGGGGTTCAAGAGAGGCGGCCAACATGCAGCAAAAGGCATTTTCTGCTGCAGCAGTAATCACTGTGTAACCATGCCGACCCTACGCTGACAGTGCTGCACAGACAGCAGCCATGTCTCACAGAGGCTCCAGAGTGAGCAGAAACAGCTGAGCTAAAATAAAGTGATATAATTGGCAGTTGAAAAGTGACATAAAATAAAAGGTATAACATGCATTTTGTTTTTCAGCCACAGGCTCCTTCAGAAAGCCTTTTGTCAAAGTAGGAACTTCCATCCTTCAGACATGTTAGGTCTCGGGGGTGATGGCACGAAGATCAACAGTTGTCACCTAATTGATGACAGTATTTCTTCTGTGATGGCAGGGCGGCAGCAGGGCTTGCTTCTTGCTTGTCAAACTTGTTGGGTTTCTGACGTGCGTTTGTCCTCGCTGCGCAGACAGGATTATTCTCTCAGAAATACTTGTTGCTAGCAAACAGCTGAGACTGAAGATCCAAAACATTGTTTCAGCAGTGTGCACTATCATTGAGATGTCCACACGAACAAAAGTGAAATGAAACACAGGAGTTTGGAGCTCCTGGGTACGAGGTGAAACACAGATGTGGCCTAAGCAGAGAGGATTAACATTACACGGCAGTGCTGTGAAAAATTAAATTACCTGACCTATAGAGAAACTAATCCTGTGGAATAGTGTCAAACTGCAAACTAAAAGGAAAGGGATTGGAGAGCAGCAGCGATGGCTATAGATAAGCTACAGACAGGGTGTGACATTTTCAATGTAAAAAACATTTAAGTGGATTTCATAAAGTACCTTGCGACTTAGGGGGACCTCTATAGGAACAGGGACCACCTCAGCCAGCAGACAGCCGTAGAAGGCCACCATGAAGGCCACAGGGTCGTTGTTAGGAAACACCAACGCCACCTGGGGGAGGGAGGGGAGACAGAAGCCGGGGTCAGAGATGCTGGGAAAGCGAATCAGCCCTTCTAAACCTTAGCACAGCTCATGGCTAAGAAAGTTAACCAAGAGTGAAAAACAATCTGTATGCTAAATACAGCTGGTGTTTATTAATTTGTAAGATGACTAATGTTCCACCTCTAAACTCTCCTCTCTATGAGTCTGAAAATCATTTTGACACAAACAACTTTTGCAAATATCGTCAGAAAGCATTAAAAAACAATCATAAGTTTAAGGTACAGTTTGACATTTTGGGAAATACCCTTATCGACACCACTCTCATATCTGTCCATTCAATATGAATCTGGAGCCAGCAGACTGTTAGCTTAGCTTAGCATAAAGACTGGAAACAGGGGGAATCACAAATATAACTATCTTGCATGTGCAATGTATACGTGTTAATTAGTGAGCTTTAGTGGTGCTGGTAGGCGGATTTTGTTAACGTTGGACAGAGCCAGGACAGATGTTTTCCCCTGTTTCAAGTCTTTATGCTAAGCTAAGCTAACCGACTGCAGGCTGTAGCTTCAGATCTTGTGTACAGACAGGAGAGTGGTATCAATCTTCTCGTTTATCTCTCAGCAAGAATACAAATAAGCACATTTCCCAAAATGTCGAACTATTCCTTTAACAAAATGTGATTACAGATTTCAAAACAAAAGCTCAGATTTATTAAGGCATTGTGTATAATGTTGACAAATACAAAAAAGGGAGAGGAAAATTGTAGGAAACGTGGGATGCCAAATAGAATTTCAAAGATTTTAAAATCTTAAAAAACGAAAAAGGTTAATATGTAATAATGAGGTTTTATAAATTAAGTTCTTGCAACGTTGATTCGTTACGAACCGTATTGGCCAAACAAACTAACAATGCTGCTACAGTGAAATGACCACAAAGACCAAAAACCAAAAACCGTGCGAGGCGTTGGAGGAGTGTGACTCACCCGATCACCCGGTCGCACCATGGGCTCCTGCTTGCTGCCCAGTTTGTGGAGGATGTTGTAGGCAAGCTTGATGCTGCGAGACCACAGCTTTCCTGCAGGGAGCAGGACACAGGATACGAGGGGGAGAGAGAGAGATTGATTGAGGGAGGGAGGGAGGGAGGGAGGGAGGGGGAGAGACAGGATATGACTGTGTTCTTGGACTTCTATTTTGAGTACATACAGTCGATAAAAGAAAAAAAACCTGCCTAAAGTGATGACATTGAAGAGTTTTCAGCAGTCAGGAGAGGTCACTATTGGCATTTAGAGAATCAGTTTTGTTTTATCATGGATTGTACTTAAGAGTAAGTGTTGTCTAAGGCACTTTTGGTGGACAGGTCCAAAGAAAAATGAAATAATGTAAAAAAGAAAAGGAAAAAGAAAGAAAAAGAAACTCCCTGCTGACAGTGTGCTGGAACATTTTCCTGCACAGCGGTGTACCATCAACACAAAAAAATACAGTCCATGTTTACTGATACATAGTGTCCATATTACCTTTCGGTAAATATTGAATATAGACTAAGGTGGGTTTTTAATTTCAATACTTTTTTGATACTGACCGATATGTGTCACTTTTGAAGCAGAGTATCAAAACTGGTCAGATTCTTTATATTTCCTGATTTAACTAATCATTTTTCTAATTTCAGCCTGGATTTTTTGAGGCAAAGCTCTTGTAAAGCTGCTTTGTATTGAGACAAAATGAAACATGGATGCATTTCAGAGATTTGACTTATTTTGTTAAATATATATATTAAAAAAATGTTTTGTAGAAAAAAAAGTATCCTTTTGGTATCTGCAACAGTACGGAAACATTTCAAATGACACCCAGCTTGACCCATAATCATATCGACCACTACCAGTATGTGTGGGTCTTCTTCGCAGATGTGCTAACTCAAAATAGTCCTTAGAGTTTTAGTGTCCCATCGTCGTCTAAATGCTGTTTCGGAGGCTTTTAATTTGGGAATGGGAAAACTAAAACAGTTTTGAAACATAAAATAACGACTTCAGTTTTTCACACTTTGTTCCAGAGAACAGAATCGATACCAATCACAAAAACCTTGTAACTTAAGTTGAATGGTGTGTGCATGATGAATGCATATGTATCTATGTAGTGACATGCAGCATTACATCACCACATGAGAGAGACTGATATGTAACGCTGTATACGTACAGTATGTATATATATATATATATATATATATATATATATATATATATATATACAGTAAAACGTGCAGGAGTGCATGTGGGAGAATTCTTTAGGTTTTTCTAAAACAACAGTAGAATAAACTTTAATTCTTAGGTCACCAAAACACTCAGCTTATTTTAATAAATATGAATAAATCATGTAAATGACTGAACTAATGATTGAAGTACAGGAGCGTCTGGTTACCATATGTGAGGACATAGAGGGGCTTCCCTGCTGTGTCCAGGCTGGTGAGGCAGGGGGCTTTGGGGGAGATGGTTCCCCAGCGTTGGAGCGCAGCCTCCAGGGACGGGGGCCAGTTGGTGACCACCCCCAGCGCCTCTCCCCGCACTGGCATCATCTCCGCCCCCTCCGGCCGTGGCTGGTTAGGGTCCGGCTGCTGGACTGCAGATGAGGAGACAAATAATGTCATCAGTGTACAGCTCACAAGCCTTTACTGTTGGAAACATGTCACCAAAGTCAGTGGCAGTAAGACAGCTGTAAAGAAGCTGCACACTCAAATACACTGATAATTAATTAGGTGCGGCTGTTATTAACACAGGTGTACTGTGGGAAAGTGTAAAATGTGTAACTGGACAGATGATTCCCTTTAATTTTTATTTAGTTTAGACAGAAAGAAGGCTGAGGAGGCAGCAGAGGGGAAGGCTTTGGCAGGATTAAACCTCGAGCCGTTGTCATAAAATGTGGATCCAGAGTGAAGTGGAGGTCTTAACCACTACGTCAACCTTGATCTATATGTTATCTTGTTTGACCAGTCCACAGTTATTTACAACACGTTCCAAAATACACTAGAAAACTGAAAAATAACTTTTCCCTCATACAACTAGACCGTACTTTTTCTAAATTAAATTAAATACAAGGTTTCTAAAGAAGACATTTCAAGACTAATCACTAGAAATTAGGAGATAAAGATAGAAAATGCAGCCAGGTGATGAAAGCCAAGCAAACAGCAGACAGACATGACGATCTGCAAAGATCTCTGGGCTCAAGATTCCTACGATAAACATTTCAAAATACTTGATGAAGAACTTTGTGTTCTATATGAACCAGGCTGGTCACCTGGTCCCTGTTATCTATTCCATATGACTCTTTAGATGAAAATCATTCTTTACACTGACACAAGTAGATGTGAATATAAGTTATCAAAGTGTTAAACCATTAAAAAGAAATGTAGCACATATATTAAGACAGTACAACATTTTCCATTTTTCTGTGGATAATTTTATGCAACTTATAAAAAGCTTTGATATTTTCTCTTTCTGTCTACATTTACAGACTTTTCAGAACTATTTAAGAGCCCCTTTCATACCAATATATATACATAAAAAGCTTTGAGTGGCCTTTAAGGACAATCTCTGCAGTTTTCAGACCACTGACACTTTTGTAAACATAAAAAAAAAGATAAGTCCAGTTCAGGAGGCAGTGGATGATTATTCTCTGCTAGTGCCCATGCACCACTCTCTGCTTCACCTATCCAACACATCCTTTCAATTTGGCAGTCTATCTAAGCTGTCAGAAATGCCCAGCTCTCCCTCTGCTCTGTGATTGCTGCTGCTGCTTCTATCTATCTATCTCTCCGACCTTCAGTGCTGCTGATCCTTTGCTTTATTCAGCCCCACTGCCTCCCCAGCATCCACCTGCAGGCTCTGACGGTAGTCCCAGGTGGAGGATATCTGCTATCATCACACCCCAATCTTTCTCTTTGTAGATGTGTGTGCTGCAGGGAGTGATGAGGTGGCGAGCCAAGATGGCAAACATGCTGTAACTATATTGCTGTGCTGCATTCACATGTAAATAAACTTTTCTATGTGAGCTGAGTGACCGAACTGTATGTAGTTCCATGTTCCTAAACGAAACCTGTCGCCATTTTCTGGTCTCTCTCTGTCTGCTTTAAGCTGCGATACATCAATACTTGCTCAAACATACTCGGGACCTGGACTGTTAACATTCACAAACCAGTGGTGGAGGAAGTATTCAGATCCTTTACTTAAGTAAAAGTACTCATACCACACTGTAAAAACACTCTGTTACAAGTAAAAGTCCTGCATTGAAAATGTTACCTAAGTAAAGGTATGTAAGTATAATCAGGAAAATGTACTTAATATATTAAAAGTAACTGTGACTGTTACTACTGTTACTTGTACTATTATATATTAGATTATTATTACTCGTGCATTAATGTAAAAGCAGGATGTTGCCGCTGTAGCTGGTTGAGGTGGAGCTCATTTTGGACTTCGGACTGCAGCTGATGATTATTTTCATTCTGGATCCATCTGCTGATTCTTTTCTCCATTAATCGAAATCAAAAAATCCTGAAAATAGTGAGAAACGCCGTCACAGTGACCCAGAGCCCAAAGTGACGCCTTCACCATGTTGTTGTGTCCGACCGACAGTCCAAACCTCAACATTATTAACAAAACATTAAAGTTATTCAAATGATTGAAAGGAAAAGACAAATCACGTTTCCTTTTTGCATCAAGTGAATTTACTTCTAAGCGTTTGTACTCATGGATGCAGATCATCACTTCAGCCCCGGGTTGTGTCTCCAGGTGTTTCCCCCCGTGGCTTGTTTTACACCTCGACAGAATGAGGTGAAGTGAAGCTGAACACCTGAACAATGAAGGGGCACGTGGGGTTCACACCTGTCCAACACAAGTGTTATTAAAGGAACCATTTAGAGAATCACTCATGTCTCCCGAGTATGAAGACAGATTGGATAACACACTGTAACTTAAATCAGACAGACAGAATAATGAGTCATGCAGAATTAAAGACGGTTTCTAACCCTCCAGAAGTTCATCAAAGTCATCGACAAAGAACTCTCGTAGTGGAGGTCTGCGAGGCTGCTTCAGCGTGTTCACAAGCTGCTGGATTTTAGCGGACACGCGACTGCTGACTGGAACACCTGTAAAAACCCCAGACAAATACACACGGGGTGAGGATGACGTTTTGGGCTAATCCTTCACAGTGGAAAGGGAAGAGGTGGCCTGGATGGCTTGCAAGACAATAACAACTCCTTCAAACCTCACATGTTAAGGCAAGCTTTGTAAGCTAGCGACTAGCTGGTTCAAATCTCTAGATGGCTTCTAAAGTGTACGGAAAAGAACTGAAGAAGAACCACTGTATTTCTTGAGCAAGGCATTCAATCCTCAGCTTGAATGGACCACAGACTGTGGTTGTTCTGAACAGCTCTGAGTTTTCTAACTGTGCCTGCGTGATTGTGAAGCATGCTGAAAAAGAACAGAGATGCTCAGTCAGCTTTAAAAAAAAACCCAAAAACAATAATAAAGGGTACAAAAAAAAAGAAAAGAAGAAAGTCCAATCTGTTCATCCAGGGGAGTGACATGAACAGACGCAGTGTAATTGGTCATTTCTCTAAGGCGGTGGTCCAATTTGAGCTCACCTCCTGATTAAGGAGTTTCTATTTTTATCCGACTGTCTTCGGTATCTTTATTCAGAGGCTGCAGTCGGGAGCAGGCTAAAGGTGTGACAGAGTTTCACACAGCGGAGGAGATGACTCTTACCATCGCCGGTCTCCATGCGCTCTGCGTTGCCGTACTTCTGCGTGTTCCTGGCAATGGTTCCCATATTGGCCATGTGGTGACGCTCAGTGTGGGAGTGGGACGAGTCCGACGAGTAGCCCGTCACATCCGGGGGGGTCGAGTGATTCTCTGCAGGGAGACGGAGAGGGAGAGAGCGCAGCAGACAGATGGAGGGAGAACAGAGGGAGAAGTAGACGGAAGCACATACAAACAGCCAGTAGTGACTCATTGTTCATATTTATCACTGAACTGTTCGTCAAGTGCCTTGTTTTATTGCTCTTATGGACAATTAAACACGTTGCGATGGTCATTTTGTTTGTATGTTAATGTGGGTCACATCCTTGGCACACACAGGACTGAATGAGCTCTGGCTTGGCTGGACATCTTTTCAATACAATATCTGCTCCAAAAACAATACTTCCTTTGTATTCTCATTTAATTAGTATACAATTTCTACACAAAACCTGCTTTTCCAAACATAATCAGATGACACTTAACTGATTTATTCAACACAAATATCTAGATATAAATAACAAAGCAAATCATTTTATCATAAGAAGCCTGTCAATAACTTTTTATGTAAAATCAATAACAAGCATAGTGTAGAGCCAGCACATTGAAAACGTTTTAACAGCTTCAGGACCGCTCATCAGATCTCCCTTCAATCTCTTTGATCTCTGATCAAAACATTGCTCTAATAAATCACATTTATTGGGAGCTATCAGTAGAGTGTTCAGACTTTTGGCCTAAAATCAATATAAAAAATACGTGTAAACCTGTAAGAGGTCTGTTTTCATGGGAATATTTGACACTTTTTCCAAGAATTTAAGGTTGTATTTATTGTAGCTGATATTTCAGTCTGATTAAAACAGTTCCATTTCTTGTGATAGATAAAATCAGTATGTATTTCTGTGTTGGACCTACCGTCTGACTCGAGCGGCGGTGGCCACAGCATGTCAGAACCAAATTCACAGGATCGTCGCAGAGATCCTCCGTTCTCTGCTACGCTCAGAGCTCCCTTCCTCTTCAGAGACAGGTGGCCGATACCTGAATGCACACATACAGTGCAGGTGTATTATATTAAGGTTTGCACACTGATGCAAAGCTAAAGGTAACATGGTTTAGTAGAAAAAAATATATATATAGTTGCATAAAAAACGTTTATATTTGAACATTTATATGTTGTTTCGTATCTGTACCGAAACTCAGGCATAAAATTGGCATAAGTAGTTAAAAATGTTACACCATGCACAGCCCTAATGTGCAGTATTTACATTTTTATAATATATTCACTTCCTTGACCTATACATATACTGCTTTAACACTTTATTTTGCCCTGTTTTTAGGACCCACATCTGTTAAAAAAAACAAGTGCTTTTATATTTGCTTTTTTATTATTTTAGTTTACAATTTGGTACCCAAAATCCCTTAACAAGCAAATCTTTAGACAACAAGATTCAAATTTAACAATGTAAAATGTAACCTTCTTTCTTTTCTGTCTCTGTTATAAGACACAATCCAACCAACCCAGTGTGAACCAGTTAAGTCTTACCGTGGTGGGACTGTGACAGGTGGCTCTGCTGGTGGTGCAACTGGCCCAGGTGTGTGTGCACCAGGTGTGTGTGTGCCAGGTGCGAGATGTGCGTGTGTGCCAGCGAGTCGGCCAGCCGCCCGGCGTTGCCGCTGCCTCCGCTCTGCGTGGACGAGGACGAGGAGGAGGTGGAGCCCAGGTGGGCGGGGCCTAATTGGGAAGGGCGGCTCATCCAGTGCTCCATGCCCGACATGTCGTCACCTGGCCCCGCCTCCTCCTCTGAGCCCGACGACGAGTCTGAGCACAGGGGCGACAGGCCTAGTGAGAGTCAGTAACCGCCATTATTTGTTAACAGAAAACCATCATACAACATTAACACAACATGAGCACATAAGCAATCAGGGCCAGTTAGCGCCACTGAAATATATGCTAACACAACAGGAAACCTTCATACAACATTAACATAACATGCTGTAAACTGACCACATAAGCAGTCTGGGTCAGTAACTAAACTATTGAAGTCTATGTCAACAGAAAACCTTTATTCAACATGAAAGGAACATTTTGACATTTTGGGAAATACACTTATTCTCGTTCTTTCTGAGAGTTACATAAGAGGATCGATACCACTCTCATATCGTGAACCAAGAAATAGTTCCGTACATAACTCTGTAAAAACCGCAACTTGTCATTTTTACACTTCGGTTTTTGTACAGATTAAACAAACAAGATAAAACATGTTAACGAGTGAGCTGTAGAGAGACGGAGTCAGGCTAGCTAAGATAACCGGCTGCTGGTGGCAGCTTCAAATTTACAGTACAGATATGAGAATAGCAATCTCCCCTAACTCTCAGCAAGAAAGCAAATAAGTGTATTTTTCACAATGTCGAACTATTCCTTTAACATACCATAATCCAGCAATACAGGTGGTTTAGTCACGACTCAAAAAGATAAAATGAACAAATGTTGTGTGGTTCCCTTTCAAAATGAGACTCCAAAGTTATCCGACACATACTTGGAAATGGATTCATTAGCTTTGTATGATCTCATTTGTTTTCTTAAACTTGCACTATATGACCAAGAGTAACTAATTACATACTTCCGTGTACTTTTGGTTTGTGGCTGTTCTCCAAATTGCTACAAGTTGTTAACAGTGACATATACTGTAATTGGCTCTGACTAATACTTTTGTGTGCTTTTTGTCTGGGGCTGTTTTTCATCATATGGACTAGACCCCTTAGTTCTAATAAAGGGAATTTTAATGCTACAGCATACAATGATATTTTAGACTTTGAGTCAACAGTTTGTGTTTGTCCCTTTCAACATGACAGTGCCCCCATGCACAAAGCCAGCTCCATAAAGAAATGGTTTTCCCAGTTTGGTGGGGAGAACCTTTACTAGCCTGCTCAGAGCCCTGACCTCACCCCCATCCAGCACCTTTGGGATGACCTGGAACAACAACTGTGAGCGCGACTTATCGCCCAACATCATTGTTGAACCTCACTAATGCTCTTGTTGTTGAATGGGAGAAACTAATTCAACTATCACATAATGTGTGGGTGTAATGTTTGGGTGTCCACATACTTTTGGCCATAGAGTGTAAGTAAGCGTAGAGCTACAGTATATGGGCTCAGTAAGCAGTATTATAGAAAGAGAACAATAATACTACTTTAAAATCCCAAGAGAGATTTAAGATGCTATTCAATCAAAGAATCCCTCAGCCAGCATGACTGTAGCGTCCACACGTGAGCCTTGTAATGGTAAACAGATCCGTATCGGGGGCTTAAAAAGGTAATTGTCGCAATTCAGTAAAACAATGGTTCAAAGTGAGGCAGCAGACTGTGATTCACCACTTTTCACCACTGAAGTTTCAGGACCTCTAAGCGGCAGAGCTCTTGAGCTCGCAGACCCAAAATGTCAATAATTAGTCAGCTTACGTAGAACAGCCACAAGAGCCAATTGAGTTAAAACTGGCTTCAGGCTGCACTTCAGAAAAGAACCACAGAGGCTGAATTTAATTCTTCAAATAGGAGTTAATCATCTGAACACAGAGGAGCAGGCACAGGGAGGCCCAGTAAACATCACTGTGAACAGAAATCTTAACTTTAAGTAACATAAAAGGCAGATTAACTCGACTTTCCACCCAGATTTTTCGAGAACAGTTAGTGTTGTCCGCACGTTTTAAAAACGTCTCTAACTTCACGAGTTTTGTGAGCCTTTGGGGAGGCGTCAGGTTCGCTTAAGATTTTTCTCAAAGGTTAAAAAGCAAATTGCCAGTGAACAAAGTTATTACATTTCCTTCATTAAAATTCAATCAACACACAAATTATGCTATCAACTCTGATTATGTTCAATCTAATGAGCTCATATTTGAGGTGAAGGTCAACTTAACAAGCACAAAAACATCAAAAAAAGAGTTTCTAATCAGGATTTTTCCTATTTGTCATGGCAGGCCACATTTACAGTAATCGACTGGCTGCTGTCTGTGGTCTGCTTTTACTGTAAATCTGTCAGTGGGTTTACATGTCTCAGGAAATGTGCGTGCTTGCTGTTTTTGGTGAAACGAGTGTGTTTCTGTGTCAGAATAAAAAACGTCTGAGAACCAGAGACACAGCATTACAACATAATCCTGTCTGGGCACAGGGCAGCCTCTCTGGGGTCACATTTTAGGCTTAGTACAACCCGGTTCAGCTGAGATAACCAATGGGAGTGTGTTTTCACTTTCCAAGCATTTAAATCGCACAATTATTTCAAAGTCACAGGAAAATGATCAAACTCTTGGTTGCTTTTAATGGTGCTCGTCTAAGAATTTAAATGAACTCTACTGTTGAAGTGACTCCACGAAATGAACACCTCAGCAAGTCTTAAAATCAAGTGAAGAAGAGTTATTTTTGAAAGCAGAACTATCTTACTTCTCGACTCAACAACGGACTAACTGACTTAAGGAGATGGTTATATCTTTGCAGTGTGTGGAGGACGAGTGCAGGTGTGTGTTTTGGTATGTGTCTCGTCACCTGGAGGCGTGTATGCATCCATGGAGGTCTGCACCACCAGCGAGCGTCTTTTGGACGGCATTGGCACGGCCACCTTCCTCTCCACATGTCGCGCCAACACGGCCTGCACCGCCTCGGTGTGGACGTCTGAGAGAGAGAGAGAGATTCGTTCACACAAAGGCAGAAGCGGAAAGTTCCCTGGCGAGTTCACTGATTTACTGAATGTGTGTTCAGTCAAGCAGATTGGATTTTTAAAATACTTTAAAATACTAATCTCAGTGGCTGAGTTAAACCTCAATGGGAAAAGCCAAATATCAGTTTACGTAGTGCCACGCACTGTAGCTTTCTAAGCAGCAATGAATAACAATAGTGAAATATCAATCTACATTTTTAGCAAGCTAACTTATGTATGACTGCGTGGAAGCTCAGCTCGGCTAACTGGCTCCAAAAGGACTCGACTGCTGCATCTTCTTATATTTTTTTAAATTTCGAATTTAGTAACTGGATTTTAGTCAGTGGACTTTCCTGAGTTCATTAATTTTACTTACTAAGTCTACTTTTTAAATCACATAACCATTAGAGAGTACCACGTTGGCTTTGTCAAGTCTGAGACAATACCTCTAATATTGAATATTACCATTTTTTAAAAAAGAAAAACCTGCATTACAACCTGGGGGTAAGAAGCTTGAATATCCTTGTTTACAAAGCAGGAACACTATTGAATTGCATTATGGGAAGCACAGGATCCAAGCTGTCACTCAAAAGGTCTCCGACTCCAGACAGCTACAAAATAATATTTTTTTACGTTGTGTTTAATTAAGTAGACTTGATAGCTACATTAATGATAGCTAGTATCAATGAAATATCTACATTGTAATATTATTGAAAAGTGGGGAGGGAAAATAGCTAATTTTCAGTTTCAATGTCCTGTGGTTGTTACTGCAGGTGTGGTTTCTGTACCTGAGCGGTAGCGTTCATCTCTCGTGCCGGAGGTTCGCCGCCGGTGGAAACGGGCAGCAGAGGGAGGGCCGAGTGGGGCCCGATGGGACATGGGCCCTTCCATACCTACAGAGGCAAGCAGACAAGCAGGCGGACAGACACACACACACACACATATATATATATATATACAGGCACGCACACACACACAGACACACACAGACATATGCACATAAACATTTCACAGAAGCAATAAATACAGTGCAAAAAAGAAAAACAAACATGGAGATGATTTGAGTCGGCAGAAAAATTATATTTTTCTGACTTCATAAAACAAAACAATTAAATAATAACGAAAAAATGATAATAATGCGGTAGTTGTGTTGTTGCTCTCTGACAGAATATCAGTATTTTGTGACCAATAATAACCAAAGCTACATTCCTGTGAGAAATGATAAAGATAAACCCAGGATGTATGATGGATGTGTGTGTGTTTTAGTTGCAGTGAGGCCTGTGGGGGCCGCTGGGGGCCCGTGTGTGTGGAGGCAGCGAGCGAATACAGCACATTCAGATACAGAGGAGCAGGCCCAAGCTGAGCTCGAGGGAGTCTTAACCTACATTCACTAATGGCAGCGGCTGAAGACTGAATCGATAGAGTATCATCGCAACTGTATTTGTTATGATACCAGATTGATATCCTAGTGGTGGTATGGGAATATTTTAGCCTTGGGGGGGGGCGGCGGCTGTGTGTGGGGGAGGTCAGAGGTTGCTAAATTACCTCCAGCATGTGGAACATATGCCCTGATCAGCTTGTGCCTCTTCTTCTCATAACCCTTCTGAGTGATGTCCCCTGCAAACAGATAGAGATAGAGAGTGAGAGAGCCAGTGACGGCTGTGCGGGCTGTTTTTTTTTTAAATTTATTTACTCATTAAATAATTTATAAAACATGTTTTATGACTGCTTAGATTTTACTTGAAGGGAAGCTCTGCTGGCTTGTTGGACAAACACCATATAAGCGCATGGTCCTCAGTATGACTTCTGGTCTCACGTCACCCAACCTCTTTTGTCTCTCCCAGTCTTTTAATGTCTCTGTCTAGACTGTTCATTAAAGATAAAAATGTAAAAGACAACTAAAAACAACATAAAATAAATGACGTGATGAATAAAGATGGAAATGAAGAATGTGACAAAAATGTGGGGCTTTCAGCAGCACCCGTTCCCATAGAGAGCCTCTCAAGGTCATAAAATTATTTGTTTCTTAATTGTTATAAAAGTTGTCAAAGTACATTTCTTTGTTTTGTCTTCAACTCATTTCATGAAAACATGAATTATGACCAACATTCGCAAAAAGTACTTACAAAAAGGCCTACAACATGTCTAAGCCTTGTCTGCTTTCTAACACTTGATATTCGTAACACAGTTTTACTTATTGTTCTTCCATCTTCGGTGCCATTTTGTAGTTTCTGTAACAGACTCCTGCACGCATGTGAAACCTTGAGGCTCAACATGTTGCAAAAGACAGGGAACAATGGAGGGAGCTCACTGTGGCATCACGTCCCACAGAGAGACAGAGATGGTTAAGTAAGTTTGGTGTCATTGCTGTGTTTTTACACTACATGTCCAAAACATCCAACAGTACCAGTGTTTCCAGTACTACGGGCCTCAGTATGCTTAAAACAAAGTGCTTGTCAAACTGCATAACAGCGCCTGAAACCGCCTCCAGGGTCCGATGCTGGAATCAGCGAGGACTGCAGCCGACATTCATCGTGTCCACTTTACACGGTGAGTGGCGAGGTGTGTGGAGACGCTCTCTTTTATTATTCTTCCCACAACTACTTCTGTCACCACTTTTTTTGTGTATAACTGAGTATCAGGAATGTCTTCAAGGAGAGGTTGTCCAAAAGTGTGCTAAAGACTACAAAGACACAAAAAAGAGTGAGTTCTTGTGAGAGAGAGAGCGAGGCGGTGGGATGCAGCCAGGAGTCTTACAAACTCGCTCATTTGAAACATACTGACCTCTTAAGACATTGTTTTTCTTCGAATTCTCTTATATTATGGGTCATTCAAACGCAGTAGCTCCAGCAGGTAAGTGTTGGTGATGTCACTACTGCCTTAGCCAATCCCAGCCTCATCGTATCTCAGTATAGGCCCTGCACCAGAGAGGATCCCGGAGGTAACGCCAAGTTCACCCCACGTGGGATGGAAAAGATGTTTACAAAGACAACCCAAGATGGCTGTACATGTGATTGCAGAATTGGCTGTTTGAGGATCAAAAAATACTATGCATTGGCAATAAAACACTATATCAGTTCAATTTGGGTTGATTACCTTCAACGACGGACCTCATGTTTGCTTTTTCAGGCACGTCCATTTTAAGTGCCACCACATCGTCGCTACGACTTGAATGCTGACGTGAACCTGTTTTTTAAAGTGAGAAATTACAGTAACTACCATGACATCTAGCTAACGTTGTCCGCTAGCTGTCCCCTTTTCATTTTCTATTTTTATATCTAAAGAATGTATTTGTTCATCTGTTTATTTTTTTTAAACATTTGGCAACCAGTGGTTGGTGCAAAGTAATGTGTTTGTGTTTGTGAAAGAGTGGCTTTTTGTTTAGCGGCACTATGGTAACTACTGTTGCTAATGCTGCCTCCCCTGCTCTTCCTCTACGCTCTCCAAACAAACCCCCAGAGGACTTTCCCAGGAAAGACCAACCAGACACAAAGCACATACAAAAAAGGTTTTCAGGAGCTGCCTACGAGCTGTTTTACATCAATCATAAAATTAAAATATGATATTTCCATTGTTGCTTGATAAAGAAGTGGAATCACACCACCAGCAGGAGTTTTATATGAAGATATGACTTTTAGCATGACTACAGAAGTGTAGCTCAGTGACAACAGCAGAGACGGTGGACGGACAGAGAGGTCAGTGTGGAGGGGCGGCCATAGAGAAGCTCATTACAATCCCTGAGGGGGGTTTTCGCTGCCTAGGCGACCACCCCCCCACACAACCACCACTACCACCTGTCAATGACAGCACCCCAGGGTCCTTGCAGCAGGGCTAATGAGAGCTAATACCTCCTCGTTTGTTCCCATTAAATGCTGCTCAACTGCCTCGCACCAGTTTTCTGATTATTGATTCTTATTTGATTGCCACGGAGATGTCTCACTCGCCAACATCAGGGAACCAAATCAAATACGACGGTGAAATAAGTTCAGCAAAAGAAGAGCTGGCACGTGAACATGCTGGTGTGATAAGCTATAAACAGGACAGCTGACAGATGTGCATTTTACCACACTGTGAGAAATGTCATTCTCCAAATAAGAGAAAATGACTACAAATGTGTAGATGATTCCAGATGGAAGTTTTTCACCCCACTAAGTGATGTTTTTACTATGACATTTAACGTACATTTAAGACACAAACATTAGTGTTAAAGGATAAGGCTGGAGATTTTTATTAATGTCAACAAATGCCATGAAAATACCAAACCAACTGTGTGCGAGTTTGTCTCTCGATACTTTCCGACTTTCCTACTAAAGATGTAAATCTTTCAAAATGAGTCACAAATATACAGTTTCATTTAAAAAAAGGCTCAGTCATTTCCTAAAACCACTACTCACTGTAGGTTTTAGCAAATAGGAGGAAATACTGCATTGGATTGGGACTATTTAGCAGCGGACTTATCCACATTCGGCGCTCTAGTGTGAGTTCATGGTAATGAAGGAACAACAGCGGAGCTCTGTGGCACAGAGGAATAAGATATGTCAGGCTTACAATACAGATACATTCATTGTTGGTTTTGGTCTTGGTAATGGGTTTCATTGAAATAAGAAAAATATAGTTTATCACCAGGCTCACCTGTAACTGCAAACATCTATCCTACTGTATCACAGCTATCGGGCTCTAAAGAGTCCAAACATATTTCTGTTATAACGAGAGAAAAAGATCGACCTCCAGAGCGAGAAGGGTGTTCCCCCCCCCATACCTATAAGCTTTTTTCAAAAATCTTAAATTGTTTTTTTTGTTCTGCTTTATTTGAAGCTGTTAGTGAAATCATCACACCTGAGCGGTGACTCTCTTACTCCATTTGCCAAAAGATGAACTCAGCTGTTTGCACACAGATTGTGTTTTTGGGCGCATGGCTCCAGGCCCCAGTTGCAGCTGTGCATCTATGCATATCAACAAATCATGGTTGCAAACAAATATTGACTACTGGCTACTGCAGTTTTCAAGATCCAGTTTCCAAAAGAGGCATTTCTTAGAGAGAGAATCATCTTTTGGACAGCTTCCTAAACACAATATTTCTGGGGAAGCCTCTGGACTAAAAATCAGGTTCACAAATCCCAAGTTTCCACTGAGCACACTCTGTTACCAATTCATTTTCCGCAGCCTGGCCATCTCTTCAAAACTCAAAACGAGTGTACAAAATAGTGTTGCAAATTTATGAATAAAAAAACCAAAACAAAAAGACAACACGGAAGCAGGTCTGCTGCAGAGCTGTGGTGTTTGTGAAGTGGGAGTGTTTTTTTTACTGAGAGAGTGAATGAAATGTGGCTGAAAAAACAGAGGGAAGGAAAGAAAAGAACGAGTGTCAGATATCCAAGTTTTCATGAGCCAGAACCAAACCCAGACAGGCAGACAGACAGACAGAAAGATAAACAGATAGATAGATAGAAAGACAGACAGACGGACAGATGGACAGACAGATAGATAGATAGACGGACAGATGGACACACAGATAGATAGATAGATTTTTAAAAATAGAGAGAGAGAGAACGACAAAAGTCTGTATTTCACAATGTGACCATGGAGGATGGCCAGAACATCTGGGTCCAACCTGCCCATCTGTGCTGCTCAACTGTGTGTGTGTGTGTGTGTGTGTGTGTGTGTGTGTGTGTGTGTATGTGTGTGTGTTATATCTGAGTGAGGCCTTTTCTCAGATCAACCACAGCATAACAACATTCCTGCTTCTCTCTCTCTCTCTCTCTCTCTCTCTCTCTCTCTCTCTCTCTCTCACACACACACACACACACACGCACACACATGCGGTCCATGGGGAGACGCCATCTTCCACTTGCAGTGCGGCAGAGCAGGGAGGGAGTTGCCTAGCAACGGTTCTCCTGGAGAAGGCCCGATTCGGCCATCTTGGATTTGGAGCATCAGATGTGAGAAGTGGGCTAATGATACCTGCCAGGGTGAGTGCATATGTTTGTGTCTGTGATGTGTCTGTGATGTCTGTGTGTGTCTGTGTGTGTGTGTGTGTCAGCCATACCAGTCTGTATTGGTAGCCTAATTACCTTCCTCCTTCTCCTCGCTCCCTCTCCTCCCTGCTCTCTGTTTTAATGGCACACAGCTGAGAGAGAATCGATAGCGGGCGACTGCAGATTGGAGTTTTTCCGCCTGCTGAGATTGTGTAGCCAAAAGGTCTGAGCTTTCAGCACCGGTAAAAAAAAAAAACCCCTCTGAAAACTCATTTAGGCAGGTTCACCACAAACCTGCAATGCCGTCTGTAGTAAATCATCATCATCTCTGATTTTTCTGATTTTCTCCACAGCTTTATGGTGAAGGACAGTTTCCATCCTTCGATGTTCTTCAAACAGCTTTCACCAACAAATACCCAGAATTTGATTGCTTAAAACTAAAACTGCCAGTTTTTTTCATTATGGGTTAATTTGTTGATTTAAAGGAGCTGTATGTTCACTGCCACTAAATGTCGCACTAGAACACTAGCATCTCAGAACAAAACAAAACGCCGCTATGGTGCACCAGACTCCATTGAGAAAAACAGTAATTTTACCTCACAGATCATTGTAAAAAATACTTTATTCAAAACAAAACCGTCTTTGTTAGTCTTTCCACTATTTCAACAATCACCAACTCTGGTTTGTTTGAAATAAACCCGAAATATCCTGGCGCTACACCTCAGCCGGCAGCCGCGAAACAGGCTGCAATGGCTGCTGGGGTCAAATGCACCCAATGTCAAAGTACGTCCACTAAAAGTGCTTGTTATTGAAACTGACTGACAACATTATGAAAGGATCCCTACAGAGATAGACCTTTTTTTGTTAAAACAGTAAGATCCTTTTTGTTTAACCAGAAACAGCTGTTTTAAAGCTCTCGCCCGCCACCAGACTCCATTGAAAAACACAATAATTTTACCTAGCAGCTCATCGTTAGACACACTTCATTCAAACTGGACAGAAACAAAATAAAACTCACCAAAACCGTCTTTTGTTGTTCTTTCCACTGTTCCAACAATCACCAACTCTGGTTTGGTCGAAATAAACCCTTAGTTCACCGCGTTCGATGAGAAAAGAACCAGCTCTCCTCAAAGCCAACAGTTTCACACGAGGGACTTAAATGCACTAACAAGCACGCCCGCCCGTACCGGCTGAATTATCCACTTATCGTTTCTGTTATACTTAAAACCAGTTAGAACAAGGATTACATTACATTTACAGGACACTCTAAATCGCAATTTACAATAAACAGGGACAGTCTAGAAAGAGCTTCAACTAACAGAAAATTGAAGAGCATCAGACACAGCAGACCGGAAAGAGTCTTTGACCACTATATCTTATTAACCTTTGATCACATAGTTTCTGATTTAAATCAGAATTTCCTTTAATTGTTTAATGTCTTTAGAGACTTTGGGCTTTTATTAAATGAAAACCAGGGCTATGTAGAAAAACATGATCATTTTTCTCAAAGCAAGGTATTGAAAATGGTATTGTTTTGGTCTCCATGCAGAAACTCAAGTATTGTATCGGCCCTATCTAAAGATGATGTTTGATGCATTCTGGGAGTTATTCTGTGATCAATTGTTTTCATTTTCGGTGACCAGATAAACCTGCCCCGTTTACTTCTGCACCAGTTAGTAATTTCCTACATTCCCTGTCTTGTTATGCTGCTTTGCATTCTGGTCTATTTCCGTCTCCTCCTTCTTTGATTCTGAGGGTCTCATCTAAAACTTGACATTTACAGTTGATGGATTCGATTTCCAAGACATGCTCTGCTTCAAACTCCTCTGGGGCTGGTGGAAATATGTACGGCTGGGTATCGAGCATCAGTACTTTTATGGTATCGACTAAAAAGTAATGTAGCACAAACACTGTCAAGGTGGCATCAAACGCTGGTCTGATCTTGCACTGACTCTTTGATCATCAGATAGCTCCTGACTTGAATCAAAATTGTGTCAATTTTAGACAATTTTATTCAGGCAAAGTTCTTGTTCAGCTGCTTTGTGGTGACAACGCCGAACTTTTGAGAACTTGTGTTTATATTTCTCAAAGCAAGGCGTAGGTACGCAGAAGGTAGCGTATTGGTACAGAAATTCAGGCATCGTATAAGCATCAGTATAAAAAAATTAAAAGATATGCAGCCCTGGAAATATGTGAACAGCACGTCATGAGGAAAACTACGTCACCAGACAACTGAGCGGATCCAGACATGTAAAGCACATGGGGCACAACTGTGAATTATCTGTATTATCGGTTAGTTTGACGGTTATTTTCTCAAGTAACTGATTCATTGTTTATTCTATAACCAACAGTCCAAAAGCCACAGATATTTTATTTACTATCAAGACGACTTTTGGCATCACAGATAATCACAAACAATAGTTCTGGTAACGTTTTAAAATGTTATTTTTTGTGTTATTTTGTATTATATACAGTAGAGAGGAGAGCTGAATGCCATGCACAAACTGCTGCCTCTATCTATCTATCTATCTATCTATCTATCTATCTATCTATCTATCTATCTATCCATCCATCCTCTACCTTCCTTTTCATCTCACACTGTCTGTTTCTGCTGAAGCCTCCTCTGCTGTCTTTTCCCTCAACATCCTGCTTTTATTTGATCTCTCCCTTTCTCTTTCTTATCACATCATCATAAACACGCAGTCCACCCACAAAGCCACCATGGTAACCAAATCTACCTCCAGCAGGCGTACACACACACACACACACACACACGCAGAGCGAGCGGACTGAAGCATGCGTCATGCGTTGGGACCTTGGGCTGTCACGCTCACATGCAGGGGCCCGTGTGGACTGTACACAGCAGGGCCGTGTCACGTCCACATCGGCAGTGGGTTAAGATGCCACCAGTGGAAATACGTTAGGACGTCCCGGGACTTTCGTCACTTAGAGCTGATTATCTTCACTATCAATTATTCTTTCATTTGCCTTTTCCAATTGACGCTGCGACTAACGATTATTTTCATTATTGATGCATCTGCCGATTATTTTCTGGATTAATCGTTTAGTCAATAAAATGTCAGAAAATGCCATCCCAGAGTCCGAGGTGACATCTTCAGATGTCTCATTTTGTCCAAAACCCAAAAGATATTTCATTTACAATGTAAAAACGGAGAAAAGCTGAAAATCTTCACGTTTATTAGGAGGCTAAAAACAGCAAATATTTGGCATTTTTACTTTAAAAATACTGACAAATACCTTTGTATTTACAAATCCCTTGCCCAAAAAAGTGTCAATTTATAATGGAGCAGCACGTAAAATGTATCAGTAACAATTTTGCTAAATATTTAATCATTAGCTGATAACAGAACATTTGCTGGTTAAAGCTGCTGTAATATGTTGCTTTTTGTTTCTTTTCTCTGGATCTTTTGAGTTTATTGTCATAAAATAAGCAGTTTGATGACTTGTGATGCGTATTTGTCATTATTTTTGACACATTATAGAGTAAACCGTTAATCAGTCAATCAATATTGAGAATAATCCCATGTTGCAGCCCTATGAGCCGCTCTTTGCTTTGTGAAGCTAAAACGAGCGAATGTTTGGTGTTTTCACTCAACAAATGACACTACTGGTTCGTCAATTATCAAAATTAGACTCTATTTTTAGTTGAACACCTAATCTATTCACTGTTTCAGCACACCGACATCTCTCCCACTCTTCACTTTGCTCTAATTAAAAAGGTTAAACTGTCAAATTCAAACAGACAAACGGAGAAAAACTTCAGGATTTTCTTGAATTAAACTTCTTGATTTTCACTTTGCTTGTTTTTGAGATGTCATCCAATTCAAGAACATCACCGTCAGGGCAGTAAGCGCTGTTTTCACCGCCCTATAGCACAACGTCGATTTGCTGCTTTTTTCAGTTTTTTATCATTATAAATGGAATATATTTTGGTTTTGGACGGTTGGTTGGATATAAGACATTTAAAGACGTCACTTTGGGCTCGAGGAAACTGTGATTTCCCACTATTTTCCCACATTTTACGGCCAAATTGGTTAATTGATTGATGAAAAAAAAAAAAATCAACAGATTGACTCATAATGAAAATCGTTGTTAGTTGCAGTCCTAATTCTGCTGAATCTGAGTCCCGAGGAGAAACAGGAAGGAGTGTTTTCGGTGTGTTTGCTACCTGTAACAACAAACGGGCAGCCTGGTAGAAGACGTTCTGTGATCACAAGATACAAAATCGGTAAAATCGGTAAAAACGGTCGGCGAAGCTGATGAGTCTGAGGTTCAGCAGGTCGAGATAAGATGACCAGGACGACCAGAAAACTCAATTTAAAAAAAAATTAACAACTTTACTTGGCCCACACATTTCTGGCACAGACATTTACCTGTTACATCTCTACTACAATGTATTAATCAGATTTTACTGTTTGTATTGATAAATAAAGATCTGACGCTGGAAGGGTTAGAGAAGCAAATCAGTGATGCTATGATTCCACTTTTTGCCAACTTAGTAAAGGCAACGTGTTATTTAGCACTCCTGTACGTTGAGTTAGGAAGAAAATCTATTTCTCACATATTATTTTGTGTTTTTGAACAATGAATTTACAGTCATCAATATTAGAAATCTAATTTACCAACTAATCATGTTCGGGGAAAGCTTTTGAGAGATGTTCCTTTAAAAACTACAACCACCAGTCGTCAACCAGTCACATGATTATACACCTCACCTTCGCTCTACATCTTCATTCAGGACAAAGCAGCATTAAACATGTCCAACACTAATGCTTTAATATTGTAACATATATATATATATATATATATATATATATATATATATATATATATATTTTTTTTTTTTTTTAACTGACCTCTATCTTGTAAAGTGTAAAAGTTTCAATCAGAAAGCCTTTGATCTAAGTTTTCTTATGTTAACAGTCACATTATTCAACACACCCACAGATCCGGCCTACAGTTTAGTTCTGCTCATTGTAGTCTGATGAAGCTCAACAGGCATCTGATGGAAACAGACGTCATCGCAAACAAATGACTGACAACCTGCTCTATTTTGATAACACACCAACGCACCCCTCACTGAGCTGTCACTGGTTTGTTTCCCATTTTAAACTGGAAACACATGGCTTTTGTTCTGTGACTTGTTCTGTCAAATTTACATTATTGACCAATTGGGCGGGTATCAAACCTCAGTACTTATCTGGTACGATAGAAAACTGTCACCTACCAAAAGATGGCATCAGATGTTTGATCATATTCATAGTTTTGTTTACTTTTTTTTTAATCAGATATAAATGAGAATTTTTACTGTTTTTGTTTTTAGTTCTTGTACAGTTGTTTGTTTTCAGACGAAATCTAACATCTGAGGCTTCTTTTGTTTAATGAAAAAACGGGTTTTGCAGAAAAGAAACTGCTTAAATACCTCAGATTAAAAGGTAACAGAAAAAGGGTAGCAGCTCTGCTGAGATATCAGTAGTATCAAAAGCATTCAAATGCCCTACTGACCAGAGCAAAACCAGCTCCATTGATTTGGGGTTTACACACCCTAGTTTAATGATTGGTTGTTTGTGTAAGTTACATCATCATCTAAACCCCTCCTCAAAACTCGCTGATTGGTCCAGCTTCCAGCTGCTGGACTCAACTAATTCTCAGTGGATGTTTTCCTGTAGGTCTGCAACTAATGATTCTTTTTACTATCGACTAATCTATCCATTATTTTTTCTATTTAATCGTCTCTAAAGTGTCAGAAGACGGTGAAAAATGCCCTTCGCGTGTTCATCTTCAGTCCAAAACCCAAAGATATTCAACTTACAATGATATAAAACACAGAAAAGCAGCTAATTCTCACATTTGAGAAGCTGGAACATATTTGATTGATAAATGACTAAAACAATAAAATGATAATCAAAATTGTTGTCGATTAGTTTTCTCGATCGACTGACTAATCAATCAATCGAGTAATCTTTGGAGCTTTATAAAGTAAAATCCTTGAAGTTGCCACCTGAAAACCGGCTTCAGAATAAGGACAGATGTTGAAGTTAAAACATCTACTTAAATAAATCCACTGTGTGTGTGTGTGTGTATATATATATATATATATATATATATATATATATAAGCTACATTCCACAGCAGCTTTCTAACCAGTTTGATTCATTCATTGACTTTAATCAACTTAACTACACAACATGGAATAATTAATTAGATTATTCATGAACCTGCCTAGTAAAGATGGAGATTTTGCAGTGTGAGGCATTGGAATACAGAAAAACAAGGCTACACTGACCTGAAATGCACCGCTTCAGGCCACAGATGCACGTTGTTGTTGTTGTACGTATGCACACAAACAGAAACTGGGGCTGCCAGAGTGTTAATGGCAAAATATAGAAACTGCAATATTGCATTTTCCTGCAACTCTGCAAGAATTCGGAAGTGAAACTCCACAATCACCTTTAGTGACTCTTAATAAATATTCAATATAGAAAAAAAAAAACACATGATGTGAAATATTTTGCAGAGGAGAGTTTCACACCTGAGCAGCACTTTGTTGAATAAATTTGCATTTGTGGACATTCCCTTATTTTAAATCAGGTTCTCTTTGTTTCTGCAGGTCAGACAGTTATAATATTTAATATACTCGACAGATTCCACTGCACCTCAAAGACACCTCACGCAAAACCCTGCATCAGCTTCTTTTTGGCAAAACAATGCACAAAAAAAATCTCCCGAGGACATTAAAACACACCGAAAGCATCTGCAGGGTACTACAGCTTCATCATGTAAGACTTTAACGGTTACTTTGTGGTCTGCTGGACATCTCAGCGCTGGAGTTTGTTTCCTTAGATGGCTCCTGAACCACGAGGGCAGTTTTGCAGTTAAAGAGGAAGTCCTGTAACCAAAAGCTCCCAGATTTCCTCCTGCTATTATCCAACGAGTCCATCGACAGCTCAGTTTGTCCCATCTGCAAGTCACTCTGCATACAAGCGCCAGCTAAATGCTCCAAAACGCTCCAGAACAGTGCCTTAACGCCCAGAGGTCATAGTAATACGGCAGAGATGATGTGATTTAGGCGACACTAAGTGAGGGAGCGGGAGAGAGGCTTATCTGCCAGAGCTGATTGCAGCGTTTATCTAATAAACAGGTGGAGCGCCGGTTTGTCTTCTCAAAGACGAAGAATAAAAAAAAGTTTCATCCCGCAGCGGTGCCCATCAAATCCGACAGGAAATTGTTGCCCGAGGTTCATCACTCTGCATTTCAATAACAGCGACAGCTCAGTGTCCTCAAACCCGCCGCTTATTTGAAAGCAGAGGTCTTTGTGGATTGAAAACTTTGTTAATCCTTGAAAATACTTGTTTTACTTCCCTGCCAGTAGTCGTTTTGTAGAAGGAGGTCTCTTTTTTTGTTGAATTGTGGGATGCTTCCTCTTACGAATCGACTGTACTAGTGCTGAAATGACTAGTCAATTAAACGATCTGTTGATCAGTTAATCATTTGAGTCATTTATCAAGCAAAAACACCAAACATTCTCTGGTTTCAGCTTCTCAAACCTGCAAACTTTTTGCTTTTCTCGAACAGTTTATTGATCTTAATCTTCACTGCATGTTTTCAAGATGTTATTTGATTAAAGAATGGGCAATAAAGTGATGATTTATTGAGCCAAACTGCCAACCTTCTGTTTCTAGCTTTTCAAATGTGCTGATTTTCTGTTTCAAAACTGTTTCTGAGCTTCAGGATTTTCTTGGAATAAATGCCAAGGTGCTTGAAACATCTTGATCTGTATTTTGCATGTTTACATGATGTTATTTAACTCAAGGAAATCATCAGTGGGGCAATAAAGTGAACATTTATTGAGCGCAATTGCTAAATCTACTTTCTCAAATGAGAGGATTTTCTGCTTTCTCCGTTTTATACGATCATAAATCGATCGAATAAGAACTGTAACTGACAATTATTTCCATTACCGATGAATCTGCAAATTATTTTATCGATTAATCGATTAGTCGTTTGGTCCATAAAATGTCAGAAAATAGTGAGAAATGTCAACTGCAATTTCACAAAGCCTGCTTGTTTTGTCTCAATAGCAATCCAAAATGTCACTTTACTATCGTAATAAACAAGGAAAGCAGGCAAATATTCACATTTGAGAAGCTGGAATAGGTGAATATTTTGCCATTTTTTGCTAAAAAAAATGACATCAGTGATTAATTGATTGAACTTTTACTATTTTGAGACTAAACGATGAGTCAACTATTAAAAAAAAAGAAGATCTATACAAATATAAAACAAGTAAAACTGAAAAACAGTAAGTAGATTTGAGTGTTTTTCTGTCCCACCCAATTTTAGACCTCTTCGAAAAGATGCCATCTACATTTACGCAGCCTCACCTACTGCACACTATGCTCTTATTTTGTAATGACCACACACACACACACACACCCACACACACACTCTCCCTAAGTGATCATCACACGAACCCAAAGCAGACACATTCTCGCCCTCTGTTTTCGATGAGCACCAGTGACAGAAGCACACACTGACACGTTCATCACACTATCGGGAGGCCTGTCAGGCTTCACCCCCGCTGTGATCCACCAATACCTCTGCCAGTCTCTCACACACACACACACACCTGAATGTTTGGAGTGTTTCACGCTGTCTGACGTTCGGGCGTGACGTTTCCACTTCCTCCCGCCGTTTTCATCATTAATAACATCTGCCAGCAGCAGGTTCTGCTCTGATAAACACTCTCGGCTGGATTAGGAGCTCCAATAGGCCTGCAGCTGCCACGGTTTTACCTCGGCGTGTGTGTGTGTGTGTGTGTGTGTGTGTGTCACTGCAGTGAAAATAAAGGCTTTCATGATCGATGAGGCTGATCAGAAGGGAGAGGGAAAGTTTGATGTATCAAGGTTTGACTGCTTTCGTGGATTTCAAAGGCTAGTGCTGATGTTTTTAGATTAAAGCTGCAGATTCCTGATAGTCTGTGCGTATAAATGTGACACATTTCACGCTAAATTATTCTGCATTTGCCCCAGAATTTACACCCTGAAACAGCATCTATTCTACGCCATCCTGGAGACCCTGAGACAGTGTTTTCAGCTGCACATCGCTGCAGGTGAGGCAGGTTTCACTGCAGACCTGACAAAAGTGACAGACGAGTAAAACCGAATCTTAATCTTCTTCACCTTCAACCGCACATCTGATTTTTTTGCTGCAAAGCAAAGCAACATAATTAACCCGTGTTTGCTTCGACCAGTCACAACAAATCTGTACGTCTCTCATACACACCTGCACACTCGCACACAGTTACCCACAAGCAATGGACATTTCGGGCAACAGGGGTGGCTCACATCCAGAATGTATCTAGGCTTCCTCCCTCACAATGTAGGCCTTACCGAGCCTGCATGAATAAAATATGCCACCCCCATTATATAAGGCAGAAATGCTCTGTTCCTATAATACTGAAATAACAGCATTGCTGTGACTGAGATTCAATGGCCCATACAAAGAGAGAGTGAGAGTGTTTGTGTATGGAAAAAGAAGAGGTGAAAAATATTCCCAAGCATCCTCCTCATCCTCAGCTGCTCTGCAGGCCCCAAAACACAGAGGCAGGAGGCTGAGATCACGGGCATCCAAAGCCAAGTGCCCCTCTGTGCTGCTCTGTCACGCAGCGTTGCATCGCAATGCTATTATTAAGCACGACCACACACACACACACACTCACACACTCACACACACACACTCACACACACATACACATACACAGGTAGGCTCGGTTGATTGTGTCAACATCTCAAGGTCAAGGTTGCTTTTCGGATCCAAAACGGGCGGGTGTGTGTGTGTGTGTGTGTGTGGTTTTTTTTTTTAAACGGCACCGCCGCGAAGACAAAGAGCGGCGGCCGAATCCCGCAGTGTGTTCCCGCTCTGCCCTCATCCTCTCCCGGCTACAGAGAGCTGGCCAGGCCGGTCCCTGGCTGACAAACATCTGGATGGGAGGAGCGGGAGGGGACGAGAGGAGGAGGAGGAGGAGGAGGAGGAGGAGGGGGCCGCAGGAATGAACGGTTAGATTCCGTTAGTAGGAAGGCTCCTGGTGTGGATGGTGATGAGGATGGTGGTGATGAGATAACGGGATAACCAGGGAAAGGAGGAAAAGGAGGGGGGAAGGAGGATTTTATCGCCCCAATTTAATTAATTTCTTACCCTCTGACAGCTCCAGCTCCAGCTCCGCCAGCCGGGCTCGGATCTCCAACGGTATCGGCGACGCCTCTCGGTCCGCCATTCGGCTTGTACCGTAGAAAACACCTCCCCGGTTCAACTGCTGCCGCCTCCGCCGCCGCCGCCGCTGCTGCTGTTGCTACTCCTGCCTCCTCCTTCGCCCGGAAAGGGAGAGCTTCTACTCGGCGGCCCCTCCGGCGGAGGCGCGTAAAGACTACGAGGCGTCGAGGGAGAACAAAGAGGATAAATCTGGGTCTCGTCTTAACGGAGGCCCGCCATGGCGCCCGGCTCCTCGAATCGGTAAAGACCCCGGTTGCTCGGTCGGCTCTCTACGCTGTCGTTGCGGTGGTTGTGGCGGTGCTAGTGATGATGATGATGATGATGAGGCTCGCGCAGTCCCACAGTCAGCGCCGTTTGCAGCTACTTGCCGCTGTTGTCACGTGACTTTACGGAGGAAGGAGGAGGCGGTGCCGGTCATCACCGGCAGGGGGCGCGGCGAGCAACCACACCTACAGACCAGAGTGACGGTGTAGTTTCCCTGCATTTACACCACTGTCTTTATATATTTAACTAGAATTTTTTTATTTTAGTTTTTTTAGTAAACCTTTAAGATTCAATAAATACATGATATTGAAATAAATGAAAAAAAAAATACAAAATTAAAATTGGCTTGTGGAACTTCTATATCAATTTTGCTTTTCATTAATTTTTTCATTCGCTTGATTTAATTTTATTTAAATCATATATATTATGGATTAATGTTCTGTGAATAGGGAGTTTAAAATACACGTTTCCTTGTGTGAAGTCTTACCACAAGGTTACTTACTGGAAATCTTTTCAAGCTTTCAGCCACAACTTGTGGCCTTCATCATGAGATGGAATTTGATTCCCTGTTTTTCAGTCATGACTTCCTTAAATTTCTTTTCACCATTTATGTTTTTTTCAGAGCACGACCAATACCATATCATTTAGCTTTGGCACAACCGAATGGTGCAAACATTAAGGCCTGCAGACAAAAAAATAAATCTTTTCAAATCATTTCAGAAATGGGAATCTCATTTTTATTCTGCTAATAAAAATAGTCACAAATGTTGCTTCCTGTATGGTTTACCTGATTTGATTTTGCCCAACTTGCTGCTGGATGTAGCCAGAAGAAAAACCAGACAGAAAGCAGTTTGTGACCCATTTTCATTTGCAGAAGAGGTAGGCCTCTCCGACGATGCAATGAGCTTCCTACATGTTGAAAACAGTAGATTTGTGTTTTTGAAGCCAAACACTGTCTACACAGTTGTATTTAATTAAGCAATGTTTGCCCGAATGTCTTCTTTAGTCTGCATGTGGAAACTAACCCTCAACAGAATAATTCGATTAATATTAAAAAGGTCAAGCTGCCTTTAATTAAGTCCAGTTTGGCTGAACAAGCCTAATGTGGCAGCGACACATAAGTGAGCATCAATTTGTCCTTCTAATACAGATATTTCATTAGAATTATTCATCACATTCATTAGGCCTTCCAGGAATCCAATCATCCTCATTGTAAACAAGCGATGGGGCCACATAATGGAGTAATGACTGTTATGTGACTCCGCTGCCATCTGCTGGTTATAAGAAAGACTCACAACTGAGTGAAGTCATCGGTTGCATGTTTGTTTTCATGTGAGAGGGCATCGGTGCTGTGACTCTGGGTATGATGGAAGTCCATAATCACAGCAGAGAATGTCTTGGAAGATATTTAGGCTTTCGCGTAAATATAAATGAAATGAAATAAAACCTTTTATACAAACGCTAATTGGAAATAAATCAGCAGTGGTCTAGAGAAGAAAAGCTTTGATTATCAGACTGATTAGCTTTGCATCAACATATATAAACACATAACAAACAAATATTTTTAACTTCGAAGGCACTTCTTTAATATTTGTTCAATATGTACATCTGTACAGACAAAGTAACATGGGCCACAACCGTGCCTGCTCTTTCTCCATGACAACTGTTTTACATTTAAAATTGTATATTTTAAACAGAAGAACACTGGACTCCGTACAATCAAATTCAAGTTCTTAAACACAGTTCAAGTTCTTTGTGCTGTTTACACCCAGCCAAAAGGATGTTTCCCTTTATGGGACGACCTGAAATGTGTCCAAAACACTGGACGTTATGACACTGAGGTACATCAACCAGACTTCTTTCTCAACACAGGTGAGACTAAAGCTTTAACACACAAAGGCACTCCTGTCTAACATAAATAAAAATGACATAAATTAAATTCTAAAATGAAATAAAAAATCATGCAGAGATAGAGTTAATATTCAGTGCTTTTTCAAGGGGAACATACTTTCAAGTTAACTTTGATTCCTGGACTAGCAACATCAAATCAATACAGAGGTCTGATCCTCTCAGTACTCACTAATACACACTGGCCCTTGGTTCATTACAGGCCTGGACCTCTCACCATCATCTAAAAATGGAAACAAACTGGGTGACTAGTACTAATATTTAGAGAAAAAGCATCATGTGTGCCCACAGCGGCCTGTAGACTAAAGAATAACACAGATGTATGGGAAAAAAGTCGTGGCAGAACATCCTGTACAGCGAGAAAACACCAAACACACAAACAGCAGGAAAAGAAGCGCCAGTGCCATCAGCAAAACGAGACTAAATCAAAATGGAACCTGGCTCTCAATAAACTGATCTGAACTACAAACCAAGAAATAAAACTAACGTAAAGTTACAGATAAACATTCACAAATTATTTCCAGCTTCCTCTCTAAAAACTGAAAAGTTGGCTTAAACATCCCGAGTGGTTAGCGACCCCAGACCCACATCCTGAGTCAGCAGTCAGACCCCCACACCCGATGCACACTTGAAGGGTTTTAAGATCCAGACCTAAACATAGTTGATTTAAAGGCTGTGTTTGGTGCTTAATGTAATATATCCTAACAATCTTTCTGCACTGTAAATGATATCACATCACTCTGTACACACAGATTGTTCTTCATAGTAAAAGTGCAGCTGGTTCGTGTAGTTAGGACAGTATAATAATACATTTTCAGCTTATGTGACACCCATAGGACAAAAAAAGTTAGTTGTCGTTTTCTCCAACCAATATGATCACCGTGGCAACAGAGCTGGTTTGGACGCTTGGTCCGGATAGGTCAGGATGTGCTCTGCCTCTGAAGAGGCGTGGTCAGCGAACGGCACCGGCTCATTGGATGATGTTCTCTGGCAGATCTCCGCGTAGCTTGGCTTCTTGGACTCCTGGCCAATCAGAGCACAAGGTGGGGTCAAAGTCTCTCACAACTTTCCTCTCCTGCACGTTAATGTCTTTGAGTGCTCATCAAACCGATCTAATAGGCTTTTCAAGTACTAAACTATCCTCTCTATATCAGCACCTCTACATCTCATATCAACATTCTCAGGATCATGTTCATTGGCATTACTAATGACAGTAAAATATTAAAAAGTAAAAAACTACATCTGTGATATTCTGTATAAACACCATGAAATTCCATTTTGAGAGTGACCTGGATGTTCTGGAGGGACTGACAGACGTGAGCAGAGATGGATATTAAACCTAAAAACTAGCCTGCAATCCTGCCCCAACTCCTTCCTTCAGTTAAATTTCAAGTTGTTTAAAAAACCCCAAATATGCTATTTCAAATAGAGTAGTTTACAAATAAAAATAGGAGAAATTCAACACCATAAAGTAGTTGAAAGTCTTACCGTGACTGGTTCCTGTGTAAGCTGTGCTGGTTTGGCCTCACTGGTCGTCTCTGCATGCTCCTTCTCATTCCTATGGAGAGCAGCAAAACAATGTCAATACACACACACAGCTCTGACCATAGCTGGCACCATGACAACTGGAAAACTGCTAAAAGTTCACATATGAAATATCATAAAAGCGAGGCAAGCAGAAGAATAATACCAGGAGAAGCTGGTGCTGTGGCTGCAGATCTAATCGTGTTATAAAGAAAAGTGAACAGTAAAGAATGTAAGAATAGAGAATTAACCAGAACAGCTAATGCAGATGTAAATCATCATCCAGCTGCTGTCTCAGGATACTTACTGCTGTAAGACTGGCTGAGGCTCCTGTGAGATCGTTGGCACTGATGCACACGGGCTGCTGCTTTTGACTGGACTCTGATGAACAAAAGACAGTTCAGCCATCACTGCTGTGCATGTGTGTGTGTGCGTTTGTGTTAAGGTTTTACACAGTGTGGGTTTTAAGTATGAGAAGAGATTATGTTACCTTTTTGAGCATGAGACTCAGATGAATAATGTGTGTGTGTGTGTGTGTGTGTTTGTCAGACAGAGAGAGACTTGGTTACCTTGACATTGCCATTAGCTGCAGGTATCGTTGCTATGACAGTGTTTGCCGGAGGAAGAGGAGGGAAGCTCGTGAGCCCGAGCTCAAGAGGAGGAGATGGTTGACGAGGCGGCGACTGACTCGGTGCATTCTACACAAACACACACAGTCAGTACATAGTCTCAACAAAGTGAACTCTATAAACACTAATAATGCTCACTGGCTACTTACACGATTGTTTCCAGCAGATTTGTCCCATGACCTCGGGTTCTCTCTCCTCCTCTGGCTGAAGTTTCCTCTCCTTCAGAGCAGACACGCAGCAGAGCAGTGATGTTACTGCAGCTCAGAGTAAAGGCTGATTTATACTTCAGAGAGTCAGCAGAGTACTTTAACAGAGACTCCATAGCTATATATCACTCCCTACATTGCAGCACCCATAGTTGTAGCTACAGCAAAGTCTTGATGATTAAGTATAATTCAGGCATAAATTCCAAACTTCACCAGCGGTCCCTTTTACTGTTGTTATCAGCGTCTTTGCAGTATTACGTTTTATTGGTTCTACTTTTTCTTGCTTATTTTATTTTCTATTTGTGTGCTTATATTTTCCCAGCTGAATAGTGTTACCTTTGAAGCTGCGATGGCCTAAAGTGCAGCATGACCTGCTGTCAGTCATTCCAATTTGATTTCCCCATGTGGGTCCATGTAGCGCTAATGACGCAGGATGACATAATCAAAACTGTCCAATCAATGCGTTACCTATCAGTCCATATCACTTCATGTTTACACCTCTTGATTTGTTTGTAATACGTCAGTGTGAACACAAAATGGACAGGAGTTAAAAGGAAACGATGTTTAATTTGTTTTTCTTTGGTCCGGTACTAATGAACTAAACTACAGGTGTGAAAGCAAAATATGTCCATCCACAACATTATTTATCCTGATCCTAGAAGGATAATATGACTGACATTACAGTCTAAATTTAATTTACAACCGGTATCACAACATGTGATGTGGAGGAACTACAAATACATGAACTGTATTAGTCATACGAGTGCAAGTACTGAACAGCCGTCCTTGAGACTCTAGTCCCAAACTTCTGAAAACTGAGTTGATGTTTCGTTACCTTCCCCAATCAGAAGTGGGTGACACAACTTGCTTGTTGGGCTCCGACCTTCCACCTCTGCTCTGACGGCGCATGTTGCCCCGTGAACGCCCTCGACCCGGCTTTGTTGGAGAAGAGGAGCGCTCCACTGGTGCATGCTCTGACAAGTGTGAGGAATCATTCTGATGGGACTGCCAACGGTCTCCGGAGTTTGACCACCTTGAGCCTCTCCTGGAAGAAATTAATTATGAATGCCAGCCAGTGATTATTCATTATTATTCAAGATAACAATATTTTCACAGCTAATATATGGGAAGTGTACAAGAGGTTTCTTTCTTATGACAATTATTTAAACAACAACAGACAAAAGACAGCATGATAAGTAGCTACCTCTGCCTGTGTGGGTTATGAGGTTTGAAAGTGGAAGCTCCTGAGAATCCATTCATGAAGTCATTCATCAATGTTGAAGGCTGCTGCAAAAACAACAACAGCTAAATCACACTGCTCATGATTTATTAGCCAAAACAGGTTAGGGGACCACAGAGCTGCTGTTCACACATTCAATGAGCCATAACCAGCAACAGCATAACCTAATCTAAGAAAAAGAAAAATTATTCTAACTCTGTCCGGTGTTGATGCAATAATAAAGCCTGTTAATATTACAATGATCCCTTCTCGGCACAATTTCATGCCATGCAATGTCAACATGAAAGGACGCACCTCAGCACATTCTTGGTATCCTGTCGCAGCTGAACCCCACATCTCATTGGTGAAATCATACAGCTGCTGTGCTGGTATGTGGGTGGGGCAGGGCTGCTGTTGGAAGGTGCTTGGGGGGAAGTAGGAGCCGTAATGATTGCCGCACTGGTCCAGCTGGGCGGGTCTGTAGCCATTTTTTGGAGCGTAGGAAGTAACTGCCATGGTTTTGGCCTTTATCCTCACCATGATCGGCTTTCCCTTAAACACCCGAACCTCTTCTCTGAGGTACTTGTAGGCCTAATGACGTGCACAGACACAGTAACATGTGACTGTCTGAATCATTTTGTTTTCAAAGAATACAAACTACACAGTTTGCCACCTGTTTAATAGTCTTCCTGTTACACTGTAGTCTACTCTGATTAAGATTTCGAAACTACTAACATAAAAAGCATTCATTCAGGGATTACAAATAATAACATCACAACACGCTTGGCTGTATTTTACCTGTTGTGCGTCGGCTTCCGATTTGAATGTGATGAACCAGTTATCATTGCTCACAAACTCACAGCTCAGGAACTTGGGCAGGTCCTCCCCGTCAAAGAGAGCCTCCACCTCCTGCACAAAAACAGTAATATTAAACACACTGAAACTGTCACTTATAAACTTTACATTTAAAACTTCCTGCATTTAATGGCTTGTGACACCTGCTGACAGTGACAGGACGCCATGACACTCATCTAGAACTATGAACAAAGGTTTCTAATCTCAGCATCTACAGTAGTACCAGTCTGAGAAGATGTAAAGAAACTAAATTTGTATTGACTTGTGAAAACAGCAGCTGAGTAAAGATTGAGAGGAGAGGAGAGGATTTGGGTTGTGTTGGTGCAGTAGGCGGACTCTTGCCTCCTGAGGAGTGCTGTTGGGGATCTCACGCAGGATGACGACACATCGACTCTGACTGGGCCGGACCTTCTGTCCACACGGAGCCACCTGCACCAGCGGCAGAGCTGTCAGCCAATGAGAGAAGAGCAACAATAAACCACATTCATCACTCAGCTTTACAGCCCTGCAAGAAAATCTTTCATGAATTCTTTTATGTTTCGATTGTTTCATAAAAAGGTCTGAGCAATACTGAAAAAAATATTTCTCTGTAATATTAATATTCCTGACTTTTGCAGGAATGGAAATCTTACAACAAATCCATTATTTTTCCTAACAGACCTGTCCATGTACATTAAAAAAAAATAATATTTTTAAAAACTAATACAACCTCCAGACTGACTCTGGTTCAATATCGCTGTGAGTGGTTGTGTAGACAAACTACTCACAGCATGAAATTACCAACATTTGGCTAGTGGCAAACTTTTCACCCTGAAAAACACTTTAACAACTAGAAGGGCACTTGGAGAGCGCAGAGCCCCGCCAAGGCCAATAGTCCAGTCTTCTATGATATGCAAATCTGCAAGCGCAACCACTATATACTGTATGTATAGATGTATTTACAAAACTATTAGAATTACAGTATGTCAAAATATGGTTGTGCCTAGCTGAAGCCTCGTCATCTCAGCTCACAATTGAGCTATCTCGCAATGTCAACGAAAGTGAAAAATAATTCCTGTATCCACCCCATGATTCGGATCCGCTCCAAAATTTAATGAGTTCTTCCTTGGCCCATGTTACACTCTTCCACCAAATTTCATGAAAATCGGGCTAGTAATTTTTCCGTAGTCCTGCTGACAGGCTGACAGACAAACAGACAACCTCCTTGGCGGAGGTAATAAATGTCAATCAGACACACGTGCAGAAATAAACACTGACATTTCAAAATGTCGGAGATGAGGTCCAGGTCCGTGCTGAGATTCTTGATCTTGTCGAGGCTGGCCAGAGTTGCGATGGAGACATACTGGTCGCTGTCCATCTGAGAATTGAGGTACAGGTCGTTGCCAAGGTGCTCCCTGTGGAGGGACAGAAGAGCCGGTAAGAACAATCTCTATCGAAGAATGTGTGGAGAGGTTACCAAAGGGTATGTCGCCCATGTTGGACAAAACTCCAACAAAACAAAACAACTGTATTAATTTCCTGACAAGACAAGGAAAATGGCTTATTTAAATACAGTCAGAGGGAGGTCAAATAATAGTGCCCAATGACAGTTAGAATACCAAACATGGCACCAAAACCAGTTTGGTATTTTTACTGTTTTATCAGAGCATTGGCATTACATTTTGAATTGTTTTTTAATGCTTAGATGTGTTGTATCGTTCATAACCACAGTCAGCCATCATCTAAATATTTGATATCATGACTTAAGAGAAATGGTGTGTTGTGAGTTGTTACCTGGTCAGGCAGGACTCCAAAACTGTCCTCAGCTCTTGTCTGATCTCATCTGAAATCAAAGAAAGTCATTACCACATCTGAGCTGTCATTTTTTTAAAAACAAAAAGACTTAATTTAAACTTGAAAAAAAAGCAATTAAACTGGACTGATACCTGTGACAGGTGGTTCACTGGGCTCTCCATTAACTATAGGAGCTTCGGCAGTCAGTGTCTGGTACTCTAGTGTGCTGGGATCTGCCTCAGCCACAGCCTCAGTCAGGCCCATTTTCTCCAGCTGCAATTCGGGCATGTGTCCTAAAAATGAACACCACAGCATTTTACCACCACACCATAACCATAACTTACATGCAGACTATAACATTCAAGAATAAATTACAAACTCTTCATCACAAAATATCTCCTGGAATGGAGTAACCATAATAATATGATGAAATCCACCAGTGTGAAGACAGTGTGTTTATTTTAGTTCTGGGGTCCAGTCAACGATAACTCCAGCCTACCTTCGTGATTGGTCAGATCGTTGGGGAATTGCAGCCATGGCTGCTGAGCCTGTAGGTAGGCGGGGCCAGGGACATCCAAGTTAAAGTTGGGATTGGTCCATACCTCAGCATTAGGGTTAAGGCTAGGGGCAGCAGTAGGTCCCTGAAACAAAACACACAATGTGCACAGTATTAATCTAATGTGAAAAGTAACGTCAGATGTTTTTATAAGAATTTTTTAAAAACATGAGTGGCAGAGTTATTTTGAAAGAACAAATTAATATAAATGTTAACAACAATGTGGAAGAAAACATTTTTTAAGTATTACAGATTTACTGAGATGTAATCACATTACAGCTGATTCAACTTAGCCTTGTTGTATCAAGGCTGTTATTTTAAAAGAAGAAGTAACAAAGAGTATTTAAGACTCTGCCTGCTTCCATTTCAGCAGTGGATGCTTAGTATTGACTGGTCAGTCTCTTTAGTCTGAACATTAATGTATCAATAAACAATCATCACTGAGAGACACTCCGAACCTCATGCCAAGTCTTTCCCTGAACCACATAAAAATCTTTATATATTTTTTTACTTTTGGGGATAAGACATCAAATTGAATGCTTTTGCTGAACCCAGCTGTCTCACAAGTTGAGTGAACACTTACAGACTGAGTACAATCTGTGTGCCAGTCCCACACACAGGGTCCCTGAGGCATCACAGTGCTGTAGGGGTAAGCTCCCAGCAGAGCCATAGAGGGCTGGAGCTCTGAGACCAAGGCTGGGATTTGCTCCACGTGGGTGCCCGTCTTGCTATCACCCTGGCTGGGCTCTGCCTCAGACGCGCCCTGGGCCCACCCCCCGCAGCTCTTCTCCAGATCCAGCTTGATCCAGGGGTGGGGATAGCGGCGGCAGACGGAGGAGTCTGCGTCCTCTCCCAGCAGCTCAGACACCATCTCCCTCATCCCTCCTTCTCTCTCTCCCTCCTCAGCAGTCGCTGACGGCTCGTGACCCAGGAAGTGAATCTCGTATGACGGAGTTGAGGCATAAACATCAATCTGACCTGGGTCCACAGTGATCATGGTGTGGTCCTCCTGGCAGTCCAAAACCGCGGCTTTCTCATCTGGACAGCTGAAGTCATTAAGAATCATGTATGAGTCACAGATGCTGGTATCAGCATGGACCATGACGCTTTGGGACAGTGTCTCAGTGGCTGAAATAATGGGAGTTTCTTGCTGTATATCGCTGTCAAATGCAGGGTGCTCCTCCTGTGACATGTGCATCTCCATTTCATTCATTTCCTCTGAGCGAATTCTATTTGATGAATCTCCAGCTTGAGGTAAACAGTCAACAGCGTCATGCTGCAGGCTAATGTCGACTTTACGGTTCATACAATCAGAGGAAACACTGGAGGTTAATAATTCTGGGGGTTCAGAGGCTGTTTGAGGAGTGTGGGGGTGCTGTTCTACTGTATCTGCAGATTCATGCTTGATTGGCATGAAGAAGGGCGGATCAATCTGAGTCCCCTGTGCAGCTGTTGTCTCTTCCCCTTCCTCACACGCATGCATAAATACTTTCTCTGGTGGATTTACCTTCAGTTGGATTTGTCTGCATCCACTCTCAGTAGTATCAGTTTCAGTCTCTGGATAAAAACTATGCTCACCTTTCTCAGAAGATGTGCACAGAGATGAGGAAGAGGGACGTGGAGTGGAGGAAGTAGTAAAAGAAAGATCACTTTCAGCAGGAGGAGATTGTGTGAGAGGGCTGAGACTTGAATGTTCAACACTGCTCTCGGGGTCCTCGGGGTCATGAAGAGCGATGCTTGTATTTACAACTTTACAGTCGTCGAAGTACTCTGACAACAGGTCCCCTTTTCTGTCACTCGCCTCTAGGTGAGACGTGTTTTCAGCTGTTTCAGGTAAAACGACTGTGACATCACCTCCCTCAACATATTTGCTGTTCTGACACATTTCTGGTTTAGATTTTTTGACTGCCTGCCTGTCATCTCCACTCATGAGGACATCCTGAAAAGGCTTGTCTGAGCCATGTTTAAGAGACACCGCCGCACCTTCAGTTTTCACATCAGAACGGTCAAGCTGTGTGTCACTGTCATCAAACCTGGCATCACTATGCTCAGATTCAGTGAATACAGGTTCAACATCTTGACTAGGAGGCTTAATGCTGCTCAATTCAAATGTTGGATTGTTTGAATTAACGTCTAATTTGTCAGATGTGATGGAGTCACACTGGTGAGATGTGCTTTTTAAGTCTGAGAGAGGTGTCAGATTTGTGTGGCAGGAGAAGGCAGTCAGTTCAATGGGCAGTGATGACACAGCTGAGATGGTGGAAACTGAGGACACCTCTGTAAGAGGCGTACATGCTGTGCCGCTGTGATCAACAACACCCTCCTCACTGTGGCTTCTGCAGATACTCACAGGGATAGCTTCGCTCTGCAGGGAGGATTTATCCATCTCAAACTGTCCTCCAGACAGAAGCAAAGCAACCTCCTCCTCGCGCAGTGGTGTGAGGTTGAGGTCAGGCTTTGAAAAACTGGGGGTCTGACTGGAAATATCCAGTTTAGGAGTTTCAGTTGCTGGTTGTGAACTTTGGATGTCCTGCTCTGTTAACAGGTCAGACTCATGCAGATGATCGTCCAGAGGGTTAAAGTCAGAATCCACACTCTGATCCAATTCTTCCTCCTGGAATTTGACCACCGTTTCTTCTGTGGCACTAAAGACTCCCTCTGCTGCTCCGTGGACCCCCAAGCACACACTCTCTTCCACTATACACACACACCTCTCTGTAACTATTATCTGCTCTGATCCCTTCACTGTCTCCTCCTCCACACATACACTTTCATCTTTGTGTGACGTCAACAACATGTCATCCTTGGACTCATGTGTGTCCTTTGCAGCTGTCTGGCAGTTAAAATCTTCAGGCTGAGGGCTGTCCTGGGTGGACACCTGAGCTTCATCGTTGTTTATTTGAATGCTGGACGGGGGCAGCAGGTCACACAGAGGGTCTACCAGCTGTTGAGATACAACAGGATGAGATAAGGTGGTCTGCTCTGCTGAGAGTGAATTGCCTGAGTGTGTCTGTGGCAGGATGGTGGAAGACTGTTCTGCAGCATGTGATTGTGCTGAAGCTGGTTCCTCATCCTGTGATTGGCTGGTCATTTTAGATTCTGTGACATACAACTGGTCACAGAGTGTGGATGCCTCTGTGTGCGATTGGCTGGAGACGGGAGACTCCACTATGCAGGGCAGAGCAGCTGTTTCTACTTCAGCTGTGTGCAGTGAGTATGTTGCTCCAGCTGTTCGGGACTGGCTGTGGATGTGGTCATGTTCAAGGTCATCAGCGTCAATGGAACATATGCTGTAGAAACTCCGGGTCCTTGATTCGAAACCTTGACCCAGTGTTGTTGCGACGACACAGACTTCCTCGCCTTCCTCATCCTTGTGCTCAGCTTTGGGGGAATCCTGCCGTGTCCCCTGACACAAGCTGACCAGTGGTGGCGTCTGGTAATCTGACACCTCACTCACTGTGGCGTTAGCAGAGGGTAACCTGGCGGGAGCTGACCAACAGCTTGACAGTTTGTGCTGCTTCTGCCCGTCTGGGAGCTGATTGAACCATAAAGCCCTGAGTGTGGCATTCTCCAAAATCTTCTGTCTGAGTGGACTCTGCGTGGGCACCTCCATATACGGAGCCGGTCCACAGCTGGGCCTGGCAGTGTGTGTCACACCGGCCTCTGCGTCCGTGTCTGTATGTATGTTTGTGCTGGTTGTGATAATAATAGCCCCCTTCTCCTCGTGAGTGCTCGCTGGTTTAAGATCCCTCTCACTCCGCGTGGTGCTGTCCCTGCTGACCACGGCCGCCTCTGTCCAAACTTTGTTGTCCAGTTCTGGATGTCTTTCCTCATCTTCCGGAGGCTTCTTCTGGGCCGGTCTGTCTGCCACACATGTCTCCTCTTCGTCTAAGCACACATGCTGAGCTACAGCCACAGCGTGTTGCCTGACCTGCTCTGTCACCTCATTCAGCCCATCGTGGAGCGGGGGCTGTAACAGACTGCTCCTCTCATTCTGCAGGCCGGGGTTGAGCTCCTTACTAAAGCAGCACCCCATCTTCTCTGGCCTAGAGTGGGAATAAAACACAAACTGCTATGGCCAAACACACTAAGAGCCTACACAACACGAGACAAAATCATGAGCAGCTCCTCACGATGGCTCAGCCACATGCAGAAGGAGAAAAGACCCTCTACTTCCCCCTGCTTTGCCCCCTCCCCCTTTTCCCCTCCCCTGCCCAGAATAGCAAATGTGAAGGAGCTCACATGTCCCTGCCACTCAACAGAGGGCTGCACACCACTTTATGTGTGTGTGTGTGTGTGTGTATGAATGTATGCGGGAGCCCTAGTTAGGCTACAGTTTGAGAGGGGTCAGCACATGGCCCAGCGGCCACCAATCACAGAGCAGTAATGCAGCAGTGTCCACTCCTCCTTCTCCCTCCCTGAAACTCCCCCTTCCTCCCATCCAACCATTCTCTTCTCTTTCCCTCCCACTGATACATTTCCATTTCACTTACATCAGTTTTGGCCTAACTGCTTTAGCTCCCCCCCTGTTTAAGGTTGAAAAGTTTTTCATTATCATAATCCAGGGGTTTAAGCATAGAGGGTGTGCTGTACAGATTGTAAAGCCCCTTGAGGCAAATTTGTGATTTTAGGTTATATAACTAAAATGAACTTGACTTTTTCAAACAAAGATTTGGTTTCCAGACTGAAATCTGACAATGAAGCTTTCTCCAAACAAGTTCATGTATCTAGGGACTGTGCAGTGAGAGGACCAGACCAGACTGCTGGGTAGTTATGTTCCTTTAGGTAGATAAGTGCTGTAGCAGTGTCTGTGTAGTGAGGATTAATATTACAGTACCTGGTAGACGTAGTAGTATCCAGGACCCAGCGCTCCGAGCGATAACTGCACCTGTAGATCAGCTGGACACTGTGGATTCTGGTCTGACGTCATGTGACACGGGCTGGTGGGTAACTCAACGGGACGAGCGCTGCCGCTGTCGATGGTCACCACGGAGACTGGCAGGGGGAGCAATGGGGAGAAGGAAATGAGTCACAACACCAGCTGGCATGAAGAAAACACTGCAACAACTAGATTACACAATATTGGACTGAAGCTGAAACCGTCCTGGTAAACACTGCAGATTGAATTGCTGTAAACAATTGAGTCATAATCTTATATTTGTTTGTGATAAACTGATGTCCATCTAATAGGCCCAACACGGGCTGTCACTACTTTCATTACCCATTAAAACTTTTTTTTATTAATCAGTTCATAATTTCCTATATAAATGTCAAAACTAAAGTCAGATGTGAGAATATTGTTGTTTCAAATGTTTTACTTAGTCTAACAAATAGCTGAATAATCTAAAATAAACTAATTAAAACAGAACGTAATAAATTCAATGCAAGCAGTTCATGTTGGTCAACCTTTAACCAGCAAATTCTTGGTATTTTAGCTTTTTGGGAGATTTAAAAGATTGAGCATTTATCAAAATAGTAATAAATTAATTTTTCTGTTGATCGACACTAACTGACTCATTTTATTACAATTTCAACAATACATCCATTCTTATTCTTGTTTGAATCATATCAAAATAAAGCACCAGTACGTACATCTAATAACATGTACAGAACAAGTCGAAACTATTAGTCAACTGATTGATTAGTCAATCGACAGAAATTAATCTGCAACAATTTTGATAATCAGTTATTTAGAAAAAATGACAAGGACTTGGTGGCTCCAGCTTCTCAATTTAGAGGATTTGCTGTTTTTTTGGTCTTTTTTAGTTTTATATTTAATATCTTTAGTTTTGGACTGCTGGTCGGACAAAACAAGTAATTTGGAAATCACCTTGGGCTCTGGGAAATTATTATACACATTTTTTATTACTTTTTGACATTTTATTGACACAACAACAAATGGTTAAATTGATCGTGAAAACAATCGGAAGTTGCAGCCCCAGTGATGACAACACGGTTTCTCTCCTTCATAGTGCTCTTATTTCATAGGACTACGGGACTAAATAAAAACAACATCATATGCAAGCAATCTTCTCAACAAATCGAACTACCAGCTTTCCTTTAGAAATGACATTAAACTGACATCAAGCAGCACATTTGGAAGAGATAAAAATCATAAATCCTATGCAGCACGCAGTAGTACCATGTATTAAACTGTTAAATCACTTTTTTTATATGTTAAGGGTAAACGTTATAATTTTCTACTTTTTATCATTTTGACAGGCTGATATGAGCCTTTATTGTTTCACATCACCATCATTACCTGCTCATTAATTACTTATCCAACCCAGCTTAACTGACACTAACTGTATTGAAGGACGAAATTTCCCAAGCTATATAAACTTTCTTTGAATATGTTCAAAGTAACTAGCTACTGTATGTTTTTTCTACAATAAGGAGACTAAATCAATAGCTCAGCAACCGCTGCACAAACCTAATCAAAGTAGACGGTGAGACAGAGGCATTACCCATGTAAGTTAGTTACAGTATTTGTTTAATTGTAGTTTAACCTTTTCTCATTTGCTACCTTTCAAAGGCTGACATTAACCTTTATGAGATGCTGTTCACATCACTTTTAACTACCAAATTGAGTTAAGTTGGCAAAGGACCATCAAATTGAAAATGTGTGAATGAAACAAATTTCTCATTAATTTCTAGTCAGTCCCATCTTAACTGACACTAACTGTTATTGGATAACAACATTTCCCAAGCATCTGGATAACAACCCCTTTAAAGTTTATTTCAGTATGCTCAACAGTGGTGGAAGAAGTACTCAGATCATTTACTTAAGTAAAAAGTACCAATACCACGATGTATAAGCACTCCATTACAAGCAAAAGTAATTTATATAAAATCTTACTTGTGTAAGTGAGTGAAGTTCGGTAGTTTAGTCCAGTGGTTCCCAACCTAGAGGGCCGGGCCCCTCCAAAGGGTCACGAAATAAATCTGAGGGGTCGTGAGATGATTAATGGGAGAGGAAAGACTGAAAAACAAAGTTCTGCTGCACAAACTTATATTAATATGTTTGAACTTTTCTCTAATCTTGTACATTGGTTAATATGATTTTTTTGGGATTCGAAATAAATGAAACCATCTGAAAAGTTATAGACATCTGAGACATGACAATGGGCCAAACTGGGCTGTTTTAAATTTTAATAAATCTCATTTTATGAGCTGATCAAGTGTTTTTCTTTTTATATAAAATCTTAATTTAAAAAGTACCTAGTAACTACAGCTGTCAAATAAATGTAGTGGAGTACAAAGTGCAATTTTTCCCCTCTGTAATGTAGTGAAGTAGAAAGTGGCACAAAATGTCAATAAGAAAAAGTACTTAGCTAGCTTTGTTACTTTCCACCACTGATGTTCAAAGAATATGTGTTTACAAGGAAACTTAATCCTGCAAAAAAAACCCTGCAAAACCCAGTGTGACAGAGGACACAGTATATCCATGTAACGTGAATTTAGATTAATTTAGTTAACCTTTTACCTGTTTTACATCACTTCACGTCGGTATCACATTGAGTTAATGCTAACGTTAGATGGCTAAATAACACGAATCTATAAATAGTTCATGGGAAAGGGTGTGTGGGGAAATAATGCACTTTGTTCTCATTAATTTTTGGTCTGTCCCAACTTTCCTGACACAAACTGATATTAACGTTAGCGTTAACGGCTAAATTTCCAAAGCATCTGGCCAACAAACTTTGCTACGAGCTTGGTTGACTTCAACTTTCTCCCATTCAAAACAACTGAAAAGGGGAATTGGTAATAGAGTTTTGCAGTAAAACTTTGGTCTAACTAGCTAAATATCCATGTAGCTAAAAACATCTATAGTTAACGTTAGGTCTGGTTTGTTTTAACGTAGTTACCTTTCAGGTGCCCGGAGTAACGTTAGCTAATGCAGTAACGTTAAGACGCTTCTTCTCGGTTGACAACCATAATTAACCTTGCCTGTTAGCGTTAGTTAAATGAGAAAAACAAGTTAACCGAGCTGTTAACCTCTTACCTTTCGGAATGTAAACGGTATTTCAGCCGAAAAGCAGCAGCTAACGCTTTAGCCACCTACCGTTAGCTAGTTAACGTCCACAAATCGAACCATAACAATAACGTTAAAAGAGGCTAACGGTTACCGCTAGCTAAAGTTAATTTTATGCTAATATATCTCGACTTTATGTTGTAAAAATCGGGCTTAATCCGAGTTGTTTTCATTGATTGTTATGGTGAGGGACTCACCTGTCACCTGTCCTCCTGCTGCGTTGAACTCGCGCCTGATTTCTGGGCTTTCTTGCGGTGTGTTTTGGGAGTGTGACTTTCTCTTCCGTTTGCTTCCGTAAAACCGCCCGTTAACGTTACTTTCCTGACCGTGCACACAAACTCTGCAGTTGCTATGGAAACTGTACGATTCAGTAAAATCTGAAATTTATCATTATTATTGTTTTATAGCACACCTGCAGGGCTGTAGCCACGATTTTAGAAATACTGAGGTACTGAGGCCGCAAACGCATCTCCCACCACCCGCAGGAAATTCTGACAGGAAAAACTAAATGATCCCAATTAAATTATTTGGATTTTCTATGATTGATTTATTCAGTTAACTGTTCAGTTATATTTTCTGCAAATTTTATTTTCCAACATAAAAGTCTCAATGCTGTTTCAAAGAAAGTATTAATAATTAAAGTATTTTAATTACAGCACACCAGGGAATAAAGAAATACTGAGGTCCCTAAACGCACCCCAGATCACCGCTCAGAAATTTTTATGAAGAAATTAAAATTAAAACTACTTTCATATTGTATTCATGCAGTTGATTGTTCAGTTATATTTTCTGTAACTTTATTTCCCAACATGAAGATCTAAATGAAGCCTTTATTTAATCATTTTTTGGCCTAAAAGTAGTAAAATATTAACATGAGTGTAAAAATACTGGATTCAGCTCAACAAATGCCCACTATGTGTTAGCAATGTGTTAGCTTTTAATTGTAAACTCCCTATATAATCTGAAAATTAAAGTATTTTAAATAGGCTGCAGTATACCAGAGCCAGGATTTTAAAAATACTGAGGTCGTGAGTTCCCAAACGCACCCCAGATCACCATCTGAAAACTGTATTTATTTCTTATATTGTTCATTAAAATTGAGTTAAATATAAATATAAAAAGCCTAAAAAGCGCCATCATGTGTTAGTTTTTAATTGTAACATCCCTGCAGGTTGCTATCCTCCCCCCAATTCTCACACACACAAAAGAACAATATGGCCCTGCTGTACACATAAATTAACTTTTACATCCTCATGAACAAGATAAAAATTTTATGAGAAAAGTTATTTAATTACTTGTACAGTAGTCAGTTGGCTCCACTCACATCATTCATCAAAAGGGGGAAGGATATTTTTCAAAAAAAGAACATTTTCACATAAATTTCTAATTTAGTATTTCCCTGCAGCTAAGGAAATAGATAAAGGTACCGACAGACGTGTAATGACCTTTAGAAATAAGAGCTTTGAGTATAAGATTCTTATGAAGCACAGAAAGAAGAGTCACATGTACAGATTATTTAAAAAAACTAACCAGGATCCATTACTTTCTCAGGATTCAACTCACTCCCATGAGACAAATGTCAGGGTGAACTCTGAGGAAGTCTGAGGAAGTCGAGCGCTTTTATGTCTCTTGTAAAGAACATGATTAGTGATGAAGCTGGAGCTGAAGGGGCTCCTGTGATGAAGAGTTAACTCAGTGGAGCCCCGTGGAGAGGCAGATCCTCCAGCATGCTCTCTGACTCAACACTTGGACTCGTGTTAAAGTGAGTTCATGGAGAGTTTGCAGTGCTGGATCAGGAGTACAGGCTCCAGTAGATGGTGTTAAAGAGCAGGTAGGACAGAGGGAAGGCGAGACGGGAGTAGGAGTCGATCATGTAGCTGTTGCTGACCAGCAGGTTCACGTTTTCACGCACAGACCGCTGCCGGCGGAGGCGAGTCCCCTCCGTGGGCCGGATGTCTGGGGTTTGGATCGGCGTGGTGAGGGGGTCAGAGGTCAGGGTGGGTGCCATGCGGGGGAACGGGGTCAGCTCAATGTCATTGTCATGGAAGCAGCCGTCGAAGGCCATCGCCTGGCTGGCGTTGAAGGTGGATGGGATCTGAGATGGGACAGACAGAAACACAGAGCATGCTGCTACAGATTATACTGTGTGTGCAGCATGTACACTTAAACACACCTCCAAAATCCGTGTGTCTTTACACATCCTCTGACGAAATGAGGGGTTTTGTGTTTAAAGCTGCCGTAATCAATATTTTCATATCAACAATGGATCAAATGACTACGTGTAATATGAAAGGGGTCTCTCATAGTGATTAACAGCGGTGGAAGAAGTACTCAGGTTCTTTACTTAAGTACTTTACTTAAATTAAAAAATACCAAATACCACACTGTGGAAATACTCCACTACAAGTAAAAGTCCTGCATTCAAAACCTTACTGAAGTAAAAGTATTATCAGCTAAATTTAACTTAACAAAAGTAAAAGTTGTCACTGTGCAGTAAAACGCTCCTGTCAGTGTTTTATTATATCTGATGTTTCTGGATTCATATTCCTGCTGCATTAATGTGTGTGTTGCATTTTACTGCTGCAGATGTTTAAGGTTGAGCTCATTTTAACTACTTTATATACTGTTGGGTAGTTTAATCTGCAGCAATGCATCATGGTCTATAAGATCATCACGTGTTTGTAGCGTCGCTGTCCTGTGAGAACCACGCATCTCTAAAAAGTCTTCCTGAGCTCAGAGAAACAGCCTGTTTTCAGCTCTGTGACGATGCGTTTTCCAGCTGATCCGAGGGGGGTTAAAGAGTTTATTCAGCTTCAGAAGGAGGAGAGTTTTCTCAGCACATAAAGGAAACTCTTCATCCTTCAGTTCATCACAAACATCTGGAGATACGTGGTTTTCACTGGACAGGAAGGGGATGAGAAATTGTAATCTGTAAAGTAACTAAAGCCGTCAGACAAATGTAGTGGAGTTTACTTGAGTAAATGTACTTAGTGCACTCTGCACAATGAGAACTTTTACTTTACTTACTACTTTTGATACTTTAAGTATATTTTACTGAAGATATTTACTACTTTTACTCAAGTAAAATTTTGAACACAGGCTTTTTACTTGTAACAGAGTATTTTTACACTGTAGTATTACTACTTTTACTTAAGTATCTTAAGCATCTAAATACTTCTTCCGCTGCTGCAGGCTGCAGCGAGGAGGCTCTTCGTGTACGTTCTGGTGTAATGTGTCTGTTTGGCCACTAGAGTGGGTCAATAAGTCAAATATGAGTTTTCCTGATTCCCTATTCTGGTTCCTGGTCCCTGTTTTGTCCGAGTGTTGATGCGTGGTGTAATAATCCCCTTGTGTCGCCTGTGCTGACCTTCCCCCTCTTCATCTTCCTCATCTCCTCCAGAGTGGTGCAGTAGTTCACGGCCGCGTATTCGATCACAGACAGGAAGACAAACAGGAAGCTGGTCCACAGGTAGATGTCCACCGCTTTCACATACGACACCTGGACAACAAACACACAAGCCAAGTCACACATCAAAAAACCATATAGGCTACAGCGGATGATTCATTGTAAAGGAAGGAAGCAAACATTGTGCAGGATCTTGCACCTTTCAGCACATTCAGAACATTTCATTAAAGTCAACAAAACAGGACATAGACTCTGAATACATACATATGCACGTATAACAGTATGAAAAGGTATCACACGTTTAAAACAAGGGGAGGTTGCATATGTGCAGTGCATTTTGCCTTAAATTAAGCCCACTGATCAGCAACCTGGGACTCTCAAACAAATTCAACATGAGGACTCTTAATTTAAGTATTTACAGATACAGTTCCTGATTAGCTTCATGATGGTGTCCATTACAGTGCCAAGTACCACACTCTGGGATTTGGGGGGACACTATGACACATGTCAAACATTTTTGGCAGCCCTAAAATAAAATCAGGTAATCAGACACATCATAGTTAATTGTTGATGTGTGGATTCACACATTCGTTCTAATAATTAAATTATAATCTTATAATCAGAGCGGTTTTCAAAAATCAAGCTCCAAGGTGCTCCACGTATAAGGCAATAAATTAACAATGAGGAAATTCTGTAAAATAAATGAAAAGAAAATTTAAAATAACAAAACAAACTCATGTACAATCAGGAAAATCTCTCCAATCAAAGTAAGCGATTTAAAAGATGGTTTTGACTCAGCCAGGCCTATTTCCCTATTTCCTCAGGTTGTTCCAGAGCCTCAGGGCCCCTTTTCCCCCTCTAGTTTCAAGTCTGGACTGTGGAACTGACAAATTATCTCTGCCCGAGCATGTCGAGCCACTTACAGGCTCATATGGGACTAAAAGCTCTGAAATACAGCGGGGCCACGAAGAGCCTTGAGGGCCAAAAAGGGCTTGGACCGACCCTGAGAGCCCATATGAGCATGAAGGCGTGCAGAGAGGCCCACAGCTGTTACCTGAGGCATGGAGGAGGACACTCCTGTTATGATGGTGGACATTGTGAGCACTGTGGTTATACCTGCAAGAGGAGAAAGCAGAGGTGGTTTTACATCACAACACGTGATGTTTTCAGGCACAACATAACCTCTGACATCTGGTGGAAGTTTTGTGAAGACTGGTCAACTTGAAGGTTGAGTCAAGGTTTCTAAAATCCTAATTTTATGCTGTTTAGTTCATTTTGATTAGTAGTACGATTTATTCAGATGCAGTGGATAAAAAGCAGAGGAATAGAAACAGAGTAGTAATGTATTTGTGTTTTAAAAAAAAATTTTTTTAAATTTCTTATAGATTCTTGTGTAATTTAAAAACATGTATTTGTCCAACTTAGAATAACTGCAGAATGAGAATAACTTGATTTATTTTTTCTCCTTTTTTGGAACTTTTGTGCTGAAAAGTGCATGTGCTTTTCAAAACCTTTACCTAAAAATCGACCTAAGTGATACAAAGGAACACAAAACAGATCTTTGTCATATGCAAATGTAATATTTACTGTATAAGAGGACCTGTTGTCTGTCCCAAAAATAAAAATATGTACGCACAGTCACATTATGGGTCTCACCTCCCATTTGGAGACTGCTCCCCACAAAATAAATCATGACATTTTAGGGTTCAGATTTGGTTTTTGGTTCATGTTAATATTAATGTATGGTGTTACCCAGAGAGACGCGAGCAGGGACGGCCCTCCTGTCGATCCAGAAGGAAACCCAGGACAGAACGACCATCAGCATGGTGGGAAAGTACGTCTGCAGCAGGAAGAAGAAGATGTGCCTCCGCAGGATGAAGTTAATGAACAGACGGTTGTACCAACCTGACAAAAAGAGACAGGGAGACACTGATGTTGAAACCACTGGGATGAATGTGCTGCTATAACAGCCTTCTGGTTTCAGTCTTTCCACCAGATGTTGGAACCTGCTGCAGGGATTTGCTCCCATTTCTTTATAGAGCTGGCTTTAGAGGGTCAAACACAAACTGTTGACACAAAGTTGGAAGCACACTATTGCCTAAAACAGCAGTTTGTTCCAAACCTTTTTAACTAGAAACACCCGGACGCAATATGCACTTGCGACCGCTTGTCACAGGTTACATCTGTCTGTGTGTTGTAACCAGGTCAACCAGGGAGCGATACTCTTTCCTTGTTTGATTTGAAAACTTTTTAGAGGCACGAAGACGTAAAAGTATCCAGGAATTTATGAGTAAAAAGCAAAGATTAAAGGAACGTGCATTAGCAAACATAATTTTGTGTAGTGGAAATGTTTTTTTCTGCTTGCCAATCCTGTTGATCATCTGGTGACCCCTGAGATTTATCTTGTGACCCCTCGGAGGGGCACCAACCTCCAGGTTGGTAACCACTAGTCTAAAATATCCTCGCATGCTGCTGCGTTAAGATTTACCTTCGCTGGAACTAAGGAGTCCAAACTATGAGAAACAGCCCCAGAACAAAAATACACAAATGTTTGTAGACATACTTTTGGCCATTGAGTAAAAACAAATAAGATACCCCTTACACACACACACACACACACACACACACACACACACACACACACACACACACACACACACACACACACACACACACAGACACAGACCGGTGCTGCTGTAGAAAGCCAGGCCACTGGAGGCTTGGAAATGCTCAATGAAGAACTGAGACAAGGCGATCTCATCCGTCCTCAGAGAGTCGTTCCCATTCTTCCAGTAAAGCATCAGGTCGTTCTCATTATACGCATCTGTGGAGAGAAAGAGAGAGAGAGGGAGGGAGGGAGGGGGAGAGAGAGGGAGAGAGAGGGAGGTGTTCAGTGTCATGGAAAACAGAGGAAAGATGAGAACTGAAAATAGAGAGTTTGGTTGGATTATGTTGAGTTTATTGTTGCATATTGTTGCATGTGTCACTTCATGATGTAAGAACACGGAGGGAAGTGTGTCTATATATATATATATGTATATGTGTGTGTGTGTGTGTGTGTGTGTGTGTGTGTGTGTGTGTGTCTCACAGCTCTCCAGCTCCAGCGAGCAGTTCTGTGTGTCCAGAGGGAAGCTGCTGAAGTCCATCGAGCAGAGAGCCGTCACAGTAACCCTGAAACACACAAAAAGAAGGTTTCTCAGGAGTCACTGGTGATGCCGCCTCTTCTCTGACCGCTGTTGTTCTGTGTACACATGCTGCCACCGGGACATATCATACACAAACACAGAATCCAGTACCATCGTTATGCTGATTGCACGCAAATTTATGTCCCACTAAAAACCAATGAAGTGGGGAATTTTCATCATTTTTTATCTTGTTTGTCAGAAATAAAGTGCTGGATGTCCAAAAACTTTCTCCGGCTAAATGAATATATAATGAATATTAGACAGTGACCTTTCATTTGAAAAACAAATCAATTGAGGAGCATCTCAAAAACCTGTTTTTTTCTCTCCCGGCTTGATCTCGAGAAGGTCATTCATGCTTTTATATCATCTCGGGTAGATTATTGTAATTCACTGTATTCAGGGTTGAGGCAAAAAACGATCTCACGCCTTCAGCTGGTAAAACGCAGCTGCTCGGCTTTGAACAAATACTAGAAGACTGATGATATCAGCCCTGTTTCAGCCTCCCTTCACTGGTTACCAGTTAGCTCTATGAGCCAGAGTGCAGCCTCAGATCCTCAGAGCCTCAGGCAGGACTCTGCTGGCTGTTCCTGAGTCCTGGTTCAGGACTAAAGATGACCAAGCTTTTGCAGTCAGGGCCCCTCAGCTCTGGAGCTCGCTGCATGAAGATCTGAGACTTGCAGAATCAGTGAAATCTTTTAAATCACTTCTCAAAATGTATCTTTAAAAAAAAAAAAAGCTTTTATTAATGCAGGCACATAATTTTACTTCCAACATGTCTTGTTTGTTTATTTCAAAGTTCTGCTTTTTAATTTTACTTTTATTACTTTTGGGTATTTTATTTGTATTGTTGTAATTGTCTGATTTTATTTCATTGTAATCCTGAATTGTTTTGCTCCTGGTTTAACCATGTAAAGCACTTGTTTTGAAAAGTGCTGTATAAATAAAGTGTATTATTATTATTATTATAATAAACACACAATACAGCTTTCACTGCAGTTATTCATCATGTCCTGGATAGACCTTTCCTGCTGTTGCCAAGGAAACCTTCTCTCTCCATCTCATACTCTTAGTTTTTCATTTTCAGTTGCCTTCATTGGCATGACATGTGAAATGCTCTTCTGGGGCTGCAGAGTAGAGCAGGGTAGGAAAATAGTGGATAAAACAAAAGTGAAGAGAAACAACAAAGATTTCTAAGGCCCAAAGTGTTTTGGTCTTCTGCACCAACAACTCAGAGCGCATGAACCAAGCTTCAGAGGATGTCATCATTTTAACAGTTCTGCCCTCAGTAGCATCTTTAAGACTGCATGTCTAAACCTCCATTTTACCTCCATAACTTCCTCTGTTTCCACCCGTCCCCGTCCCCGTACCTGACGCTGTAGAGGATGTTTCCGTCGGGGTAAACCCGCAGCATGATGTTCTCCATAGTGGTGTCGTGGATGAAGGAGCGCTTGGAGTGGACGAAGAAGACGTCAGGAACCCAAATCTTCTTCACAAGCCTCGAGTCAAACGTCCTGCTCTGATTGTTTCGGGACGGAAATGCCAGCCGCTCGTCTTTCCAGTAGTGACGCAGGTACAGAGTCATGGTGAAGTCCTGCAGGACGCAAAACCAAAGAAATAATGTTGATATTTGCTTTTTATATTCATGAACTTACATCATAGTAGGCCTACACATGCTTCCAACAAATCCACAACAATTCATGAACAATTCCACACCAGTTATTTATCTGTATCTTAACCATTACTGTTCGTGTGTTTGATTTTCTTCTTCTTTCTGCTGTTTAGTGTTTGTGCTCTTCTTTGCTAGATGTCTCTTTTCTTCTTTTCTGTATGTTTCACTTTGTTTGTTCTCATGTTCTGTTGCCCTTTAAAGCATGGATTTGTATAAAATAGTGCTTAAAAAAAGCTTAAACAAGAACCAGTGTAACAAAGGATTTAATCTAAGTTATTTTCAAAATTAAAATGAATATTTCTACTGTGAGCAAAGTAGAACAAAATGGGAAGGAAAAATCATCATTTGTTGTCAAAGTCTGCTATGTTTTGTCTGTAAGATGGTGTCACTTTTATTTTGGGAGCATTGGAGCTGAACAGAAGTCAGTGTCAGTGTTAAATGAGATGGACATTTTTCCGCAGCAGCCTGAGGACGAGACTGAGTCGGCTACAGACTACACACAGATTTTCACCGTTCCAGTTGAGGCTGCCATGACAACACCCATCCTCTCCGCCATTTATCTCTCTTGGCTGGAGGAACTCGATAAAGCACTTGTAAGTAAAGTGGCCGGCTGAGTTGAAAGCAGAGCCATCGAGGGGTCACAAACCAGACGAACAGGAAGTGATGGCAGAGCAGCCCGAAGTGGACATCATAACCTTTTTTTTTTACCCTCTGAAGTTCCAGCTTTCATTTACAGCATATTCTCAATTTTATGAAGTCCTTAACGGTCATAATATGTAGAAATAAGTGGACAAAACCTGCCAAAAGTGTAGATTCTGACATTTTAAATGTTATAAGAAGTGACAGAGCTGTTAGCTGCTCATTTGTTTTGTTCTTTGCGCCTACAAAGAACAACTTTTTAGATATATATGGATTATTTTGATTAATGATCACTTGCTTTATCTTTATCTTTAAATCACTTACTGAATGCACAACCTTATTTTTGTAGTATTATTAAAAGGGGCTTTTATGATATAAAATAAAATAAAGAAGTGAAAATATGACCTCAGACTTCATATGGTTAACTAGTGAAGATCGACTGTTCACTTTCAATCATGGAATCATATGTTTACCGATAAATGAACTTACATGAATATAACGAAGGTTTTTTATACCTTCAACAGGTTTGTCTGTTGAATGTTCTGCCATTAAAATAATGCACGGAGGAGCTTCTCTGCTGTGTTCCCCAGTGGACACAACATGTCTAAAGTCTTGACAAGGTATGTTTAGCAGTCATCAAAGCTGGATAAGTTGGAAATGAAGGTTGAATTGTGGAGTTAAACAGTGACCCCTCACCATGTTGACCTCGGAGATGCTGTCGATGCTCTCCACCTGCACATCGATGCCTACAGGGATGGCTCCACCTGAAACAACAAGAACATAATTCCTTTTAAAGTCAGTGACACAAACTCAAAACTCATAAATCAATGAAAAGTTTCTGCGAGAAATCACACTGTACATCAGAACAGCCGACAGGAGAACATTCAGTCGAAAGTATTTTCTGTTCTCATATAACCTGAGGCGTTCTGCAGAAAAGTGGATTTACAGCGTATTTAAGTTCAGGTTTATTTGTCCCCGAAGGCCAATTGGTTTTGCAGCATAAAGTGCAGCACAAAAACAAACAAGAAATCACATTAGTAAGAGTGACACAGACTCAGCAGTACTGCAGCAAGGAACAAGCATAATCATCAGAACAGCATGAAACTATAAATGACTTCATAAGAGACAATGTCAACTGTCATAATACATTTCATACAATATTCAGTAAAGGATTGTAAGTACTGAAGTTGGAAAAATGCATGAAGGGGGACCTATAAGTATGATTAGACAATATTTTCATAATTTCACTTGAGTCCGCTATCGATTTGTCAGATGTAACCGCTGCTGAAACGTTAAAGGCAATGATGTGATTTTACTTGACAGCATCAGAAAACCTGCACTGAAACCTTCAGTTGAGAGTTTTTATGTCCCATGATTGTATACGTGTTGTTTCAGAGGCCTTTTCCACCCTAACATGAGTAAAAGCTTGGAAAAAAACAAGTAGAATGTATATTTATCTTGAATAAAATTGCTCCAAAATTACTTATACTGAATGTCAGCATGTCTTTCAGCAGCTTCTATCACATCTGTCTCTTCAGTCACATCATCTGTACCGGCCCTCAAACCTCAATTTGGTCAAACACCGGTAACAACATCCTTTGTCCTCGTCACCAGCTCACCGCAGCCATCAACATCTGTCCTCCACACCCCCCCGCTCCATCCTCTTCATTATCAGATTAAGCTTGTTTAACCGCTAAACCTGAACAACCTGATTTGTGCACACAAACAGAGCAGAAATAGCTAAACAGCACAAATCCCCCCCAAAAAACAAGCTTAAATCACAGCTACTCACTCCTTGTTTGCTGCTCTGCCTCCACAAAGCAATCATGACCTGACAAACGTTGGGAAGGAGGTTTTTGGGACGTTTGTCCCTCTGTAACCAACTGTGACGATGTTTGGTAGTCAATCTACTCAGCTAATTTTAGGATTTATCCACCGCTGCGGCCTGCAGGCTAAAAAGCTCATTCCTGCTCGACTCAATGTTAAAAGTTTAACAACGAGGGGAATGCACTGGAAGAATGGGCCATCATGACTGTCAGCTTACAGCAAATCACTTCTGACAACTTTGAACTTTTGCCTTACTCAGTATACTTGTTTTGGTGATTTGCAGCTCAAAAGATGTCTAGATGTCGACATTTAAACTAGGCTAAATGGGCTAAAACTGGGACACCTATCTTGTTGTCTCAACAGTATTTAAATCACTATTTTCACTGTAAAGCAGGTCCTAACTATACATTGAAATATAGTTATTTTAATGCTGTCGAGACCATTTAATCACCACCTGACCATTTAATGCCTTGTATGTCAAAAGCAAAATTTTAAAATAAAAACGGAGAGAAGCTGGAGTGATGTGTGATTTATGTTTGGTTTTGTTAAAGGCCTTTGGGAGTTAAAGGAGTTGAGATAAAGAAAACTTCAGAGGCAGGTGAACAAGACATTACAGCAGAATGACTGACTCAGTGGTCTGATTTTTGCAATATCCCGTAGTTGGAACAAGACTCAGAGTCTACAGCCATGCTAGCAGCTCTGTGAGGCTGCTTTGAGCTAAATGCTAACTTCTGCATGCTTAACCACATCCATGATGAGAACATATTCGCAATGACAATGCTAGCAAACATGCTGATGCTAAGCAGGTGTAGTCTTTACCATGATCATCATTTTAGTTTAGTGTGTTAGCATGCTAATGTTTGCTAATTAGCACTAAACAGAAGGTAGGCCTACAGCTGATTGGTCATAAACCAAAGTATTGGATACATTTTGACCAGACGTTGGCACTTGATGAAAAGTTAAGGGGTCACCACAGCAATTAATCCTGAGGAATTTTATGGCAATCCATCCAGGGGTTGTTGAGACATTTCACTGAAAACCACAAATGTCAACCTCATGGTGGCGCTAGAGGAAAAGTCAGGGGATCACCAAAGTCATTGGGATTCATCCTCTGGGCACCATTAATGTCTGCACCAAATTTCATGGCAATCCAACCAATACTTGTTGAGATATTTCAGTCTGAACCAAAGTGGTGGACCGAGCAGCCGACGGGCCGCTAGCATGGCTAAAAAGCAGAACTGAGTAAGTTATTGTACATGGAGCTCAAAATTTAGGCTGGGATCAAAAGTAATCCCATGATTTTTGGGGGTTTAACATTTTGGGCAAACAGGACAGTTAAATATGAGTAATGTTGAGTATTGAGTGCATAGTAGTATCTGGGCCACTAAGAATAATTTCAGTTTTGTCACTGATTTAAGTTTTTGTTTTAAGTTGCATTAAACTTTAACACAACCATTATTATATTCTTGTCAGTTGTGTATAGCTTCATGGAGTTGTTACAGTTAAAAACATATATAAAAAAAAATAGAAATTTAACTCAAAAGTCACTGAACAAGATCAAAAAATTGAAAATGCCTTTTGACCTGCAAATCACCAAAACCATGTCTGCTGGTTTAGAATAAACACACACAAACAGTCTCACACACATACTGGCTTGGGTTTGTCTGTGACCTCCGTCTGGACGTGGTTTACCAGGTTACATTCCTGCTTTCACTTTCAAGGACGACAAGAGAAAAAAATAAGATGTGTCGAAAGTGTCTGTGTGCTTTTTGTGTGAATGTGGATGGAAAGTGTGCTGATTCCACTTGAATGTTAGCAGGCCGGCAGCTCAATAAACACTTTATTTAATGAAGTTCATCTGACAGCTAGGACCATAAAGCTCCAGCCGCAGCCTGGCTTTGTCCCGGCGTGACTCGTAAAAACCACCAGCAGTGCAGACTCAACATTCAGCGTAGCCCCGACAACGACTGCTGTTGGTGGGAAAAACCTGAAACAGAAGGTCACTCCCTCTCCCTCTCTCTTCTCTTCACCGCTTTCCTTTTCCCATGTCACACCCAGTTAGAGTAAGTTTAGGGAATGAGGCATTTTATGGAAACACACGTGCAAAAGGAGGTCAGGCTCAGCTCTCTAAGTTTATATGATGCACAGATTCAACACCAACCAAAAACCAAAAGTTTTTGTATTTAATCAGATGACAGAACTGGTTGACATTGTATCATTAACACCTTTAACTCCTGATTTAACAAAACGTTGAAGGTAGCAGTTATTTGTGACTCCCCAGTCGACACTGTGGAGTCCTTCCACTTCCTGGACACCATCATCACCCAGAAAGCCCAGCAGAGGATGTACTTCAATGATGGTGCACTTCTACACCGCCAACATTGAGTCCGTCTTCACCTCCTCCATCACCAGTTGGTGCGCAAAACCTCGCGCCACAAGAACAGTTCCCGTCTGCAGCCGGCCTCATCAGCACCGCCCCATAGACACTACACGTGATATTAACATGCGTAACATTAATGCACATTTTCTTCATACTGTGAACAACTGCACATTGCTCAGTCAATATTTCTTTGCTTTAAAAACTGTATTTTAAAACAGATATATTTTACATATTTTATTGTACATTTCTATATTATATTTATGATTCTTGACTTTTTCAATACTTGTTTTTATTTTCTCTTACTATATTTATTGTGACCGTTATGCACCAAAACAACAAGGCAAATTCCTTGTATGTGAAAACGTACTCGGCAATAAACCTGATTTTGATTCTGACAAATTGGAAAAAGTTTGCCCGACGTTAGAAATCAAAATTTCCAGATTCTCATTTAAAGTAATAGATTACCTTTCACAACTGAATTAAGTCTCTTGCTGTTAGAGATAAAACTGACTGAGCCTGACATGTCTGGCTCAACTGATTTAACCTTTTACCACCCGCTGTTCCACCTGAGGCACCCTGTTGCTATCTCGAACATTCACAGACTGCTAGTACGATGAAAAGCTTATGGTAGTACATGTGTTGATCAATTAGATAGACTCTTGGGGGGGGGGGTCAAAGGTTAAGGATGATGTACCCAGCTTTGGAACTTCATGCATGTAAAGGGAGTCATCGTGATCAGTGGATTTGTGTAGGGTTTAACTAATTCGCACCATCGACCAAATGGACTGAATCAGACTGAATTACCATTTAATTTCTCTTCATTATTTAGTCTGACATTGTGTTCCTGTTAGCCATTTCCTGTTTGGGTAGGGGGGGTTGTTTTTCTTTAACCAATTTGTAGCAAGTGACGTATCCGTTCTGCTGAAATCATTTTCAGTTGACATGGAAGCTACAGTAGCGGCTGCCCAGAGCAGTTAGCTTAACATCTGTCATGAAGTATGTTGTTTTAAGACTTGTAATTTTAACAAGTCAATAACAACAACCTGTACAGCTCTGTCCGTCTCATCCACACTTCCACGGCAAATTTTTCTGTTGCTAATTTTCTGGCTCTGCTACAGAGGGCAGCGAAGTGAAGATGATGTCCCCGTTCTTAATCCAACATGCAACGCTTTTGGTTGTTTTTCCGACCAGGGGAAACAGCTCGGTAAAATCAGGTCAACTCAGATACCAGGCAGGTAAAGTAAAATGTTCAGCTTTACTTGTTATCAAAAACCAGGCAGACTTGAAAGAAAGGGCAAACTTCTACAGATAGGGAGCAGGCAAAGGGGCAGAAGCCAGAAAGGCAGGGATCCAAACAGGCAGGAATCAGGCCGGCAGGCAGGGAAAAATATATACTGCAAGGCTAATGACGAAGTAGAAACAGGTGTGCAGGTGGGCGGGGCGGGTCAGGTGATCTGGAACGGCAGGAACTCAGGGGTTACTGCAGGGCAGGAGGGAGTGGCAGGATCTGAAATGACAGTATACTGGAAAATACAATTTTTACTCTGTAGCAGAAAAGCACTTTTAAAGGCATAACTGTTCTTTTTTCTTGAACTGCGGTTTGTGTGCTGTGCAAATTGATGTCCTTATATGAGACTAAGTTCTTAGAAATATAGCCCTATCCTTGAGTGACCTGATGTTCCAGCATATTACCACAGTGTGATCATTAAGCAGGTATGCAAGTGTGTCTTGGAACAATACCAGCAAAGACAGTGCTTTAATTGTCAAGAATGCAGCTGCTGACTGTCTGTTTAGTGATGACGAGTTACAGGCTTTCACTCCAAGGTCACGGTGATCACAGAAATGTATAAATGGATACTGAGAGAAGGAGGAGTTGCTTCCTCAACCGGAAACTCCAGTGAAGGTTGTTTGTGCCCGCTCGCGCAAGTGTAACAATAAAACTCAGAAAGACACTCTTTGTTTGTGAGCTCTTTATTACAGAAATTCCCACCACAACAGGAGAGTATGAATGTCATAAACAGAGAGCAGATAATAAATGTGGCGCAAGAGTCAAGCTGACCTGACACCGTCAATGAGCACAACACCAGACCTATAGTAATGACAGCAATTCAGAGGTCTGGATCCAGCACCACCTATTTCGCAAGGACACACAAATTAATTTCGATCTGCCACTTTCTATTCTGACTGGGCAACAATGGCTGCTGCAGGGGGGTTGAACCCTGGACATTATGGCTGTGATTTTAATGGATGCATCTTTTTCTAATCAGCTGATGTAAACAAGTTGATGAGTAAGTTACTGAGAAGCATTGATTTTTTTTTTTTGCAGAAGCCTTGGATTCATCTGCACAATGAGCCTCAAATGTTCTAGAAAAGCACACTGAGAGAAAAATGTTGAGAAAAAAGAAAGCATGTCGTTGTCAGATAAAAATACAGACGTGCCGTTTTTCCTCAAGTTCAGGTACAAACCAGGAAGCTGGAGGAAAAGTTGGTCATGATTGTTCCTGCTCAGCCTGTTTCCCTAACAGAGAAAATCAGTTAACAGCCTCAGGTAGTCAGTTTTTCTACATTATTAAGCAATGTCATTAGTGAGGGTAGTTATGTGACTGACAGCCTGAATATGTGAACCAATGCCGCTAACTCTTCTGTGTGTGCAGGTATTTTCAAAATGAAAGTAAAGAGGATACTAACAAAAGTTCATTGTTTGCCTTTGTCTGTGTGTTGCACAGATTGTCCTGCTAGTCACTAAATCCAGCTCTGGACTTTTATTTGGATAAATCTACAACATCTCAGTTAGTGAGCTGCTGCAGATTTACCTTAATAAGACATAAAAATCTTGCCCAGTGCAGCTTTAATGTTTTTTTTTGTCCCATAATGTTTGTGTGCTCAGCATTTTAGAACGAGTCGTTTAATCCCCGAACCCAACGACGAAAAATTGATCAATTCATGCAGTCATAAGCAGCATAATGCAGCTTTAAGGTCGCGGGATGTTTCTCTCCAGCCTCCATCGCCACTGTTTTGATTTGACTCTCTATCGCCAACAATCGAAGGAGGGGGGAGAGGTGAGAGGGATTAAAAGGTGATTCTCTGTGCAGCTTTTCGAACACATGAACGTCAGACTCCTACACAATCCACACTGAGTCAACCCAGCCATGCGTAACACTGACAGCTGAAATACTGTAATGTAATGAAAGCTCTGCTCACTGAAGTATCTGTACGTTTCCAGCCCCACACACACACACACACACACCGACACACCCTTTATTTACTAAACCTTTAAAGAACCGCACCAGTGGTTTTCCATGTTGAAGCACACTGCAAATAGCGTTTGCTTTACATCGTGGCTAACCATTTTGGAAACAGTATATTTTTGCTGTGTTTTAGACTGTAGGAGGTATTTCTCCTGCAGTTACAAGCATCCATTGTGTTCCAGGTCATTTAAATCTTGTACAGTATGAAAATCATTTGGCATTTCCATCACATTCATCTGGCAGATGGCTTTATCCAAAGCAGCTTACTTCTTACTGACTAAGTTCTGTACTTAAGTACAAAGTTGAGGTACTTGTACTTTATTCGAGTGTTTAAATTTTATGCCACTTCTCCTCCACTACACCTCCGAGGGAAATATTGTACTTTTTACTTCACTGCATTTATCTGACTGCTTTAATTATGAGTTACTTTACAAATTAAGACTTTTGTACACAAAACATACAAAGAGTTTATAAAACATTTTGTTTTGTTAGAAATGAAACGACCCAACAGGTACAAGTACAGCTGAAACGAATAATCAATTAGTAAACTGGCAGAAAATTAATTGGCAACTATTTTGATAATCGCTTGTTATTTTTCATGCAAAAACATTTCATTGTTCCAGCTTCACAGATGTGAGGATTTACTCATTTTCCTTTTCATTTTAATTTATTTTTTTTAGTAATTTCGAGGTTTGTACTGTTGGTTCGACACAACATTGTGTTTTTGGAGCTTGACCCACACTAGAGACTAAAAGTCAGGATATCGCAGCCTCTGTTTTGATTTTGACCGTTCATTTTAATGGTTTTAATAGTAAATCCGTGGAATACCCTTTCGACTTTCTTTTTTCAAACCACAACTGGAATATTAACACACAAAAACAGGTAACAAAATGAACTCGATTAATAAGAAAAGTAAGTGGAGTATGTGATGGTATGCTGCCTGCAGACTGACTTTCAAGAAGGAGGAGAAAAGACTTCTGATAACTGACACTGACACCTTTTCAGACAATTCTCTTCCTGTCGAACCTCAGTGGTAAACAAACTCTCCATCAACAAAAACCTTTAAAACTGCCAAACCTGTTTTTTTTTTAACGACAGGAATGAAACTGCCAATCAGATCCGAGGTTTGTTACCTGAAACTGGGGCCAAAACACAACCAGCAGAATACAGGCCCTGCAGTTACAAGCATTTGGCTTCATGATGTCTAACTATAATGTAGAAAGACCTGATGGGAAGTTTATAGCAAAGTTTGTAGGGATTAATTTAACTTTATAGACGTCCTTGACCTCGATATAGAAACACTCCATGTCTGTCACACATGCAGGAAATAACAAGAAATGTCACATGGTGTATTTCAGGACTCTGGTCCCTGGAGAGATCTGAGGAGGGAATGGTTTTGATTCCTCGGCTTCTTGGGTCTCACACACACACACACACACACACACACACACACACACAGAGCAGCTATAGGCTTATCTGAGGCAGAAGAAGCTGAGATTTCCTTCTGTGTAAAATTATAGTGCGTGGAAATGCCGCAGGGCCGTGGGGCGGACAGTGGTGCTGTTGTTGTCCCCACCCTGAGCGACAGGCAGGACCACAGAGACATGCAGGACACCACCCAACCATAGACTGAAGAGACGGAGACAGGGGGGGAGATGCGATGGCAACAAGGAGGCTGTGTGTGGCTGTGAAACATTCACTGTATTTAAGTACACTTCTGAAGGAACCTGTGCTCTACTTGAGTACTTTAATTTAATGCTACTTCATATTTCTACTTCACCACCATTCAGAGGTACTTTGTGCTTTTTACTAGATTTATATGACAACTACAGATATTGTTTACTGTGCAGATTAAGATTTTAAAAACCAATAATGAGCTTATAGAATATGTAGGGGCTGCAAGTAACTATTGTTTTTATTATCGCTTATTTTCTCTCCATTAATCAATTAAACATCAGAAAACAGTTAAAAATACCCATCACAATATTCTAGTCATTAAATGTCCCAACCAACAGTTCAAAACTCCAAAAAAATTAATTTGCTGTAATGTAAGACCAAGAAAAACAGCAAATTCTCACATCGGAGAACCTGGAACCATCAAATGTTCGGTATTTTTGCTTGAAAACGAACTGAAATGATTCGTCGATTATCAGTATAGTTGACGATTACTTTCCTTTCTACTTACTAACCAGTTTATCGACTAATCGTTGCAGCTCAAAAAATGTCATACAGTAAATGATGCTGCTTATATGTTAATGCCTCAGTAATAATAATCCAGTAGTGTAATATATAATAATATCACTCTGACAGTGGCCTTTTATCTTTCAAATAAATGTTGTTAATTATACTTACATACTTTTAATTAAGAAAACATTATGATGATGCATGACTTTTACTTTAAAGTAAAGTAATAAGAGTATTTTTTACAGTTATCGCCAGTAAGTAAAGGATTCGAACACATCTCCCATCACTGGTCACAAAGTAAGAGAATCTCGTGGTACAAAAACACTGTAATACTGTAACTTTATAAAATTACTGAAATCAAATGTGAGGGTCCAAAAAGTTTTAGTCGTGGGAGTTTTACAGTCTAAAGTAGAGGTCCTCATAGTGACAAAGAGTAGAGTTTTGATAAAAAAAACCTTGAAGGTCCAGTTTTAGGGATTTTCACGTTTTGAGATTAATTGAAGAATGAAAGGAAGAGACTGTCATCCCCAGACAAATGACAGCATTGTCCTTTGTTCAAAAACTTAAAAAGACCTGTGTTTACATTTTTTTGACACGCATCCTCTTGTGGTCGTGCAAATAATGACTGTAAAAACCTCTTTGGTCAGGATCAATGACTGGACGCACAAACTCGAGACCACAGTTCGAATCCTGTTTATACCAACAGTCAGTGTTGGTTTTCTTTCAACCGTGACCAGAATCATTTCCTAACCTTCCTAACAGGCAACAGCCAGCCACTTGAATCAGACTGCTGCTGTAGAAATACTCCATGGCAATCGTCGAGACAAAAGATGAAATATTTGCCGCCGTGATAACTTTCCAGAGTTGTTTAATCCTGTATGTCAGTATTATGAACTACCGTCCAGTGTTTTAACATCTGATGAACCTTCAAACTCATGGATGTCTTATTCAAACCAGCCCGATCATATTTCACCATCATACCCAAAACAACATGCCCCGACTGACGCAGCCTCCTGCCTTGTTTTAATGTAGGCAGTGCGGGAAGAAGTACTCATATCTTTTGCTTAAGTAAAAGTAGCAATACCACTCTGCAAAAATACTGTTACAGTAAAAGTGCTGCATTTAAAATTTTACTTAAGTAAAAGTATGTAAGTAGCCTATTATGAGCAGAATGTACTTAAAGAATCAAAGTAAAAGTACTCACTGTGCAGTAAAATGTTCCCCGTCAGTGTTTTATTATATCTGATGCTTCTGGATTAATATTCCTGCTGCATTAATGTGTGTGTTGCATTTTACTGCTGCAGATGTTTAACGTTGAGCTCATTTTAACTGCTTTATATACTGTTGGGTAGTTTAATCTACAGCAATGCATCATGGTCTATAAGGTCATCATGTGTTTGTAGCATCGCTGTCCTGTGAGAACCACCACCATTTTCCAGCTGATCCAAAGGGGGTTTAAATAGTTTATTTCGTTTAGGAAGGAGGAGGAACACTTAGTAGAGCAGAAGTATAAAGCTGCATAAAATGGTAATACTCTGACTGAGATGCCGGCTAAAAAAATGCACACACGAGCTGTTTTGGAGGAAAGACTGTCTCCTAAAATATAGGTTTAAATCGGACAACGTTTGTATTGAACATATCTGCAAAACATCCTCTGATTGTATGTATTAAATGTGTTAAAGCAACTCAAAGCACTAAATATTAAAACGTTGAGGTTAAACAGTTAAATATATAACCACCATCTGTTCCCAACCGTACCAACGTGCTTTTGTTGCCTAAACTCAGGACTCGAAGCCCGTTCTCAGTCTGGTGACGAAGTCTTGAGATTTGTATGGCCACCATCCACCCGGACCACCTCCCTACATCTTTACTCCAAAATGTATTAGACACAACTATTTAGTAGTATATAATCGTAATTCTTAGAGGCCAAGGCTGGTTTAGAAAAGACAGACAGAAGGTTTTACATGACGTCTAAAATGAGGTCTGAAAAAGCCTCTTCCCGAAAAAGAATTCATGAAAAGTTTGCATTTTGGGTAATAATTTTACCCGACAACAGAGATATTAATTCATTTAATGTGTGTCTGCAAAGTAACCAGTAACTCCAGCCTTCAGAAACATGCAGTGGAAGAAAAAGCACAATATTTCCCTCAGAAATGTTGTGGAGGGAAAGCAGAAAATCTCCCAAAAAATCGAAATACTCAAGTAGCAGAATCCTGAAAAGATGAGTAAATGTACTTCCCACCTTCTGATCTAAATACACAGAGATACTAATAGTTGTACAATGTCTATCTCCTCGAGAGATTTTAGTTCATACACTGATATTATTTTAATCCACAATGCCGATTATGAAAACAGTTTCCATTTTGCTTCAACTGTTGTTGTTGCATCTATTGTCGTGTGTTTGATTCTGATGATCTTCATGGCAGACGTCAGTTAGTTTCCCACCCCCCCATCTGCTCCAGACCTGGAAAATAATCCAGATTAATGAACATGAATCCCCCCGACTCACACACACACACACATGCACACACACACACACACACACACAGAAAGGCACTCATTATATTGCCAAACCCCACACAATCACATTTGAGTGAGCACACAGAGTCCTACTGTATTTGAAATGCATTAATGCTCTGACACACACACACACACACACACTCGTGCTGCCACACGATGGTGTAATCTGGGTCAGTGCTGGTGATTTTTGGACTGACACATCCCGTTGTCTGGGTGACCCAGTGCCCATCATCGCATCATCAAACCACGGCATTACGCATCATCAGCGTGGGACGAGGAGAGATTTTTTTTTTTTATGTTGGACGACGTGTGAGTGAGTGGATTAAATTATCAGGGATCAGAGATGAAATGAGGTGTGCCTTTGTGTGTGTGTGTGTGGGGTGTGTGTGTGTGTGTGTTTGTGGGGGGGTGTATGTTTGTATTCCTATCTTTGTGAGGACCAATTTCAGTTTTAAATGATTGTAGTGAGGACATTTTGGCCGGCCCTCACTACTTCAAAGGACTGTTTGAAGGTTAAGACTTGGTTTCAAGGTTAAGGTTAGAGGTAGGTTTACGTCAATGAGGGTCCTCACAAGTATATAAAGACAAGTGTGTGTGTGTCTGACCTCCGAAGCCTGGCCTCATAGCGAAGTCGTGCTCCTCGATTCTCAGCAGCTGTTCACTTTTTATTAGCAGCGTTTTGGTGCTATCCTGCCTCTTCAGTTTGTAGTCAATGCGCCTGCAGAAACACACACACACACACACACACACACACACACACACACACACACACACACACACACACAGACAGACAGTGTGATAAGTGATTAGTTCTTGTATTACGGCTGTAATTGCAGGTTTTGATTATAGAAAACACAGTTTGTGGTTTTCTCCCTCTCTGTCCTCCCCCTCCCTCCCTGCCGCTCGCTCTCATCCTGCCAAAACCATAACCTTAATCAAAGGCGTGGCACGGCTCCACGAACAAACAAACACATGCACGCGTACACACGTGTGCACACGTTCTCTATCTCACACACAAAGCGTTTCATTATGTTCCAAAACAATCCTCAGTGCATATCACTGTAATGCAAATAATGAGCATGTTACACTACATTTCCCATGAGGCCTTTGTTCCTCAACCTTCATATTAAAGTCAGAGTGGGATGAAAAATTACTTTTGAAATTTGTCAACTATCTTTCTGCATCATAACAGTTACTTGACTTGAGTATTTTATGCTTCTACTTCACCACATTTCAAATATTCGGGAAATATTGTACTTTTTTTTTTACTTCAATGCATTTATTTGACAGCTTTAGCTACTAGTTATGTTACAAATTAGGATCTTTTCACACAAACATACAAAGAGCTTATAAAATATGATTTTTTGTTATTAATTAAACTACCAAACAGTTTATACAAGTACAGCTGAAACAATTAGTCAATTGACAGAAAATTAATTGAGAAACTATTTCATGTTTCCAGCTTCACAAATGTGACTTTTTACAAACCAAACAATCGATTGATGGAGAAAATAATCATCAGCTGCAGTCCGATACAAAATGAGCTCCAGCTCAACCAGCTACAGCAGCAACATCCTGCTTTTACATTAATACATGAGTAATAATAATCTAATGATATAATATATAACAGTCACGGGACATTTTCCTGCACAGAGTACTTTTACTTTTAATACTTTAAGCACATTTTCCTGATTACACTCACATACGTTTACCGAAGTAACATTTTCAATGCAGGACTTTTTTATTAGTGCTTTTACTTCAGTAAAAGATCTGAATAATGAATACTCATCACAAGGTCCACTTTCTTGTTTTTTCCAGAGCTTTCAGCCACAGCTTGTGACCTTCATCGGCAGTTGTCATGGAGATTGTTTAGCTGTTATCTCTTGACCTAAGTATGCAATATCGGTTACACAATAACAGCTTGTATATCAGAGGAGATGAAAACCTCTCTGTGCAAGGATGGTCTCTGGTATTGGGCACTGACGAAGACCATGCCGTGTGGCTGAAATGACCTGAAAGTCAAAGTAAGTGGACCTTGAGATAAGAATTTCAAGAATGAACCTTCAAGCTCAACCCTCTGAAGTTATCTGAAATATCTAAATGTGACGTTACATCATGAGTGTTTGCAGAAGCAATACAAGAAATGCAAAGTTCGTATGTACTCGTGTTTGAGTGTTTTCGAGTGATGCTGTCCTCAGGCAACATAAAGTAAACACAGTGTGCAGTTAAATAAACTAGAAACTACTGTGTTAGTCCGACATTCAACCAGGGGAACCCCGACGAGACGACAGTCAGGTGTAATTACAGCCTGAGCATGCCTGACTCCCTACATGCTGCACCGCGTGTGTGTGTGTGTGTGTGTGTGTGTGTGTGTGTGTGTTTGTTTAGAGGGGTAGAAACACACACACACACACACACACACACACACACACACACACACACACACACACACACACACACGTGCGGTGCACAGGTGAGCACACGGTGGGAAAAGAGATAAAAGCTGTTTGAGATTTTCTCTGCTGATGGATGAAAAGCCTCTTTGAAAGTCACACACCTTGACACACACACACACACACACACACACACACACACACACACACACACACACACACCTTTGGTCTCCTATTATTGTGAGGTCAGACAATATATTTGAGCCAAATCCTATCTACATAATCCCTTAAATTAACCCTGAAACAAACACTGCAATGCCCCAAAACAAACAAAACTGAACAATAATCTCAACCCTGAAGCTAATTTAATTAACTAAACTCAACACTCCACCTAATCTTAACCACTAATTTAACTCTAGAATGACATTAATTAAAATTAACTTCACTGAAAGTAAAGACAAATAAAATGACAAAATCGTCATATTGTTCTGGAGACATTTGGTCCTCATAAAGATAGAAGGACTAGACACACACACACACACACACACACACACACATAAAACCTCAGGTCAGGAAAGACAGATGAGGGCAGCCTGGCTGCTGCTGTCGACAGCAGCATTCAACCATAACCACACTGCTGTAACACTATACTGACACACACACACACACACACACACACACACACACACACACACACACACACACACACACACACACACAGCTGTATAGTTGATTAAAGTAATTCAAGTCTTCATTAAAGGAACACTCCAACCGTTTGGGAAATATGCTAATTTGCCATCTTTCAGAGCGTCAGCAGAAAATATGGATATTAAATTAATCAGATCTGTGCGATGTGTTTAGCATTGGAAAATCATCAGTGGTGGAGGAAGTATTCAGATCCTTTAATTAAGTAAAAGTACTGACACCACACTGTAAAAACACTCTGTTACAAGTAAAAGTCTTGCATTGAAAATGTTACTTCAGTAAACGTATGTGAGTGTAATCAGGAAAATGTGCTTAAAGTATTAAAAGTAAAAGTACTCGGTGCAGGAAAATGTCCCTGTGACTGTTGTACTGTTGTTTATTATATCATTATATTATTATTCCTCGTGCATTAATGTAAAACCAGGATGTTGCTGCTGCAGCTGGTTGAGCTGGAGCTCATTTTGAATCGGACTGCAGCTGATGATTGTTTTCATTCTGGATTCATCCTGCTGATTCTTTTCTCCATCAATCGATTGATTGTTTGGTTTGTAAAAAGTCCCATTTGTGAAGCTGGAAACATGAAATGTTTTTGTATGACAAACGATGATTGTTTGGTTTGTGAAACTTGTGAAAATAGTGAGAAGCGCCGTCACAACGACCCAGAGCCCAAAGCTCAACGAAACATTACAATTATTACAATCATTCAAAGGAAAAGCAGCAAATCTTCACATCTGAGCAGCTGGAAACGTTTTTACAAGAAAAATTATCAAAATAGTTGCCAATTGATTCTCTATCAATCGACTAATTGATTAATCAACTGATAGTTTCAGCTGTACTTGTATACACTGTTGGGTAGTTTAAGTACAGTTAGTCAAGCACAGTACTTGAGTACATCTACTTAGTTACATTCCACCACTGATTCATTTCTGTGTTACTAATCTCTGTGTTGCTTCCGCGATGCATTTCCCACAGATCATCTGTCAGTCAGACAATGAGGGCGGGGTTGTGACATTATACTCTGGATCAAGGTTATATTGTTTTCTCACTGTTGGTACACACACACATCAGTTGTCAGCCGTTGTAACAAAGAAAGAGCAAAATGTGGGTTGAACAAACAGTTTCTCAGATAACATCTTAATAATCAGGCTTCTATTGCAGAGACTGAATGAGTGCAGTGTGCAGTATGTAATAAAACACAGGACGGGGCTGTTAATATTATTTCAACACCTTAGTCAAAAGCCTACAACAGTGTGTCTTGTTTTGCAGCTTTTTCTGCAGCAGTCACAGATTTCAAATAAAACTTTTGCCATGTCACCAGACTCAATCTGAATATTTCCAATTAATGATAGAAACTCTGAACTTGTCCTCTTTTTTTTTTTTTTTTAAATGTTTCCTCACCAAAGCACAAATATCTTTTATATTCTTTATTGTTTTAAATTGACTCTTTCCCTCCTTTAACTACTCTTATCCTAAAGCTAAACCTGAATAATTAAAATGACTACAATTCAATGCTTCGGTGATGTTGTCTTATTTCTAAGTTTTTCTCCATATTTGTGTTGAAAATCAACATTTTTCCGAGGAGGATGATTATTGCTCACCACTATTGGGTTTATGCATTTTAATATAAGGTTTTGATAGAAATCTATTCAGTGATTTTACTCACTAACACTAACTTGATGCACAGAACTGAAGCTGCATTCATTCATTCTTTCCAAGAGAAGCTCCAGGAAAGCTGTTTTTTTTCTATTAGACAAATAAACCTTGTTTGAGGAGCTCACCCTTTGCCAAAAGCTGGGATATTTCTTGCAGTGGTCAGCCGTCTGCTGTGAGCAATAAAAGCAGCACAGTCAATGAAAAATGAGCATTTTTTTGGTACATAAAATAACATTAAGGGAAGGATATTGCTGTGACTTAACTTTTTATAATAATCCAACAATAAGTGGTCATTTGTGGTTTTTATGTGAAACAGGGAAGTAAAAGTGATGGAACCACGGGAACCTCTGTGTGAGTGTTCGTTGGAAGTGAAATCACAGCTTTCTGACAAACCTCCTACTGTAGGAAGTGGTGGAAGAAGTATTCAGATCCTTTACTTAAATAAAAGTACTAATACCACACTGTGGAAATACTCCACTACAAGTAAAAGTCCTGCATTCAAAACCTTACTGAAGTAAAAGTATTATCAGCTAAATTTAACTTAATGTGAGTGTTGAATTTTACTGCTGCAGATGTTTAAGGTTGAGCTCATTTTAACTGTTTTATATACTGTTGGGTAGTTTCATCTACAGCAATGCATCATGGTCTAGGTCCAGTGTGTGGGATTTGACCAAATACAAAAATACCTGCAAAACTACTGACAATCCCATCAGCCTCAGCTGTAGTTTGTGTTTAGTGCTAATTAGCAAATGTTAGCATGCTAACATGCTAAACTAAGATGGTGGCCACAAACACGACTCCGAATGAATGCTAATGTTGCTGTTGGATGTGTAAATATGCAAATATTTGCTAACAGGTGCGCCATAGAAACTTTGTAAGGTGATAATATGTCGATGTTGTGTTTACAGCGTGTTGCGCTGCCCTCAAGTGGCCAAAACATTAAAGTTTAAGAAGCACAAACAGTATGTCTGGTTTGAGAAAGATGCAACTAATCCTCTGCACTATTGTGCGTCTCACCCTCCAAACTTGAACTTCCTGTTCTCCCCGAGGAAGACCTCCTTGTGCTTCCTGCGTCCAGAGCTGCGACCGCCGGTCACCATGGCAACGAGGCTGGCCACAGCCAGAGCCAGGCAAGTCAGCACGTCCACCTTCATGTTTCACAGGTTTCCCCGCCACAACTGACACAACGCCAGCATCCCGGCCGCAGCGACACACACCAGCTCCACGTCTCTGCAGTCAACCGGCCAGACCACCCTGCAGACTAACGCATCCCACGGTGGCTGGAGGTTTCCTCAACCAGAGAGCTCCAGAACACAGGCAAGACATCCAAACAAGGCAAATACATGAGTGATATCTTGAAGTTCTCTCTTAAATGCACATATATATGTTCCTACGTGTATCTTCACACGCATATATCTCTGCAGCAGGTGTTTGTGCAGCTCCTCAGTCTCCAGCTGAACATCCCGGCTGCGATGAGCTCCAGGAATCTTCTGTTGTCTCTGCCGTCCCCCCAGATTCATTCACTCCTCTCTCTCTCGCGGTCTGTCTCTGTCTGTTTTAGCTGCGGTTTTGTGGATCTTTCTATCTCTGATTAAAATCGATATGAATCTATTCCTCGCGGCGATAGAGGAATGACACTAATTCCACCATAATCCTCTTATCTACAGCCACAGCAATCTTTCACTAACCTACAAACAGTCACACACACAAACCCATCAGTAATCAGGATTTTCTCAGCAGGACAATGAAAAAACAGGCACCTGGTGTGATTATGTGAGGTTAGCGCACACCTCCACTTTGTGTGTGTGTGTGTGTATGTGTGTGTAGGTTTTTGCGCGAGGAAATGAATCACGGGTTTGGAAGCAGCTCAAACAACAAAAGGTCGTCAAGTTCGACCAAGGTTTAATCCGAGCTGGAGTGGAGCGAGCGGAGTCTAATCCAAGCTCACGTAGCGCCTTCCTCACCTTACACCTCTGGAAGATATAAGCTCCCCCCCAACACACACACACACACAAATATCAACACGCATGCATGTGCTGCCTAACGAGCCATGCAGCTACATACAAACACACTAATAATGCAATTTTAGGTGTTGCATCCATGTTCGCGTTGTTTTTGGCAATTGAGGAGTTTGGGGTATTTCTTCCTTTCTTCAGAGTTGTTGGAAAAGGGATCTCAACATGACAAATAACTCAAGAGACCTAAGCTTGTTGTGTTAAGGTCATCAAAAAAAAAATCAGAAAACAAACCGTTAGTAATGTTTCCGGCCTTCCACAGCATGCAGTGGATCATTTTCTGCTAACATCACTGTCATTTCAACGCTAACAAGACTATATTTTTAACTTAACACAAGGCTGAAAAGCAGGGTTTGACTGCCCTCCCTGGTTTAAAGTTTCAAGTGTGTTGCGCCTGTAACAACACCCATCGGTGACATCACAGTGTACCAAGACCCTAGAGTACACTTCTACATCACTGTAGCAAGATGAGAAGTTAAGGAACAACTTATGAAGAAATTGGTCAGAATGTCGATTTACTGAACTAATCATTACCTAATGTTTCATTAATATAGTATCTCCCAGTATGTTCTCATCATCATCTACTATATAGTCCTCTATTCGCAGTTATTCAAGAACTAATTATTAACGATTTCTCAGTTATCAGGTCGATCATTTGTCACTTGTTCCTTAGTAACTACTCACAACATTGTGTATCGCATTGTCAAGTGTTTTTGACCAAAAAAGTACTTCAGTCGCGGTAATTTCATTGAACAATAATTGGAAATTTGCACAATTTAATTTTAAGAACATAAAATGGAAAAATAAAGGTGGTGCTCGGTTTTGACCCTCTACAAGACAGGGCTTAAAGATCAGGTACAGTCATAAAGCAGGACACACCTGAAGGTCCTCATTGCATATTTCCAAACAAATTTATATGAATTAAATTACAACAAACCAGTTGAACACAGGGTCCAGTTCTGCCTGTCGCTTTAATGCAGCACTGTTTAATCTATTGATGACTTTTTTATCTTTGTACTGTTAGTTGCTGCCTGACCAGACGTGTACCATCAATGTTTAAAACAAGAACAACACTGGAAACAATCATTATGTTTGTTCTTTTGATTGTTAGGAATGCAACTGCTGGTTACTTGATTAACTATTTCAGTCTTAACAAAGATTATCATGCAATAAGAGGTAAAAGGTTAAACTGAAAGAGCAGCACTTGTCCCTCCTTAGGTGCCTTTAACGCAAGAAACCAGAATATCTGGTTATTCTCAGTGTCCAGCTTCCAGGTGTGAGTGTGAGTAACTGAGGCTTCCCTGAAAAAGAGAACTATGTACTCAGCAAAACTTCCCAGGTCAAATAAAAGTGACTCATCTGCATCTGTGATTGTTTTACTTTTCTTATCCACTGAACTAGAGTGAATGATGGCAACATGATGATTTAAAGATGACTGTAAGGAAACAGGAAGTCTTCACGCTAAAAGATAACTTTAAAACATTTGATGCGGCTCTGCTTATTTTGCATGTGTCATGTGATTTGAGCCCCCAAATTAAAAGACACTCCTTTACTGTAGTTCTATATGTGTGTGTTTGGTCTCAGCAGGTGTTAAACAGCCTCTCTGCTGGCTGTTTGACATACAGCACATAGCACATGGTACACAGCACGCACTAAAACTGCTCTGCACTTTGAAAGCAAACTCCACTGACATTTGATGGAGCTGCAGAGGAAACACTGACTCCTTTGGAGGGTCGTGTGTGTGTGTGTGTGTGTGTTTTCCAATCACAACCAAACTCCACCCATTCGGAGGGTGTGAGTGTGTGCGTGAGAGGAGCGACCTTACCCTCCCTACAGTGCCTTGTGTATGGTGAGATGTGTGTGTGAGAGAGAGAGAAAGAGTGTGTGTGAGCTGCCTATTCTCTAAATAACCTGTTGATCCAGTCAAGCTAACACACTCTGAGGGGGCGGCAGGATCGACTCTTCACTTCTTCCTCTTCTTCCTGATTTCATCTGAACCGGAGCTCCAGCTGAGTGGCTGTAAGTGTTTTCTCAGTTTTTCCTGGCATGTCACTGACGAATGGCACGGATTTCAGTCCTGAAACAGCTCTATGTGATATCACAGGTCTATAAAAAGTTGACTTAGTTGTAGTTATCAAGAGAGGTTTCACAGTTGATGTCCAGAAGCTTCTGTAAGTACTAAGTTATTGCTTTTTCTGTAATTTATTGTATACACGCAGAGCTTTTCTACGGGATACTAACACTACTACTACTACTACAAAAAGTAATGTTAATAATAATAATTAATTACATATTGTCAAGGACATCCAAACTTATTTTTCCTGGGTCAGCTGCTAAAAGGTAATTTATAACTTTCAGAGGAAGCGTTTCAGTGCTGTGATGAACTTTAAACTGCACAGAAACTTCTAAAAATATCATTTTCATTCATAAAAGTAATCAGCTGGTTCGAAACAAACTTAAATCACTGGGGTCCATGATGAAAGCTGCTGCATGAGGGACTGAACTGCTGCTGTTTTGAGATAAGCTCAGAGTGCACCTGAGGTCAAAGAGTAAAATAAGGTCTTAATAATTCAATGTGTCATCTCAGTGATGTAGAACATTTGATTCATTTTGTTTTCTGTTTCCCCTTTTTACCGGAAACTATGCAATACTTTGTTTAGTAACGTAAAAACAGACATTTATTTTGTAAATATGAACAAATGCATAGAGGCTGAGTTTGTTCACATAAGAAACATTTAAGTTAAGGTGAGAAAAAAGATAAACTTGTGACTAAGCTTGTAGCATTTATTGTCTTGTTTCTGCTATTGAGTGTACATTTATTTAAAAATGGGCACATATATAGACTGTATGGATTTTGAAATAATATACATGAAAATATAATCTTGAAACTGATGTTTTGTGTTATATGATGTTGGTGTTATTGTGTTATATGACATATGATGACATATTGTAAGGCACACTGAGTTTAAGATTAGCTGGAACAGCACCTGAGGTCAAAGAGTTATTGTTAGTGTCTTAATAACTAATAAATGTGTTATTAATACTTTCTAAGGTGTTTAAAAAGAGTCATTGTATTTGGAGTCAGCAGAGTGAGTGTAGTGTGTTCCTGCGCAACTTTACATTGACATATTGTTGCATATTATTTAATATATTCTTCTGCACATTACTTCTAGCTGTATACTATGTAAGGCACAATGAGTTTAAGATAAGCTGTGAGTGCACCTGAGGTGAAAGCATTAAGTCTTAATATCTAATAAAGGTGTTATTAATACTGAATATTATTAGGTGATGCTGTATGTGTGTTTTAGAGGTAGCACAGTCAGTGTAGTGTGTTCTTGCACAAAGTTTTGTTGACTTATTGTTGCATTTTATTGTGTTTTATTTAATATGCTGTATCCATTTTAATGTAAAGCACCTTGATCTTAATATAATCTGCGACTAACGAGATCAAGAAGTGATTGTTAGTGTCTTAATAAATGTGTTATTAATACAGAATAAGTTTTAGTATTTGTTTTAGAGGCAGCACAGTGAGCGTAGTGTCCCTGCACACATTTTCATTGACTTCTTGTTGCTGTTTTATTATAGATTTTTATCATATTCTTGTTGCTGTATGCATTTTAATGTTAAGCACGTCGAGTTTAAGTAAAGTTGCCTTGCCTAACCTTACGTGACCCTGAAAGGACAGTTTTGGGGCTGATGTGGCTTCAGTTTTCCAGCAGTGAGGAAATGTCCTCTCTGTTAAAAGATTACTTATTTGGAATTAGAATAATTTATTGATTTGGTTTTCTGCAGAATCCTGCACATCTGCGACAATACATTTGCCTTAAACGTTTTGCAGTGAATTCCAAAAGTGTTGTCCACCAAAGAGACAGAAGTCATCTGTAAGCTCTTTAACAAAAATGGACAAACTTGTTTTGTTGCAGGACACAAGCAAAGACAAAAGTAATTTCTCGTTTAGTGCGCGTTTGCTCAACTGTTGCTGCACTTTTGCTCGGTTACCAAAAAGAATTATTTGGACAAAATCCAAGTGCTACCCTTCTTCTTCAGCCAATGGAAAACCATCGGCAGTAAATATGAGATAATGTACTTCTTCTGAGAGGGAACTGTCTTCAGCTTCATTGCAGGAAGCATCTGACGTAAACACATGAAGACTCAACAACAATAACACCCGCTACACGCCTGGCTCACCCCCCCACCAACAAACACTTCATCACCATAACACTCACTTTCTCCCCCTTCTGCGTGTTTCAAACGTGCTCTAGTAAACTTCCTTAATCTTTAAGACTGATTGACTGCTTTATCGGCAGCAGGATATATCTTAAATTTCCTTGTGCTCTTTGATGTACGGTACCAAGTTCACCTTTGTTTGCTTTGGACAGTTAAGATAGTGTCGAGATGACGTGAGAGAGAACAATAGATGTATCCTTTTCACTTATCAAACCACTCGAGAGATAAGAAGGCTCGATACGAAGGATAAGCCGAAGAAATGACAGGGAGGAATGAGGGAGAAGAAAGGTTTTGGTTGGTTTGTGGAGTTTGTGGTGGATGAAAGAGTGCAGGGCTTCAGCTGCAAATCTCACTGTATTTTTTGGTTTGAGGGATGTTTGAGAGTGAACACAGCCAAATCCTCCCCGCTCATCACAGGATCAAACCTGAATTCTCCTCTGAAAGCTGCACATGTTCTGTCACGTTTTATACTGTATATTTTCCTGTGTCCATTTCATCAGAAATCTGCCTCTAATTATGCATTTTCTCTTCCCTTTTCCTTGTGTGTGTGTTTGTGTGTGTGTGTGCCAAACCACCCAGAGAGATCCAAGGAAAAACCTGCAGGAAGGGAAAAAAAAGTGGATAGCCTCGCCTGAAATCGCCACAGTGAAAGAAGTACGAACTGAAGACCTGTCTGCATGTGTTTCTGTGTGTCTGCCTGAGTTGTAAAAGCGTGTAGCTGAAAGGAAACAATGTCAGCAATACACACCTGGGTCTGTTTTCTCCTCTGGATCAGCTTTGCCACACAGGACAAAACCCCAGGTAAGACACAAACACCTCTTTGTCCAGCAGCCTCAACTGATCCGTAAGCAGGGAAACATTCACAGGGATTAAAAGACTGAAGGGTTTGTTAACAGAACCTGATACACAGATCCAGTTTGTGAAGAAGATACAACAATCTGTGCATCTTAAAGTTGCAAGACTGGGAGATTTTTCTTTCAGCAATAGAGAACTGTCACATATTAGTCAGATGGCTTAGTCAAACATTTCCCCCCAAATTCTGACGTCAGGTATGAACTCAGGATGGAAATATTCTGCCACCACAGCAAGTGAAAAAGCAGTGACACAGCTGGACTTCAAAGAAAAGTCTGTCTGGTCTTATTTTTAAGTTCTGACCATCATTCCTAAGAGTTGAGGTAACATTTTACTCACCAACTTCTTTGCTGAGATCTGGAACAGACAGAAAAAAAGGATCGAAGATAGAAAAGTTCATATATAAAAGAAAATCTAATATGCTAAATATGTAAACATATACAGGCACTTAATGGCATGAAGAACACAAACAAGGCTGCGGCTTAAGGACGAGAGCTTGAAACCTGTTGCAATCCAGAATAGCTGCCAATCCAAGAAAACCTCCATTAAGTGCCTGTATTTGCGCACATATTTAGCATTTTCATTTCTCACTTTTCTGCATATATATATATATATATATATATATATATATATATATATACTACGGGCACCACTGTTGCCTTCACCTTCCAGGCCTTCTCCAGCTCTTCTCTGAGCCCTTGATATACATATTTTTTTTTTTTTCATTGTGTTTTCACTGAAGTCTTCTTCCACAGTTTTTCTTTGAATCCTAAGATCTCGAACACCTATGGTTTTACCACAGGTTTACCATATAATCTAAAGCACGTATTTAGGTTATCATCCCCTACATAGGAAAACTGCATGCACAACTAAGTTTAGAGACCCTTAGGTCAAGGAAATGACCAGCAAACAGTTATTCTATCAGATTTAGCGGAAAAGACTCTGCTGTTTGAGGAAACTCTCAGTTTTTGTTCCTGGTCAGAATTCAGGATGGAAAGTTTTTAAGATTGTGCTATCACTGATTTTGTAATCTCATTTAGTACACACGCACTTATTTATCAGTCAAAGTACTTAAGTGGATTGGATTGAGTGTTTATTATATTAAACTACAGCATGTGTGAAGTGAATGTTTCACACTATTGTTGGCTAACTACCTCAGCAGATTGTTCAATCACAAAGGCTAAACCGCAAGACTTTCTGCAAGGGCACGAAATGTCACATTACTGTGTGACAGGATCCGACACGCAGGTAAACTGGTCGGCTGCTTTGCTACATCGTGCAGGTGTGAGTCATTACTCTGCTGCTGTCAGAACTGTGATTTACACGAAGAGCAAGAATGAAAGGAACAGCTGTGAGCATGAGCTGGCAGTGTCAGTCAAACACCGTCAGAGAGGCGGGGAAGGTGCAGAAAGAAATACTCAGGTGATAAAGAAACAATTAATCCCTCGTCATTCAGCTGTTGTAATGCCAGTTACTGCCACGCACTCATGCTAACTCAAATGATAATGATCTGATTCCGGTTTTGGCTCAGACCTCCTCCTGAAAGAACCTATCAGAGAAAAAGGAACTTGGGCGGCTGACGTGAGCGAGTATTGAAGTGGTTTTCTGAGAAGAGGTTGTGGAGGCGTGTGGAATTCAGACCAGAGTTTCTCCAGGAATTATCTCAGTGGTTGAGTTAATTCAACACTGCCGTGTGTGGTATCATTTTGCACGTGGTCCATGCCAATTAGTAATGTCAAAGTAGGTGTTTTGCCTCTTATTATGAAAGTTGACCACCGTGAGGACAAAAGGAAACTGTGAGGAAAGAACACAGTTTAACTAAGACCCAACATGAGACCTGAGTTGAGAACTTTGTTAATAAATTGTTCTGGCTGCAGGCTTTAGAAAGGATCCTTTTGCACTGACAGCTAGTGGAAAACACATGCTATGACATCACTATTGGGGAGTGGCCAAAAGGTCGTAAATATGCTTAAAGGATAGGTTCACAATTTCTCACATCTGTCTTAAAACAAGAGTCAGGTGCCACAGACAGAGAGCCACAGACAGGAAGTCAAAGACGGTCGGTTTTGGTCTTTTCATGGGGCCTTATCCTTTAACTAGCCCGCTGAACCTCCAGCATTATTAGTGCATCACCATGAATTAATGAAAAAATATTTCATTTCCATTTCTATTTATGTTTTGCATTTATTGATGCCCCTTCAGGCTCCACCCACTGAAATTTGAATTAACCAGTGAGATTATTTCTGCCTCAAACAGGTCATCAATCAGAAATGTTTGCACACTCCAATCTGCAACAGATAAATCAGTTTGACTCAGTCTGAGCATGACGCACAAGCTCAGACAAGTTGCTGTTATTGTTTGTGTTGTCACTGGTATCTGTTTTCAATCAGAGGAGAATCGTGTATTTCCCAAGAAAAAGGTTTGGCATCCTGTTTTGTGTAATATATGTGGTAAATGTCATTGCAATCTATTAAACTACTGAGTAACCCACCTCCACCCTGGATGTGTGGTAATAAAGGGAAGTTGAGGGTGAATATGGAGAAATTAAATGTGACACACACATCTTAACACGATTTTACTATAAAATAAGGTATGAAACATTAAGTAGTTATAAGTTGCTTCAGTACAGTAAATATTCATATTGAAATATCAGTAACAATATAAATGTTATTCTTACTGTAACCTTTTAAAAATTAGCAAAGATTTCACTGTGTATTAACTGGATTTTGGTTATTTGGTGAATTGCAAAATGTTGGCAAATTTGCCCCAGTGAAGTTGGGTGGGTCCTGCATTAATCTTGTAGCCCTGTCTTGTAGAAGTGCATATTCCTAAATAAAGTTAAATTAAGTTACCACACAAACATGGGCCCAGGTGGTTTTATTCCAGCGTGGGAGTGCTGGTTGGTTTCTAGGCCTCTGATCATGCAAAAAGCTGCCATATGTTGTCTGTTTTGTGTGTACTGTACTCAATGTGAACTTGTAGACAACAGGGTGGTGGCGGTGGGGGCCCAACAGCAAATGGGCCCCTTAAGGCCATATTCAGATTTTGACTTGAATTCCTTCATTCAATTGAATGGAGCCAGTCCATCGACGCAGTGGGGGGGTCATCACAGTGAGGTCGGGCAAAACAGTGCAGGGTTTTCCAGCAAGAAACCTTAACCTTGCTCACTTCTGCTGTAACGCAACGTCATCCGGCAAGGCGTTGCATTGGTGACTCAAATACATACAAGCGCACATATCTGGTAGATTACTTTGTAACGTTTTTACCTCCCAATAGCCAGTTTTGTTTGCTAGGGGTTATCAAGACAAGGATGCTGGTTTTGCTTGCCACCCAAATGGCAAACACCAGATCTCTGCACTTAAACTTTCAGGTGTTGTCCCTACATGGCGTTGTGTCCCTATTGTACTTCTTTAGGCTCAGCTCGACTGCCACCCGCAAGCTCCCCTCCTGGGACTGGCTCCAGGAGCATCCTCGGTTTCCCACAAGCACACATATCTGTATCTGCCGTATTTCTGCCGTCTACCTCGCAACCTTCACAATGAAAGATAACTTTCCAGAGTAGCAAAATTCTGTGTGTGAGTACTACAAACTGATAAGCCTTCAAACACACATACTCCAATTGGATTTCCAGGATTGTATTTCATCGTCTCAGGCCTCCACCAATGCAGCTTGTTTTATAAACACAGGGCTGTTGTTGGTTCAAGTATCATTATACCGCCCAGTGCCTTTCACTCTGGGCAATTCCGGAAAAGGAGTCCAACCTCCCTCGGTTTCCTAAGTCTGGGTGAGGTCGAGGTGAGGTTGGCATATTGCTCGGCTTTGCACCAAAGAAAATCAAACCTCACTGTGATCTCGTGTTGACTCTCCGTGTGATGTTTCAGATGTCACTGTGACGTGTTTTGTTTCGGAGGAGTGCGTGCTCCCCTGCAGCTTCCAGCCGGACAGCGAGGAGACCATCGAGTGGTTCAGACAGGACGTGGTGGTGTACAAGTTCGAGCGGGGCGGCAATGACGATGACGATGACGACGATGACGACGACGACGATGATGATGACGATGACAGCAGCGAGGAGCACTTTGAGCACGAGCAGGTCGCTGGCCGCGCCTCCATTTTCCCACACCTGATATCCCGCGGCAACGCCACGCTGATCCTCAGGAGGAGTGGTCTCAAGGACAGAGGCACGTACAGGTGTCACGTGAGCACCTCGAGGGGCGAACACAACGCAAAGGTCATCGTGAAGGTGGAAGGTGAGTTTCTCAATAAGGTTAGGTGTGAAAGCACTCTTAGGATGTTGGTTGAAAAGTTGGTTCCCTTGGAGGTGTGTCGTCTACAGCTCTTTATCTAACAGCTCACTGTGGCCGACCCTGACTGTCCCATTGCCCCCGTGATGCATTTTTGAAATAGATAAGCATTTAGCTCAAAGCACCGCTGTGCCTAGTCTCACAGAGGCGCCAGCATGGCTGCAGTCTTGTTTTATAATTCCCTGCTGTTATTCTGAATGCCAGGTGCATAATTACTTCAAAATTACTTGAAGCCTTTCTGCACACAGATCTCCATGCCAATATTTTTTTTTCTACCATGCAACCCTCCTGGGAGGCTCGGCAGTGAAAGCGACATTAGGGTATTTTTAAGTGTTTCCAATGTTTATAAGAACTGTTTTAGGTAGTATTATATTGTGTTAAAAGGGCTCTAATGTTATTTGCATGAGAATGATATCACCCACTGCCAGGCTATATTGGGCCCTGGCATTTAGAGTGTATTATCAGGGGCTGCTGGCAAACATTTTAGCATGCTGTGAGTGTCTTGTGTGTGTGTGTGTGTGTAGCACCCATCCGAGGCCTGTCTCTGGAGCTGTCGAGGCTGAGCGGCTATGAGGAGATGAAGTGCACCGTCCGTAATGTCTTCCCGGCTCCTCGTGTAACCTGGGCGACTGAACCACCCACTTTCGAGGACCTCCGACCGGTCACGCGCATGCTGGCCGACAAACAGGGGCTGTACACGGTTGACAGCCGCCTCAAGAGGCTGAAAGGACAACCTGACCTCATCTACATCTGTAAAGTCAAGACCTCCTACGGTGGTCCGGCCTGGACCACCTCACTCAGGGAAAGAGGTAAAAATGATGAGAGGTCTCTATCAACAAAATTAAATGAGATTTTTTACTAGGGTTTGTGGATTAATAATACAGCAATTTACACAGCATTTCGAGCTATCACTAATTTGGAAGGCAAGATATGTCAAATTTCAGAAGAATGTGTTATTTTTAGATTGTAAATGCAGCTTTCACATAGTTCAATTTGTATTTATTTATTTACTCATTGGAGAACCTGTGGCCTTTTATGTCCCCCTCTCTTCTGAAGCCAAACCTATGCCCTTGTTCTCTGGTAGAAATAAGAGGAACTCAAGGGAGAGATCTGACCATCCCCTGCTCCGCCCCTCCTTACCTGAACAACCCCTTCCTCAACTGGAGCTTCTCCAACGGTGAGGACCCCTCCCACATCCTCACCTACGACAGCCAGTCGGGGGACAGCGTCTCCTCGCCGCCCTGGGACAACCACGTGGAGCTGGACGGCTTCAGGGTCCCATTTGGAGACGGCTCTCTGCGACTGATGGACCCCAAGCACTCGGAGCACACGGGCAGCTACACCTGCGTATTCTCCATGCCGTACAACACTCACACCGAACGCACTGATGTAACTATTGACGCTCCTGGGGGTAAGGTCACAAACACAAACGCAGTCATAAACCAAAGAGGGATGTGTGCAAACTGGTTCACTGAAGCAACAGGTCCAAACAAATCCCATGTGTAGAATCAAACCAACAATGTGTTAGTCCGTCTCAATACTTTCTGACTTCCTGTCTGTGGCTTTCAGCTCCGAGCACATTGGTTCCTACTCAAGACGTAACGTAAATCTTTTAAAAACACCTCACAAATATATAGTTTTATCTTTTAAAAAGGCTCAGTAATTTCCTAAAACAATTTCCTGGTGCTCTAGTGTGTATTTACAGCAGAGTATTTCAGTTTTATCAGCTTAAGATACACAATACTTTTCAGTAGGATCAATTCATTGTTGGTTTTGGTCTTTTCATGACATTAAGAAATGTAGAATATCACCAGATTTATCCTTTAAAGGACCGTACTGCTGGTTCTGTACATTTGATCCCTTTAAACTTAGCATACCGAATATTTTTACAAGGCTTCCTACCATCAAACAAGAAGAAAAAATGAAATTCTTTAGTAAAGGATCGGATGCAAATAACATATTTCTCACTTACTTCTAGTTGTATCTAGCCACGCAAATAGTTGGTTTTAATTGTCCAGGTTTTGAGATACTTGCGTCTGAGATTTCTGCCTCTACAACTATACAATGGAGGTGAATGGGATTTAATTTTTGGTGCTCAGAGTATTGTCAAATTACATTTAAAAAATCAACAGCAGCATCTCCTGAATCAGTATCCTTGTTACTCAGGATAATTCACTTCAGGGAGATTATTTATTCAGTATGGGAAGTAGTTTTAATTTCCCTTCAATTCCTTCTAACACACATGTACATGTATCGCAACACTTTAATACAAATGTTTTTAGCGGTCCTCAAATCTCAGTGTCGTCATGTAATATAAACAAAACCTCATTATGATACAATTTTATGATTTCAAGTCAACAAGTCCTCATACCTAAACTACAAAATAGGCTGCTTGTCAGAGCTTTCTGAAACGTCCCATATGAGCTTTATAATAATGACTAATACGATCATATTCTGATCCACCACTTCTACGGTCAAAAGCCAAACCATCCACCGTGACCTCCTTTGTAAGAGGCTGTACGACAGCATAACAGCGTGACGCTGCTTCCCCTTTGCTTCTGAGAGACAACAGTCGTTATTCGACACAACCACAAGAGGTCGCTTCTCTGGAAAATGAAAAGAAGTGTTTGAACAGACAACCAGTGCTGTTGTTTTCCTTATGAAGACTGTCTCCTCCGAGTTGATCCTAGCAAAACTAATTTAAACTAACGGCTGCTGGGAAGATGGAGAAACACACACTCAAAACTTAAAATGATGGTCAACCTTAATGCAAAGCCGAAGTGAAAACATGCAGAGCCACCAGTTTGGTCCTTTAATTAGAAAAATGCGTAGGTTGCAGCTGTACTGATTATGAGCATATTAAATAACTCGAGAATGAAACAAGTTAAAAAATACTAATAACAATAATAAAACTAGTATATGCATTATATAACAGAGAATGAAAATATAAAGAAAGCAACATCTATGTACAAAGTAAAGTTTTCACAACACAAAAAAACAGAGACTGTTATTTGTTGTTTCATATTGAAGTGTGTATGTTTTTATTAATCTGTGTGCATTTGTTACCTGTGTGCAGGTCAGCGAAGCATTTCAAATCACCCATCTTATTGGTGGATTGTCAGTCTGGTGATTGCAGTGCTGGTTCTTGCTCTGGCGGGCATGCTGGTCTACCTGAAGGTGAAAGGTAAAGACGGACTCCAGGAGATTTGGACATTAACTGAAAAAACGAAGACAGCTTGACTGGGCTGACACAAGACACACGTCACATACGAGGGGTGTAAAGCAAATTACAATCCCCATCACAAATATCGGCATTCACATACTGATATTCAAACTGGGAGCGGGCAGAAACAGTCTGGGGTGTTTGGTTTTGGCCTTAAATTGTTTGCTATTACCATTTATACACTTTATATGGGAAATTGTCCGTTTTTTAAAAGAAGAGTTCAACATTTTCATTTGGATCTTTTTTTGCTCTTTATCTTGTGGTCAATAAAGCAAAAAGCACATTTTCAAGCAAATGTTCACAACTGTGGAGGTTTACACTTTTAAGTGTAAGTAAGGAAAAGGAAAGTAAGGAAAAGTCTCCGAAAGTCTCCGTTACTTTATGGCAGAAATTAACTGCTAAGTCATGACTAAATGGCCGTGCTGCAAGTTTACACCGATAGAAGGAGTATTCAGATATTTTACTCAAGAAAAAGTAAAAATACTCTGTTACATCTAAAAGTCATGCATTCAAAATCTTACTTGTGTACAGAGGTATTATCAGCAAAATGTACTTTAAGTATCAAAAGTAAAAGTACTCATTATGCAGCCGAAAGGCCCTCGTCAGTATTATATTAATATATATTGTATTACTGATTTATTGTTACTGATGCAGCATAAAATGGGATAACTCAAGTGCAAATATACCTACAAAATTCAATTCAAGTACAATACTCCACCACTGCACTGAAACTAACAGCTAAAAACACATCATGAAATCTAATTTTATAGTCAGCATTGATGTAAAATCTAATATAAAAAATTATTAGTATTTTTGGAAAAACCTGGCGATAAATTACAGCAGAAACTAAATGTTGAATGGTACCAAATATCTTTTCAGGTTCAGGGTGACTGGTCCTAAAACTGGTGTGTGTGTGGCGGTGAAATGTGTGTTTCTGCATAAAATATTAAAAAGAGTGTAAATTCAAGCTTCTCTGTCTCATACTGAATGCTCAGAGTAGCCTGCTTGTAGTTAACCGATTGTTTCCTTCGGAACAAATGCCATTCATTATCTGTCCATATCCAAATACTGCATCTGGATGAGGCTATATATATATATATTATACACACACACAACTACTCTTTCCCCCCATAAATAACAAATAAGTAAAAACAAGTATTTATAATAGTGGGGGGGAAATGGAAAATAAATACCCACAGGCAATCCAAACCATACAATTAATGTCACACCTGTCATTACACACCCACACCAGTCAAACCAGCTACAACTAATTGGATCCGGGTCACGTCTGTTATCCGGGGTGTTGATGCATTCTAGGAAATGTAGGCAGTCACAAACTGAGTGAGGAGCAGAGAAGGCCGGTTGAATAAAAGCAGGTGAAACAAAAAAGTAAATTTGAACAGAAGTGAATCTGGATCAGTTTGTGTGAGCTAAATCACATTTTAGGGTGCGTTTCTGTGCTGAGTGGCTCTGTGCTTTGAGTTCATTAATGATTTCTGATTTCAGCCGTTCTCACACACATTATGTCTCTCCCGTCTGTCCTCAGGAAGAACCGTGAAGGCCAGAAACGACCCTGAGGAGGTGACGGAGCTGCATTTAGTCAAAGGTGGGTCATCAAATATTTTACAAATACTACTTGCACTACCCAGAACCAGACACCAGATGGAGTCATAGATTAAGTATTTGCTCTGTTGCAGCTACTGTAGGTCACTGTCTACCTTTACAGCTCTAAGATTATAACACTTAGTCTATTCTCTCTCATTGAACTACAGCCTCAAAATGACCATGAAGTTGATTCAACACGTCTTTAAAACAGTTTCAACAAAAACTGAACATTATAACCTTCATGAAAGTGGGATTTATTGCAGGGCTATTGTATTAGAAACAACATGTTTCTGCCACAGAAACTGCTTATTTTTTCAGACTTTTCCCTAATCTGTAACACTTTACTTTAAGTTCCCTTTAAGTTTAATAGGTGTTTAATAACACACTATAATGTAGATGTACGTAGATATAAGAACATTTTTATGTGTTTATTAATGTACAGTAATTGTCAAAAATGATAACTTCTCCTATGATTCTTTATTTTATATTATTACAACTGTTTAACTATATTGTCATTCATTATCTGTTTATACACCAGCCTGCACTTATGGGTGCCCACAGGAGTTATAGTTGTTAATAAATACATTAATAAACACTTATATCTGTTTATAACTACATTATAATGTGTTATAAAGTGTTCCCCTCTATTCCTTTCTTTTTTTCTTGTGAATTACTTTTACTTTAACTTCTTTAGGACTCTAAAAGTGTTTTAAATGAAACAAGGAAGAAAAACACTCTTTGGTTGAACTGATCACAACCTTTTGAAATATGTAACCTGTGACATTGGGTTGCAAGTACACTGCTTAATTTTAAAGTAAATATAGTAAGTAGTAAATATAGTAATTATGAAGTTACAACCAGCAGCCGGTTAGCTTAGCTTAGCATAAACACTGGAAACAGGGGGGAACAGCTAGCCTGGCTCTGCCCAAAGGTGACAAAATCTGCTTCTCTAGTTCAGTAATTAATAAGCTATAACTTGTTTGTTTAAACTGTTCAAATAACTGAGTGCAAAAACAGCACGTTGTGGTTTTAAAGGGGTTCATGTGCTGGCACAGTAACTTCCTTGATGATTCTGGTGCTGGTAGGCAGATTTCTTTCCCCTTTGGACAGAGCCAGGCTAGCTGTTTCCCCCTGTTTCCAGTCTTTATGCTGGTTTTAAGCTAAGCTAACTGGCTGCTAGCTGTAGCTTCATATTTACCAAACACATACAAGAGTGGTATCAATCTTCTCATCTAACTTTTGGCAAGAAAGTGAATAAATGTATTTCCCAAAATGTCAAACTGTGCATTTATGGAAAGCAAAATAGTTTGGGAACCACTGTATTAAAGTGCATTAGTTTTAGCTAGGTGTACCCAATAAGCTGGCAACTAAGTAGATAACGTAAGCAATGCAATGGGTAATTTAAATGAAACATCTTACAGTACAGAGTGATACAAGATCACAGGTAAAGAGAGAAATTAAAAAAACGTATATCAGAATTTGTTTCATGGCCTTTGTTTCTTCATCCTCTTATCCAGAACCATTATTCTTCTCTCATTCTTACAGACTCGACAGCAGACAGAAACCTGAATGAGAGCAGCCCTTTGACTGCAGGCGGCACCAACGGACAATCAGGCCTCCAGAGCGGCACTCAGTTAACCTGAGAACAAACAGAAACAACAACTTGGAGACACCTAAAACTAATAAAATACTAACAAAACAAATGCGCACACAGCTAGACACTGACGAGGAACTAACAGCTTCTTAGAAACAGAAGGTTTCTTTAAAAATGGAATTATATACTTTCAAATGACTATTTTGGCATATTTGGGAGTTTTTCTAATTGGGAACTCTTCTTGGTCCCTGAGGATTTTAGATGACACCCTGATAAACTGCTGCTTTTTCGTGTATATGCTGAAGTGTAGAACATGCTTTCAATGTCTTCATTAAGGGTTTGTGAACCCTGATAGTGCAGCTATGAATCTGCTGTTATTTCAGGAACTCTTTAAGGGAAATGTTTTCTTGTGAAGAACCCTAAAGACGGATCCTGCTGAACCCTAAAAGCCTGTTTCCACCACAGGAACGACCAAGGAACCATTTTAGGAACTCAGGAACCTGCATTTTGACCAGAGAAACAATGGTCTGAATTTAGTTCCTGGCCCCAAAAATGCTCAGTGGGAACTTTCTGATGACCCAGGAACTATTGGGACACAGTTTGCAGTGGTCTAAGTGAAACGTTCAGTGTTCAAAAACAAACTTTTTGCTACTTGTGTACAGCTTTAAGGCCTCGTCACACCAGAAAAGGGTACAGCAAAATGAATCTGCGCTTCTTTGTCAAATATTTGGTTCTGACGTAGTGACAATAATAACAGAACCAGCAGGTGAACTGCAGTAGCTGGCGAGCTAACCGCTAACAGCCGGGTGAGTAAGTGCTAGTCAGTCACAATAGCTCCCGGAGAGTCTCTCTATTTTCTCTCAACTGTTCCCTTTACTTCCCCCTGACTTTTGTTCACCATTGTACACCATTTCAGTCAACAAAAAGTTATTGGAGAGGGAAAATTAAGCTCTCCAAACAGTCAGTTAGCAGACTCATTACCTCATTAGCTTAGCTCGCCTGCTAATGAGACAACAAGTTCACACAGTTTATTCAGAAGGCGTATTTGTGCCATCGACTCCTGTCTCATGTTGGTCTGTAAACCATTACTCTGTTTTGGAGCAAGTGATACTCCAACAGAGGAGGTTAAATAAATCTGGATGGTGCCACACAGCTAACCAGCTACGATAGCTTCCTCCATTTTGGACTCTCCAGCTTTCTGTCCCCTCAAAGGTCAGCTCTGTCAAGACGGCTTACTATTGGTCAACAATGCAAATTTGTGTGTCAAAGTTCACCAGAGCTGCAGAACTAGATGCAAAAATTTGCAGGGATTTATTCGCAGTGATTCCACTGAAATTATTTAAAATTTACCACCATTTTAAATGCTGGTATGATGAGTCCTTTATTTAGACAGTAATCAAACACTGGGTGCCACTAGGACAAGAGGAGGTCGTTTTTTGTAATGTTTATTGTTTAAAGTTTATCTTGTCGACTCTCATGGTTCTTCAGATATGGTGGAAATGAAACAGGAATGCAACATATTTTTTTTTGCTTCAAGTTACTTATTTGGTCTCTCAGTTCTTGGCACTATTTAGTGGAAATGAGGCATTAGAAGAACTCCAGGGATCATTTGCAAAGTTACGACGGGGCTGAGAACCAAAACGCTGCATCACAAAGCTTGTGAAGTCAAAAAAGAGCCTCTGTGTGAATTTTCTGATGTTTTAAACCATGTCGTCTTTTTTCTTGAGGTTGGAGTCAGTTATGCACTAGAAGGGATTCAGCATTCTGCTCTTAGACACTTGCACAGACTGGATTTCCAAACTTCATGTTACTACCTACACTGTCCTGCGGCATTTAAAGCTTCACTGAACTTAAAGGGCACTCCGAAAGGTCAAGCTCCTTCTGGGAATTGTTTCCTGATTATAAAGATGAATGTGACTGTGAATCATTGATGTGACTGAACAATATGGACTTCCTTTTTGACGTGGAGAGATTAACGTTTAACTTGCTGTCATGAAGTGACAAGAACTCTCTAATATATAATCAAAAGCAGATTCGAATAGTTTCTGCTTCTCTCTGCACTGCCACACTTTGCTGTAAACATGCATCACGTTTCACGAATTATACTTGACCTCTTTCACAAATGTGTCATAAATAATGTATTGTTATTAAAAAGACTAATCACTGAAGGTTTATGTCTGTGTTGTTCTGTGTGTCTGATTTTTATCTGCGATATGACAAAACAATCTTAACTCAAGGACCACTTACTGGCTTTTTCTGGAGCTTTTAACCACATCTCACAGACTTCATCAGCAAATGACGGTTGCTCAGTCACAAAGTCCTTTTTGGTGAAAATATCATCCAGTAACTGGTACCAGATGTGAGGTGCCAACTCCGTGACAACTGAGCAAAGTCAGTTGAAAGCTCTGGAAAAAGCTAGTAAGTGGACCTTAAGCTAAGATTATTTTGTCTATTTTGTTATTTTGTATTTGAAACTGCTGTTTCCAGGTCAAAAATGATCTTTAATGCTCAGAAAGCAGATGTTTTCTGTAAAAAAAGTGGACCATGCAGCATTTTAATGTGAAATTGCTTTCATGTGATGATCCTAAAGTATAAGTTATTCTATATTTTTCTTGAATCGACAAATCCCACGAAAATACCAAAATGAACAATGTGTTAGTCCGTCTCTTATATGCAATATTTTCTGACCTCTCTACTCTGTCTGTGGCTCTCAGCTCCAAGCCCATTGGTTCCTACAGAAGACATAAATCTTCATAAATATATAGTTTAATTTTTAAACAAACAAAAAGGAGGAAATGGTGCATTTGTTGGGACTATTTTGAGCGGCGAATTAATCCACATGTGGTGCTGTAGTGAGTGTTTGGGGCAGCAGGACGGTGTGTGTGTGACTGAGTCAGAATAAACTACAGTGTGTGTGTGTTCATGGTGATGAAGGAACATGTCAGTGCAGCAGTGTGGCTCACTGTGTTATGGTGTGTCAAGCAGGAGTATTCAATGGAATAGGACCCAAACGCAGACTAGCAGGTGCAGATGAATAATTTATTAACAAAAAGGCTTACACTGAATTGGCAGGCAAAAGCAACTCTCAGCAGGTAAGCAGTCAAAAACAGAAAAATAAGTCCAACAGTGAGCAGGCAAAATGCAAAATCCAAAATCAGGCAAGGTACAAGAAACCAGGGTGCTGACAGAGATACAATGACAACTGAACAAAGGAAGGACACACACTTTAAATACACTCAGATGAGAGGAGATAATGAGACACAGGTGCAACTAATAACAATCAAAACTGGAGGGAAAAGCAAACAAAGACAGGAAGTGAAATAGCAAGACATGGGGATAAAGAATAAAGAATAAAACAGGAAATTACAGAACACAAAACCGTGACACATTGTGTTTTTAATAGTTTTTGGCCAACAATGGAGCTCTATGGCTCAGAGGAAGAAGATCCATCAGGCTGTGATACACACACAACACCTGTCAGTAGATACATTCACTGTTGGTTTTGGTCTTTTTATTGGATTTGTTGACAATAAGAAAATATAGAATATTACCAGATTTATCCCTTTAATCACAAATTAGTGCAGTAACCCAGTTCCCTAATACATTTTAGATTTGCTCTTTGTGCCCAATGAAACTCTGTTCTTGGGTGTTGTTCCTCTCTAGAGCCCTTTTTGCTGGACAAGTAATACCTAATCAAAAGTCACTTGTGTTAACAGCTGAAGTCACCAGTTAGTAATTCATCAAATAAGACAAAGTTCACCTTATCTGTTGCGGGTGATAGGTTAGGTGAAATGAAAGTGACTCAAGGAGATTGCTAAGTACACTGAGATGCAGAAACGCCTTCAACAGCCAATTACTCACAATAATTGAATGCTGGATATGAACAAAACTGGACTAAATCTCTTCTTCTGGGTAATGAAGTTTAGCAGATTCCTCTGTTGCTCACTCAGTTTAGGATTAATACAATGCAAAGTGGTTTAGTATGAAAAAAGAACACATGGACAGATGTGCATTTCTATAATAAAATGGTTATTGTCAGATATAACAAAGTAGGTCAAACAAGAAAGTATCACAAAGTAAACAGTCTTGTGTTTTTACTAACTGTTCTATGCGTTGTACTGGACTACACAACTCACAGTCAGCAGTGTTAGGGAAGCTACTCTGAAAGCATAGCTTTCCAACCCGGGGCCCTCTGATGCATGTCATCCCCTCTCTACAGCTGTCACTGTCCAATAAAGGCAAAATGCCCCCAAAAAAGAATCTTAAAAAAAAAAAAGTACCCACTTGTTCACAGGTCATACATAAACCAAAAAAATACCCCACTATTCATGGGAAAGTGCAAGGGATGTCAGCCTTGAATTACACTAGAGAAGCAATGGTAAAATGGTAAATTTAAAACTGCTTTACCTTTTATGGCCCCAAATCGTAATGGCAAAAAAGTAATTTAACTACCTGAATCACTATGCAAATATGAATGTAGTTGAACTACCAGCAAGCTACTGCAAAATTAAACTACGAGTTTAATTACATGTAGTTCACTACTCCCCAACACTGACAGTCAGTGTTTCATGGTCACTGTTCACTGGCACAGTATGTTCACATACCGGTTACTTATCTGGATGTTTTTACTGTGAAACGCTGTTTGGAATCTCTGAGGAAATTATTTAACATTTTGTTAACGATTTTAGCCGGACAATTACAGTGTAATTATTTAGTATAATGTGTAATCAGTAAAATACGTATACCATCACAAATATGGTACAGGAATATTGTTACTGGGTAACAAGATTTAGGAAAAATGGGGGGAAATAGTGGTAATGGGTTTGATCTTGCAATGAAAATAATGAAAACATATTAGAATGGCAGGATGAAAGAGAGATGCATGCAGCGATGCTTCCTCCTATTCAAAATGATTCCCTGTAAAGTTGCTGAGAACACAGACACACGACCTTGTAAGGTCACGAGCAGGGGAGAAATCTGATAACCGACCGGCTCCATGTTAGAGAGAAAGTTGTTCTTCCTTCACGAGGCTCTACGCTCAAGATAAGTTAATGTGTTACAATGTCCATTGTGAAATCTTTACACTACTGAGGGCTATTTGACCTTTATCCTGCTGATACATGCTAACAACACACACACACACACACACACACACACACACACACACACACACACACACACACACACACACACACACACACACAGATTACTTGGCAGTCAGAACTAAAATTAGCTTCCAGCTGTTGAATCACGTCTAGTGGTCAGACTGGTTAGTTGGCCTTGGTGTGACACGGTCACACTCATTGTGGATTTACATTTTTCCAGTTTCAGTACACTTCACGACGGAGGACTATTTAACAGGAGGATGACTGTGGTCAAGTGCGCCCTGTTTTTCTTGGTCTTGACCTGTCTGTGGACTTTTAACAGAGGAGGTGAGTGTGACGTTCACAGCCCATCAGATCTTATTCCACTCTAAGCTTAAATTCCAGATAAGTTTAAACTTGGTACATTGTTAGTTTTCACCAGAGAAAGCAAGAATACCAGTAATCACAATTCATAAAGTTAGATCTATTATAAAATCTATAGAGTCAACCCACCTAAAATCACTTTTCCCAGTGACATTCAGATCATTTCACTTTTATGTGCCAAGGTTTTCAGATATGTATCCTATGAAACTTCAGCTGCCACCTCAATACAATGAAGGTGAATTCATTTGTTGTATTTTAATCTTAATGTAATGAAATATAAGCTTCTGTTAAGTTTCACTACTTTAAGCGTTAAAAACAAACTGACATTCACTTGGACTGTACTGTGTGGAGGAAAAAATCTAAAAAAATATCACCACATAACACGAAAACTGTGTGTAGCTAGATACCACTAGAGATAAGTGAGAAAATACATCTTTAAAATGCGTGAGTTAACGCTTTAACTGAAGAAGTACAACAAGTAAATCCTTTGCTTTAGGTTTTAAAAGCAGTATATACTGTAACTGCTGAAAGATAGAAACTGAGATTATTTACTAGCAGTCAAAGTTTGAACTTTAGTCAAGTGGCAAAGTCCAGAGTGACCATGTATATTTAATGAGGAAAAATCAATAAAATAAATCTGTTATGGAGTGCAGACAGAAGATTAAGAGCTTCCTGTTGTAAGTCTGAACTGGAATCTTGCACATCCTGCTGGGATACATTCCTAAACACACACAATGAATGCTTTAGATTTTTGTTTTTAAATTCCTAAGCATGAGATTTCCTTGTTAGTGGAAACACAAAATGCAACATCTTAAAAGGAGCAGTGTGTAGGATTTAGTGGCATCTAGCGGTGAGGTTGCAGATCGCAGCCAACTGAATACCGCTTGCCGCATCCTCTACGGTGGCCGTGAAACTCGCAAAAAACGCGAAAGGCCCTATCAAGAGTCAGTGTTTGGTTTGTCAGTTCTGGGCTACTGTAGAAACTTGGCGGTGCAACATGGCGACCTCCGTGGAAGGGGACCCGCTCCCTCTGTAGATATAAAGGGCTTATTCTAAGGTATTGAAAACATGATTTGTATTTTCTGGTGATTATACACTAATGAAAACATACCTATAAATATTATATTCCATTTCTGCAACATTCTGCCAATAGGTCTCCCTAAATCTTACACACTGGTCCTTTAATCAACAACAAAAAAAGATGTTTTACTTCTGATCTCACTGAACCTAACTTGTGTCCTTCTCATCCCAAACAATTGATTTTGCTGACTTCTAAATGTTGCGTTGTTTTCTACACATTTTCTCATTTTAAAGCTGCACTAATAGACATTTTTATTTATATAGTGGATCAAATGAAAATGTGTAATGGGAAAGGGGTCACTCTTAGTGATAAACGCATAGAGAATTCTCACCAACTCTGCAGCTTAAAAGACCATTTTAGCCTCTTTTAGCCCATAGTTTTGGTTTTACAGAAAAAATACACTCTCAGTGCTCTCATCAACCTCATTTCCAGCAACAGTTTTTTTTTTAGCTCTGATAAATCCACAGTACACTACCTGTCCAGCACCAAACAGCAGAAAGAAACAGTTAGTGACTAGCTGGTGAACATAGCGCAGCATTTAGAAGCTAAAGACGCTAAAGGAGAGTGAATATTGGACTTATCATGTGGAAACTAACACAACCCCCAATAATAAATTATGTTGCTCTGTCTGCTGGACGTGTAAATGTTTGTAAAATGTTGGCCAAAACAAAAGAAAAAAAAACAATTAATGCATCTTTAATCTTCTATATGTATTTTCTTTTATTTATTTTCTTACAGAAATTTACAATGTGCTAAATAAGTTAATTTTGTAGTAGTAGCAGCAACAGAATCATAATCACTACATAACGTAATCTATTCTTCTATTGCTATGCAGATGACAAAAAGTTATACATGTCAGTACAATTATTATTATTCTGCTCCCACAAGGTCACATTATTCATCAACATAATTTAACGCTCTTGTTATGCAGACGACACAGTTATAGATATCAGTAGAAACCAACGACTCCTCCATCTCTACTCAATCTCAATAAAAGACATAAATCGGTGATTAGTGTGATTTTGCTTTATATAGTCAAAAAAGTTAATAATCAGGCTATTAAGAGGTTCACTTTTCCCTGAACTGAACTTTGATGGGTGTCTCTTTACCTAATGTGTTGCAGATGCTGAGGTGTCCTGTGTTTTCATGGAGAGCTGCATCTTACCGTGCAGCTTCCCGGTCGGCACTGATGTACTCATCCACTGGATTCAGGTGACAGCAGGAGACACTGTCCACTCCTACTACCACAACAAAGACCAGCTTTCACACCAGCACGAGCACTACAGAGGCAGGACATCACTGTTCAGGGACCAGATCTCCAGAGGAAATGCCTCGCTCCAGCTGACAGGGGTGGAGGTTCAGGACCAGGGCAGATACAAGTGCTACACCAGCACCATGAGAGGCAACAAGGACTCATTCATCAACCTAAAAGTGGACGGTATGAAATTCATAATAGAGACAGAAAACCCAAACACTCACAAGAAATGCCATTTGCTTCTATAGTATTTTTTATGCTGTAAAACATCATATTGGAATTTTGTGAAATCAACTAATATCTATCAATAACTCATTAATTCAACTTAAATTTTAATTTATCATTAATTTCAACGTTACAGAATTTTAGAATCATGAGCTTTTCTAACTTAGAAAACATTATATAATAGTTTATAGCCAATAGCACTAGACTTGCAGAACAAGCGTCTTTTTTATTCCACACATTCTTCTTCCTTGTCGAAACCTGGCGCCTATATTACCCATAATGCAACTTGACTGCCGACAGTTCGGTCTGAGATTGTGGTGCGTTATGCTAGTAGCGGCTAATGTAACCTGGAGCCTCTAGCCTGAAGCAGAGATCAGCAGCGGACTACAGAGCTCTGGTACGCTCACTTCCACACCAACAGATTTTTTAATTTTCAAACTTGTAGTCTTCATCCGACGCTGACTCAAGTGACATCACTTGAGGACATTTATAAGACTTCACACAGTCTCTCTGGAGACACTAAAGGCTTTATACTACTTTTTCACATATGCAGTAGTACTAAGATAAGGATGCGTTGACGTGTTGGCATTTTCCATCTCGCCAGCTTACTCAGTAACATGTGAGCGCTCACTTGAGTGCATAAGACTGCAACAATGTGACAGACCCTTAAACTTTTTTTCTTAAGTTCAGTGAACTTGAGTTTTACAAGAACTACTCAGCAGAGAAAACATTTTTAAAGCAGCAGGTAAACTTACAGTATGTTTTTAAGTTGGACTTAAAAGGCAGACAGAGTAAATGCAGGCCACGTGTTGTCAAATTGTACATTTTCTCCTTTTGTTTTCTCATGTTGCAGAGTGTTGAGCTCTCTCCGCTACAGCACACAGACATCTGGTTGATAACATTCACTCCCAGGAGGAGAAGCCTGATATTCATGCAAGACTGTGTGAATAAGGTCATCTAGTAGATAAGGAAACCTGCACAGTAAACCTAATCTCACAGTTTTGTGAGAAACTTACTGTGGTGATTGCAAAAAAACAAAAAACAAAACAGAAAATAATCTAAGTCTTTCTTTGGTGAAGCATTTGTGATTAGGAAGATTTGGAGGTTTGAAGAGAAAGTTATGATTCTCTTAATTGGCAGTGATTGACTCTGGGTACTTTTCCCCCATTTGTCCACCAGACCAGTTATTCTAAACATTTTTTTGCTTCTCTTGTTTGAATGTTGTTTAAATACAAATTGGACCTTTATGACAAAAAACTAAAAAGACATGATAAAAGTTACATTTCTGCTTTGTTTGGAAGAACATGCATGAACATGAGCAGTGATAGCCGCTACCAACAGAAACTCCCATTTTGAGCTCAGAGGGAAAGGGCAAGGCTTTTTAATAAACTACTTTATATAAAGCATGGAAACTAATCCTTGTACCTAATAAAAAGTAATAAAAATATGTGATTATGATATAGTTTGGTTCATCCTCAGAGCAAAGTCCACAGGCTGACATGGAAGTGCTGTATTACCACACCTTCATTCAGTTATAAATGTATGCTTTTAAATTGCAACTCATTCCCTCATTGTGTGCTCATAATATGTATTCTGTTCCCTCAGTTTATTAACATATATTAACATATGAGATGACAGATTGTTTTTGTCCACGTCATAAAATCTAATCTTTAAGGTTCCTGAGCACTTAATAGATTTGGATGGACGACAATAGGTGCAGAGAACATGAGCCTCATGAATGGAAGTAATGTGATATCATCAGAGGTGCACTGCATAAAAACCACAGCAAGGAGTGCTGAAGGTGTCATCATCAGGTTTCCCACATCACCACTTCAAAAACATGTTGAAATAAACTGAACCTTCTTTTTTCTGCAGCTCCGGTCCGTCAAGTCGACATTCAGCAGGTGGAAAACAGGATCACCTGCAGCTCAGAGGGGATCTACCCTGAGCCTGAGCTCACCTGGTCCACCAGCCCTCCGTCCAACGTGACCTTCAAGAACACAACCACAGTCCAGCAGACTGAACAGCAGATTTACAACATCAGTAGTTCTCTGATACTTTCAGATAATGTTACTGATCTGGTCTACAGCTGCACCGTCAGCACTCGCAGAAACAGGAGGACAGCCACTTTGTTTAAACCAAGTAAGTGTTTCTAAGAAGACCTGCAGGTACTGTGGAACTAAAGTGGTGGGACAGGCTGCCTCAAACAGCTGCTATAAAAGCTGCTGGTTAAACCTAAAAGAAATACCAGATATGTTATTAGTTCTTCATTTTAGTGGGTTTTTTGAGTGTGTGTGTTTTATCATTTCAGCTTCTCTCAGTGTTTCAGACTCTGAAACAACAATCCCCTGCACTTCCTCAAACACTCCCCTAACGGGCCTCATCTGGAGGTTCAACCACAGTCAGATCATCCTGAGCCAGACCAGGGCCGACGTCCCCCACACAGTCTCAGAGGAGTGGCAGCAGCAGGTGAAGGGTGTGTCTGAGTCAGGCAGCCTCATGCTACAGGACTTGTCTTCAAATCAGGAGGGAATATACACCTGTGAACTCAGTAATGCTGAGGAGACAAACATAACCAGCACCCTTCTGAGGATAGAGAAAAGTCAAGGTAAGGTAGCAGGAAGTAGAAACTTTCAGTCTATCTGTCCTTATCTGTAATATCTGGATTTACACTTTTTAGAGTTTAGACACTGTCTGTAATTAACATGACTCACTATATCCAGACAGTTCAGTCACTCACTATACTGAGGTGTGTCATGGAATCAGAAACTCCCAATCCCAGACAGGGTTCACACTCTCAGAAGATTCAAAAACCACTTTGTGCCACATGCACAACCTGCAAAAACCAAAACATAAGAAAACACCAAAACAAATAACATCTGAGTTAGCTACAAACCACACATTTGAAGACAGTGAGGTGAAGATCCTAAGTAGAGAGAAGAGTTGGGTTGAAAGAGGAGTCAAAGAAGCCATTTTTGTGAAAAAAGAAAACCCCTCTTTCAACAGAAATGGTGGTCTGAGATTCAACTTGCCAACCGTTTACCACAGTGTATTAGCACCATGGTCAAGCCAATCGTATGCTAATCAGGTACTTAACAGTGATGAGGGAGGTGCAGCCAGAAAACAATAGGCCTGATTACTGATTACTGGGCCATCATGGAAACAATTAGGTCAGTTTCAGGTGAAACTAGGCAGGGTAAACAACAGACACTCAGGAAGATTATTCCCTGAGGGCAGGGCTTAAGTAACACAGAGTAGCTTAAATTTCTGAGTTCTCAGACCATTTTTCACAATTGAGAATGACTTCCGGATGGGAGCCGAAATGTTTTGATTCTGAAAACAGTGTCCAGATGACTACGACTGAAACCTTTTCTACGATCTGAGTAATCATAGTGAAAAAGGTTAACAAAAATGCTGTTGTAAAATGTAAATTTAAACATTTTAGTTGGTTGGAGTTAATTGCATATAATATAATAAATATCATGTAAATCTTATGTTATCTGGTAAGTGCATTATCTTTCATCTTCTGTTTTTTCTGTTTTTTGTGGGTGACTGTCACTTCTTGGCAAAATGGAAAAGGTTTCACAAAATGTATATAAATGGAATCAGTGTTATATTAATATATTTTGTGATTGAGTGAAAAAAAAAGTTTTAACTTAAATTGGAATATGCAGCAATACGCCCATTGTAAAAGTTCACATTACACCTTGATACAGTAGTTGTCACTGCACTTGTGGGAGTCTGTATGGTAGAAAGCTTCATTAACCAAATCTTTTTCCGTTTCAGGCACTCTTGCTGCAGGCATTACAGCTGGAGTGATCATACTCATTTTGGTTGTAGTCTTTGTGGCACTCTACATTAAATATAAAACACTCATTTGTAAAAAGTTAAAAAAGGTAAATAATAACAATAATAATTCTGCCTCCACTTATTAATTTATTTTGTATGTGTAGATTGTACTAATAATAATGTATTTTGGACACAGACAGATAGACAGACAGGAACAATTCCGGAAAACCAGATGTTGAGACCTACTTAAAGTAAGTATACTGTATATTCTGTATTGGAAATAATAGATCAAGTCTAGTTTACATTTTCCCCATTTTTTATTAATAAATAATGAATAAATGAAACCTTTCTGCTCAGCTGAAAGTTGAAATCTAACTAATTAACTGCTGTCTCAGCTGACACAGCTGTGATGATAAAGTTTGTAAAGCAGCAGGTTATTTCCTGGAGACGTCTGTTTCTCCATTCAGTTGTCAGGCAGTTGGAGCAGAAACAAAGCATAACTTAATGCATGATATGAAAAAATTAAAGTGACTCAATAAAATGAGGATAAAGATCTGACCAAAAACAAATGTCCTCATGTTTGCTGTGATAGTTTATTGTCCTCTGCAGAAGTATCTTATAATAAAGAAGAATAAATTGGAGATTGGGAGTTTGAGCTTGACGTGTTTCAGAACTGAATTCTATTCAATTTTGTTTGCAGAGAAAATTATGAAGAAAATAACATGTAACCTGACAGTATTATAACACACAGCTCTGGTGAATCCAAAGAAATGGGGAGTTACTCTGACTGTGCTGCATGAATGTATCCTCCGTGGAGAAATTCATGTCAAATGGAAAGGAAGTGGAAATTCTGCATAAACAGAGCTGGAGACGAACCGGGGATTGAAGGATTAAATGAGCTGCAGTGTGAACGCAAACACGATTTCCTTTGTCGGTTTTCTTCACTGGAAACTTGAAGTAGTTAAAAACAAAAACAAAACCCAGCAAAGCCAAAACAGACCAACGTTGGTGGCTGACATGGTTTGGCTTCAGCTCAACTGAAGTTTCAGTGGGAACGCGAGAGAACAATTTTTGAGCCATTTGGGAAACATCCTTATCTAGACTGATTAATGAAGGACAAGGACACTTTGCACTAAGACTGTGAGGCTCTGCGCTGCTTCTGCACTGCAATATGCTTTGCAGGGATTTTTCTGGGAGAATCTGGCTCACGAAGTACTGTTCCTCCTCTACGTCACGTCCTGGTGCTCCACACTCAGACAAAATGGTAAAGAAGAAGTAATTTAAAAATAGAAATAGACAGATAAAGTGACTCAACAGTTGTCACACTGACACAAGGACGTGTTCGGATACAAAAAGCACAAGTCAGATAAGTAAGTGGTAAACTCATACAGAGTTAAATGAGTGAAGTTAGGGTTAAGGTTAAGGTTAGCTGACTTTTCACAGCTAAATCATCAGTGCCATTTAGACATCTTCTTATAAAAAAGCTGATGAAATCTAACTGAACAAATCAACACTACTTAAACACTACTTCACTGTTAGTCATGTCCACTTGCTTCAACAGCCCTCCCTTTCTTACAACAGGCATTATGTGTTAACCTGGTTTCTTCTCACATGACTTTATACTGATTGTAGTCAAAACGTTTGATCCTCTGCATATCGTCACATGAGCTTCAACACAGCTCCATGTACTGACTTTATTAATTGTATTGAATGTATTCAGAAACCATTACTGTCATTTGACTGTTACCAAAGTTTATTTTTGATCCCAATTTTGTTTTTTGCCCTGTTTGAAAATAAACCAAAAAGCATCTGAGCTCAACTGAGTCATGTTCTGAAAAAACTCCACGTGCTTTAGCAGAAATACATCACACAAGCAGGCACTTCCCTACCTGCAAATATGGCAAGTGTGGGTATTGCAACATATTTTGGTTTTACTGACCTCCTCTGGTTAAAAGTGGGATTTCAGGGAGTTCCTTTCTCCAAGACTGCAGCGAGGTGATAACCTGGAGGTCAAAGCAAAAACAAACAGCACTTTGAGCAGCTTGAAATGACAAAAGTCTGAAACACATAGTTCACAAAAACACATGAAATAATGAAATGAAAGCACACATTCTGTTTGTACAGTGGCAAGAATGGACGTGATGTTTATTTGATTTTACAGAGTATTTTTTTGTGTATTTGTACTTTTTAGTAAACATATGGAATCAATCTTTTCTTTGTAAACCTTTTGTTGTAAAGTTTTATTTTATAAAAACATATTTCAGATTCTGTGTTAATGTCTTTTTTGTTTTGTATTTAATTGAAGAGATTTGTAGGTTGATGGCAGTGCATTTATGATTTTATTCACTTGGGGATAAGAAAAGTTTTTGTATTTGTTCAAAAGGTTCCTAAAACAGAACAAACTTCTCAGTCAGTGGAAATAAAAACAGGAGCTATGAGGTCTTTACACAATACCATATCTGTCCCAATCACAACCTGTTTCCACCCCTTACAGCACGGCGTGTTCGTTTCCAATAAATTCACCTGTTTCACTTTCACTCTTCGTCATGGAGCTGCCATCAGTGAGTCTCGACAGTGACATGTTCTGATATGTAGCGCAACACAATTACTTACTTGGATTTACTGTAACAGTATTTTTAGCCACACCAGCAGCCCGGCTCTAGAGATGGGAATGTCTGTCAGTCGGTCCACCACTTGGTTCAGACTGAAACATACCAACAACTCTTGGATGGATTCCCATGAAATGTAGTTCAGACATTCATGTTTAGTTTTGTACCTCTGCATATTTTCACACAGCAGAAACTTTCTTCATTAGGAATAAGAATAAAAGACAGAAATAAGGAGAGAAGAGGACTTTCTGAAGTGTCTGTACTTGTGTTAAATGTTAACATTATACCTGCTAAACATCAGCATGTCAAGGTGCAAGGAAGAGATGCAGAGGTACAATTTTTATGAATTGTTGTGGGGTAGAAGTATATTGTAGCAGAAAATGGAAATACGGAATTACAAGTACCTCAAAATTGTACTTAAATAAAGTACTTGAGTAAATGTACTTAGTTACTTTCCACCACTGCTCCAGCCTCGCGTGTAAACTCAAATTCACAGTATTATCTGCGACTCAAACACGTGTTTATATATAACAGTCCCTTTATAATACTCTGACAAACATGTGCAAACATTAATGACAATAGTCAGCAACACTATTTATATATATATATATATATATATATATATATATATATATATACACACACACACACACATACAGTATATGGGGTTCAGAATATATATTGTTAATTATCCACAGTAGTTATCAATCTACCTGATTACTACTTAATCCTTAGTTTGGTTGGTAAATTTACTCTTTTGCTGTTTCAGGAGTTTAACTAATCTCATAGGTATTATTATTATTATCATTATTATTATTATTATCATTATTATTATTATTATATCGTTGTGGACTCACAGCATCAGCAGACCTGGTGCTGAACCAAAGAACAGAATAAATGTAACAGAAGAAACACAGATTACACATCAAAAGAAGAACCTCATATCCTCCACCAAGACTGGACAGCCGATGGAGTCAGAGGCTCTTTCTGCTCACTGTTGCCTCTGTTAACCTCTTCTGTATCTGTGTCAATCTAACAGGAAGAAGAAGAGTTCAGTACAGTGACAGTCAGTATTTGATGTTTGGGCCCCTCAGCTGTCAGTATCCTCTTTTAAATCTCTTCTTAAAACTCACTTTAGTTAACTGATTTATTTTATTGTATTTTGAATGTTTTAAAGATTTTTATTAACTTTATATTCTTTGTTTTAACTGCACTTTGTAGCTTTGTTTTGGAAAGGTGCTATAAAAACACATTTTAAAAAAGTTATTATGATTAAGGATTGTAAAAGGGCAGGTTTATCAGCCTGTTTCCGTCTGCACCCAAGCTTCAACAGGGAGCCAAGCATTTCAAGTATTTCAGGCATATGTTCAGAGATGCCGCCACCCACGAGAAACTCACCAACCTAAAGGAATATGCATCATCAGTCACATCATACAGCAGCAAATGTGTTGATTCTGTGTCAGGTGACAAGGAAAATAAGATAAGATAAACCTTTATTGATCACCAGCGTGGGTGATCCCTGACTGAGTGGGTGAGTGAGGAAATCAACAGTCTTGCAGAGCGGTGCACAGAGAACAACCTACTGCTCAACGTCAACAAAACCAAGGAATTGATCGTTGATTTTAGAAAAAAGGAAGCCAAGACACACACCCGTGTGACACATCAGTGGAGCTGAGGTGGAGCAGGTGAACAGTTTTAGGTTCCTGGGAATCAGCATCACAGAGAACCTGTCATGGACATCTTGTTATGTTAGGATGGCAAGAAGGGAGTGTAGAAGTGACAGCTCAGGACCACGCATCTTGTGTTCCACTCAGTAACCTTTAATTAAACCAAAGCCCCATTACAGGCTAATCCTAACCCAACCCAGTAATGTACAATAACACATCTCTGATAAGACTACAATCTCACATCTCCACCCTGGTCAAGAAAGCTCAGAAATGGCTTTATTTCTTGGGGAAACTTAAAAAGGCAAAGTTCCCGTGCCGAGTTCTTGTTAACTTTTACAGAGGAGCAACAGAAAGCATCCTGACTGGAAACATCACAAACTGGCACGGGATGTGCACGGCCCAGGACCGGAGGACTCTGCAGCAGGTGATTAAAACCGCCCAGAACATCATTGGTACCAACCTACCGCACATCAGTGATGTCGGTGAGGTGTCTGTGCACAGCCCAAAGGATACTAAAGGACAGTACCCCCCTCAGCCACAGCCTGTTCACCCTGCTGCCATCTGGAAAGAGACACAGAAGTATCCGCTGCCGTACCACCAGACTACAGAACAGCTTCGTCCCTCAGGCTGTGAGACTCCTCAACCCCACATCATCATCTGCACACCACTGTAAATAAATGACTCTTCTCATGAACCTCAGCTCTACTTGTTTTACATGTTCTAGATTGCACACTGTTCTATACATTGCACTGCATTACACTGATATTGCACATATTGTGTGTATGTGTATGTGTAAATATACAGTATATGTAACTGTATATCTTTCTTGTAAATATAATTTAGTTTTCCTTTTTTATTTCTTCCTTTAGTGCTACTGTTTTTTACTGTTTCATTCTATTCTAATTTAAAATATTTGAATATTTGTTTAAACATTTTCTCTGTGTGTAGCATGGAGGAGGCTATAACTGCATTTCACTGAGCAAACCTGCACTGTATTTAAAAGAAAGATTTTAGCCTTCATTTAACCAGGTTTGTCCCACTGAGATCAAGAATCTCTTTTACAAGGGAGACCTGGCCAAGTATAGCAGCAACGTAGTTTGAGTAACATTAAAATGATCAGATAAAACATTTGCACACAGACAACTTGGACTCAATGGATTTCACCATGGCTTTAAAATCGTTCAGGGTTACTATGTTTTGAAGCTTAAGATCAGTCTGTATAATGGCAATAAAGCTTCTTGAATCTTAAACATTGAACCTTAATCCCAGATGGCACAGACATGATTTCCGCATAGTGACACTTCATACTTTCCTACTTTCATACTTTCAACTCGTCATACTTTCATACTTTCAACTCGTCAGACCAGTCGGCCGGCCTTGATGTCACCGTCACTACCACAGTGGATTTACTTCAGTCCAGGACACTGAACAGTGTCAGAGGAAGTTTAACATGAGGATGACTGGGATCAAGTGTGTTGTGTTTGTGGTGGTCCTGACCTTTCTGCGGAGTCTCACAAGAGCAGGTGAGTGAGGCGTTCACAGCCCGTCTGATCTTATTCCAGTCTAAATAGAAATCACAGACATGTTTAAACTTTTAACAATTTTGTTGTCATGGTTACTGTCTCCAGAGACAGCAAGAATACCAGGAAACATAACAAATGAAGATCGATTTACAGTAAAACTTAAAAGGTCTGATAACCCAAAGTTACAAAAAAGTGGAATCCAGCCATTCAGATAGTTTGCAGTTATGTGCCAGTGTTTTAAGACATTATCCTCTGAAACAGTAGGAGATGAACTGATTTCAGATCAACTTTTTTTGTGCTACTGAAAACTGTTTACAGCTGTCTGAGGTTTATCAAAAGCAACTTGCTTCTGGAAATACAACCAGCTGTTTGAGCACAATAAACTATCACTGGGTGGAGGCTGAAGACTCAGAGGCCGATAAATCTCGGCACATGACACTGAAACTTTATGCAAATGGCTACACACCACTGGAGTTAGATGGAAAGACATTTTTCCTAATTAACTAATTTTTTATGGCTGCATCATTCAATCAAATGGATTCTGGATGTCTTGTGCATCATTTCAATTCAGCCTGACATATTTGGTGTCTTTGGAAACTTTAGGATCCCCGCTAGAGTTTGAAATAAAGTTCTGTTGCTTTGAACCTAACGTCTGCAAATAGATGCAAAAAATAAAGGTGTCTTTTAAATTAAAGTCAAAGTCAAGTGGAAAAGTCCAAACTGACAGTTTTTTTTTGTGGTAAAATACAAACAAAATCTTGGATTAGGAAAACATTTGCAGAATCAAATATAAAGAATCAGCTGTGTTTAACGAGTGGACTACAGTAAAATAAATCTGTTGTAAAGTAGAAAAGGATCGAGAGCATCATCTTAATTATCCAGCTTTAACTGGAATCCTGCAGAACCTGTCAGCACACATTCACACACACGCAGTGAAACCTGAGATAAACACTTTCGTTTCCCACCAGCGTTTGAGAAATCAGCAGGTAGCAGAGTCTGTAGTTCAACCTGCAGCTGACAAATGGTTAACGGAAATTCCTGAAAACATTTCATTGTTCCTGAAAAACATGCAGCAACTCCATCAACAGAGTCATGTGACGTTGCTGCCAGAACCCAACCTGTCTCTCATCTCATAGCATTTTTGCACTTTAAAACATAACTTAAATTATTTTTCAATGTTTTCCCTCTTCAGTTGTTTTATGTCTTTCCATAAAGAAATTAATAAATAACTTAATAAATATGTTTTATTTAGTCACACAAGAGAGTGAATGTACATGTGTATGTGCTGTCAGTATATGTGGGAGCATGAAGGTATGTGTGTGTATGACTGTGTGTATTGTGTGTATGTGTGTGATTTTCATGTGAGACACAGACATGTGCAGGCTTTGGAAACATGCGTATATGACGAGTTTACAGTATGTGTGTATATTGCGTTTATCATTATTAGCAGTAGTGAGCGGCATTGTAATTCCTCCAGCTGTACAATTTAAAAATAAAGCTTTTAGATGATCATTATTATTATTATTATTATTATTATTATTACAGTAGTAGTAGTTCCACCAGATGTAATTTATACTTTTTGTAGTACCATTAAGTTAATAACTTTCATTGTTGTTTGCAATCTGTTTCATTAAAGGCACAAACAATGTTCCACAAAAGTGTATTTCCACCACCAAAATTTAAATCCCAAAATCGGTTTATTTTTTCTGACTTTACTCATGTACCATTTTCGCTTGTGAAATGCTTTTATTGATCAGCCTGGTTATGTTGCTTTTATGTTGTTTGTTTTCATTTCTGTTCTTGTTTTTGTAGTTTTCTTTGTTTTCATAGAGCAGAATGTAGCTCACTTGGATTCAGTTGCCATTTTCCCTGAACTGAACTTTGATGGGCGTCTCCTTACCTGATGTTGCAGATGATGAGGTCTCCTGTGTTTTCATGGAGAGCTGCATCTTACCGTGCAGCTTCCCGGGCGGCACTGATGTACTCATCCACTGGATTCAGGTGACAGCAGGAGACACTCCTGTCCACTCCTACTACCACAACCAAGACCAGCTTGCACACCAGCACCAGCGCTTCAGAGGCAGGACATCACTGTTCAGGGACCAGATCTCCAGAGGAAACGCCTCGCTCCAGCTGACAGGGGTGGAGGTTCAGGACCAGGGCAGATACAAGTGCTACACCAGCACCATGAGAGGCAACAAGGTGTCCTTTATCAACCTAAAAGTGGACGGTATGAGAAACACACAGAAAACACAAACAAACACACAAAAAAAGAGAATTTAACAGGTGTGTGTTTTCTGCACTCAGTGGCCAGTTTATTAGGTACACCTAGTTAAAACTAATGAAGTCTAATCCATCAGTCCAACAGTAAATCCTCCTTCATGAAGGTTATGATGTTCAGTTTCTGTTTCAGAGACGTGTTAATTCAACTTTACGATCATTTTGGAGGCTGCAGTTTGTGCTGCCGTTGAGTTATACAGAGAGGTGTTTCTGTTGTTTAGCCTGACCTCATTGATGTAAATGGGGTGGACAAAATAATAGAAGTTGTGTCCCAATTCCATACGAATAATGTACATACTATTACACATATTCCATACTAATAATTGGTGTCCATGGAAACCGTTGTCCCACAATTCAATGCACAAAGGAAATGGAGGAGCTACTCACACAGATCCAGATAGATATTGGAAAACAAATTGACAAAAAGTATCAATTATTTTAAAGGGAAAAAACTTTTTCTTTGTGTGACGTTTGACGGTGGCTTGTTTGATGTCCATCAGCAGAAACAACAACAACAGAAAATTACTTTGAATTCTTGTCTCACACTTTTGTGAGAAACTTAAAATGTTTATTGAAAATCTGCCAAAAATGTAAAAAAAAAAAAAACCCCACTGTGATTAAAGACTTTCTGTGCTGAAACACTGATGGTCATTGTGAAGATCGAATACAGAGAAGAAGAACTGTGGCACTTAGCATGAGCAGTGATACACAGTGAAACTACAGAAGCAAGCTTAGTGAATGTACATTTTTACCACAGTTAACTGTTATCTCCCACATTATCACTTCTAAAGTAATTTGATATTAAGCTTTTTTCTTCTTTTTCTGCAGCTCCGGTCCGTCAAGTCGACATTCAGCAGGTGGAAAACAGGATCACCTGCAGCTCAGAGGGGATCTACCCTGAGCCTGAGCTCACCTGGTCCACCAGCCCTCCGTCCAACGTGACCCTCCAGGACAAACCCACAGTCCAGCAGACTGAACAGCAGCTTTACAGCATCAGTAGTTCTCTGACACTTTCAGACAGTGTTACTGATCTGGTCTACAGCTGCACCGTCAGCACTCGCAGAAACAGGAGGAGAGCCACTTTGTTTAAACCAAGTAAGTGTTTCTAAGAAGACCTGCAGGCACTGTGGAACTTTATTAAACTAATGTGGTGGGTCAGGCTGCCTCAAACAGCTGCTATGATGTGTTCATAAAGCCAAGGTTACACTATCCTCAAAATTAGTTACTCTAATAATACACACAATACAATCACTGGGTCAAAATTGACCAAATTTGGATCAATATGACAACTATGACAACAATCCTGGGTTCACTTTACCAAGTATTGCAATTATTCAAAAGCAAGTTGGCGGCCGTGTGGCTTGCCCCGGTACAAGCTCTATATTGACCAATCAAATCAAAGACAATAGGTTGACCCATTATTGGTGTTATGTACATTAGCCGCTACTAGCATAACAAACCCGAATCTCCAATGGGACTGTTGGCTGTTGAGTTGCATTGTGGGCAATGTAGGAGCCAGGTTTTGACAAGGAAGAAGAATGCATGGACTAAAAAGACGACATCTCTGGTTCTGCTGCATCAATTTGAAACTTTTTACTGTCCACCTTGAGTCTGACAGTGTTATAGAAGTGCAATGCTAAGCACTCTCTTAAGGCATTGCTAGGTGGTTGCCATGTGGTTGCTAGAGTTTTGCTAGGTGGTTGCTAAGGTATGCAGGTGTACGTTCGGGTGTCCGCAGGGGGTTGCTAGGTGGTTGCAGTGTTTTGAGTGGTTGCTAGGGTGTTTTTCAGTCGATGCTAGGGTGTTGATAGGTTGCTGATATGGTGCACTAGCAAATGTTTAAGTATAAAACATTTGGGTAACACAAAATAGGGAGAAATTATTAGTTGACTAATCAATTAGTAGATTAACAAAAGATTGGTCAAACAACATTTCTACCAATCAGTTAATCATTAATCCTTTAGGTGGCAGCTTCGCCGGTGTGAGGATTTGCTGCTTTTCTATTTTTATGATTGTAATTCAAGTAATATTTTGAGATGGAGCCAAAAAAATACTTTTACTTGGCTGTAATTTTTAATGAACATTAATACACTCATTTTAAAAAGTCAGGTAACATTTTGATGCTTCAGTAGTTTTCATTGCACTTGTGGAAATGTGGTTTCTAGAAAGTTCAATTAACAGACTCTTTTTTTCTGTTTCAGAGCCTACAGGTAATGCAAGAATGCAGACAAACACAGGAATTGGAGTCGGAGTGGTCGTAGCCATTTTGGTTCTTGCAGTAATCGGCCTGGCAGCATTCTGTAAACACAAGAACATAAATAGGAGTAAAAAAGACAGATTAAGATCACCGTTCTGACAGATCAAGTAAACCTCCTGACGATCCAAAGTAAGTATATCCTCTGTATTGAATACAATAGCACTGCTGCACTGTAATGAACTCTGTAATGAGCTATGACTATGTTAATTTTATTTAATTACTATGGTTACATTTCCCCAAATCATTTTGTAGGGCATGGCATGCTGTAATTCATTAATTTAATCAATACCTTTTGTACATGTGTGACTGATGATTTATGATGCGACTTGTCTTTATTATTTATTTTGTGTTCTGTCCATTGTTTTCACTGTGTTTGCTGTTGCTGTTGTCTTGATTGGTGAGACAAAGACACATTTCCTGCCTTGGTGCAACATTAACGCTCTATTCTAAATTAATCAATTAATCGTACCCCTTCAGTTAAAACCGACATTAAATTTAACTTCTAGCTCAGCTAAAAAGACGACCTGA